>NW_027361679.1:102570000-102582500 GCF_039654945.1 Dendrobates tinctorius
TGGTGCAGAAATTGTCTGTCCTCCAAATGAAGGGAATGCCCCCTTGTTCTTGTCACAGTCCTTGGTACAAACAGTTCATTGGAGAGATCTCTGTATTGCCCTCTGATATACTTGTACATATATATTAGGTCTCCCCTAAGTCTTCTCTTTTCTAAAGTAAATAGACCTAATTTTTATAACCTTTCTGCGTAATGTAGTGGACCAACTCCATTTATCATTTTAGTAGCCTGCCTTTGAACCCTTTCAAGTTCAGTAATGTCTTTCTTGAGCACCGGCATCCAAAATTGCACACAATACTCCAAGTGTGGTCTGACGAGTGATTTGTACAGAGGGAGAATTATGTTTTCATCTCGTGTCCCCAGACCTCTTCTAATGTATCCCATGACCCTATTTGCTTTGATAAAACACAAGCCGCGGAGACACCATCACATGTTTCTCAACGCAAGCAATGACTAGCCAGGTCTTTCCCCGGGAAGGACAACCATGGGAAGGGCAGTATCCAATGAAAGAAACCACCTATGCCAAAACATGGTATCCATCCACAGACAGCTGTTTCGGGGTATTGCCCCTCATCAATGTGGAGTAGGAAACTGGCCAGTAGGAGCAATGCCTAGTAGAAGACTGTAAAAAATGAGGAAAGACCTGGCTAGTCATTGCTTGCGTTGAGAAACATGTGATGGTGTCTCCGCGGCTTGTGTTTTGCATATTTTTACATATTTCCCATAATGGATGGGGGCTTTGCTCTAGAATCACTGCGTTGAGAAACATGTGATGGTGTCTCCGCAGTGTTGGATGTTGATCTCTATGAGTTCATTCATCCTCATTTTTCACAGTCTTCTACTAGGCATTGCTCCTACTGGCCAGTTTCCTACTCCACACTGATGAGGGGCAATACCCCGAAACAGCTGTCTGTGGATGGATACCATGTTTTGGCATAAGTGGTTTCCTTCATTGGAGACTGCCCTTCCCGTGGTTGTTCCTTCCCGGGGAAAGACCTGGCTAGTCATTGCTTGCATTGAGAAACATGTGATGGTGTCTCCGCGGCTTGTGTTTTGCATATTTTTACATATATCCCATAAGGGATGGGGGCTTTGCTCTAGAATCACTGCGTTGAGAAACATGTGATGGTGTCTCCGCAGTGTTGGATGTTGATCTCCATGAGTTCATTCATCCTCATTTTTCACAGTCTTCTACTAGGCATTGCTCCTACTGGCCAGTTTCCTACTCCACACTGATGAGGGGCAATACCCCGGAACAGCTGTCTGTGGATGAATAGCATGTTTTGGCATAGGTGGTTTTCTTCATTGGAGACTGCCCTTCCCGTGGTTGTTCCTTCCCGGGGAAAGACCTGGCTAGTCATTGCTTGCGTTGAGAAACATGTGATGGTGTCTCCGCGGCTTGTGTTTTGCATATTTTTGCATATTTCCCATAAGTGATGGGAGCTTTGCTCTAGAATCACTGCGTTGAGAAACATGTGATGGTGTCTCCGCAGTGTTGGATGTTGATCTCCATGAGTTCATTCATCCTCATTTTTCACCTATTTGCTTTGGTGGCAGCTGCCTGACACTGGACACTCCAATTTAGCTTCTTATTGACTAAGATGCCTAAGTCTTTTTCCATGTCTGATTTCCCCAGCAGTTTCCCATTTAGTAAGTAATTGTAGCATCTGTTCCTCCTTCCCATGTGCATAACCTTACACTTATCTGTGTTAAACCTCATTTGCCATTTTTCAGCCCAATTCTCCAATTTACTCTAATCTGTCTGTAGTTGCAAACTGTCCTCCTTTGTGTTAACTACCTCACATAGTTTTGTATCATCTGCAAATACTGATAATTTACTGTGTAAGCCAGCCACTAGATCATTAATAAATATATTAAATAGTAGGGGGCCCAATACAGATATGTGTATATATATTTATATATATATATATATATATATATATATATATATATATATATATATATATATATATATATATATGTTTATAGACTCTTGGTTCTCTCTTTTGGATAAACATTTCTGAGTTGCTATGCTAATGAGAAATCTAATCTTTGGAAAGACACGTGGATCTGGAATGTGTCGGTTATTTTGATGCCTTTTGTATCAGTGAATTTGCTGCAGATAACAAATCTTGTTCTGCTTTGTTTTCATATGATTCCAGGATGATGACAGTTCAGATTATTTTTCAGTTAGTAGGTTTTGTAATACAATACACATACCAAATGTAAGGAGATCGAAATATATAATAAATAAAATAATGTGGAGAGATGGAAACAAGTAGAGATTGCTATGGAGACAGGACGCATTCTCTTGAGATTGTATATTGGAGAAGGTAGTGTTAAAACATTCTGAGCTTGTTCCCAAGGCGCCATGATGCCTGTGCCGACTCTGCGACAGTACAGGGAAGTAAAAGGTGTAATTGCACAGTGCTGATGCTGAGAAAAAGGCTTTTAAAAAGGAGGATTGAGCAAGGTAAAGAATAACTAATAATTAAGAAAAAAGATAAGAGCTGCAGAAAATTGGAGGGAGGGAAGGGTCAGAAGTAATATGAGAAAGGCAAAGAACGACTGTTAAAGGGAACCATGAAAATGCATTTTAATCTGCAAGCACAATGTTGCAGAGTGATTGTAAGACAGTACTCGAAAAAAAACTCATGGATGGCATACGTGTTAGCAGGTTGCAGGATGCAGTGACAGGCAGGAGGCAGAGCAAGGGTTAACTAAACCTAACAATTTAATAGGACAGGGTTTTCACTCCTCGCAGGGAAGTAAATGGTTAAAGGGTGAATGGTAGGAATAATAACTGGAAAACAAGGTAGTCCAAAGAAAGAACTTATCCTGTCCTGTATGGTTCCCTGTAGGAGATGATCCCACAGGGGTTATAACTCCGTCAGAGTCCAGGGGGGTGGGGTGATGTCCTCAGATGGGGTCTTCTGGCAGCAGCGGTCGGTCTCCGGTACCTTCAGTACCTTCAGCTGAGCCCCTAGTCCATAAACACATGCAGCCGGAGCAAACAAGGCCGCAGCACCTTTGGAGTTCAACAGGAACAGTTGTGGAGCAAGTGGCAGGGAAGGCTGCAGGAGCCTGTCCGGTACCCGTCTCTCTCTCCTTTGCACATGCGCGGTACTCACAGTCACTGAACGCACGTCACCTCTCTGGCAGTTACAGAGCACACGGCGGTCTCATTGCGGATGGCGGGGACCAAACAATGGCAGTGATGAAGCACGCTGCTCACCAGGCTGCGTGCTGCTGCTGGTTGGCGCCAAACTGCCTGCTGCTGCGCGCACTTTTCTTTTTATGTAACCCCGCCTCCCCAGGTCATGAGGTTGGTCTGGCTCCTCATTTCTTTCCCCCGGCAACAGGGGAGGCAGCCTCAACAGTTCTGGACCCGGCTCGACATAGGCACCCGCAGCCCGGTCCTTCTCCTTACCCTCCTTTAGCTCACCATTGCACGGACGAGAGTTCTTGCAGTAGACGTTGACACTCCTCCATCTCTTGGATGATTCACTGCCAAATAACCTGATCTTGCTCATAACAATTGGGGGGGTATTCCAGCTGTTGTTCATTCGGTGCGGCATAAGTCAGGTTGGGTAGTCGAGTCAGGTTGGGCAATTGTGGACGGGGACACGTCCGGGTTTAATGGAGCAGCCATCTTGGGAGTTTCAGGTTCTCGCACTTCTCCTGAGCCAGTGGAGAGCAGGCCTTCCGGACTAAAGGGCGAGGCAGGTACTTCTTTATCACAATCGAAGGTCACTGGAGTGGACACTTCGGGAACACTTGGCGCTCTTCTCTTTCGGAATCTCGTGATAGGCAAGGACATAACATGCTTCGGTGGACTACTCTGGTAGGGTGTTATGAATGAGTCTCCGTAGGAGGCAAAAACAGAAATGCTAGCTAAGTCCAGAAAACCAGAGAAGTTGGCAGCTATCAGATTGTAGACCCCTGAACCTATCAACAACAACTAGCAGTAGCCGTGGGGGGTTCCTACGGTGCCCTAGACCCCTCGATCACAGCTGGAGAACTACATAGCCTAAAGACAGAAAAGGGAAATCTAAACTGCCCCAGAGCAGACCCCAAAGCAATAGGCAGCCCCCAACATATAATGACGGTGAAGCAAGAAGAAAAAAACACTAACACAGATAGAAAGATAGACTGAGCAAACGATGGGGCCCAAGCTAACTAGATAGGACAGGATAGAAAAGCTGCTGTCTGCAATCCGCCAAAAACCCTATCAAAACAAGAGCCAACAGACTGACAGGGAAAAAGGCCCTGAAGATGCTAGGCTTCAAAAAGACTATGTCAGTACTCAGGTATTTTCTGAAGACAGAGCAAAAAGACACAAAGGAATTCAGCTCACCCCAGCAGGGGATGGCAGAATCCAGAAAAGCAAGGCAAAATGAAACCAAAAACACAAATGCAAAAAGCAAGGCAGAAAACTTAGCTTTTGAGGAGCAGGAATCAGACTGGTCTCCTAGAATCCCTCAGAGAAATCACCAGCGAGGCAGAAGGGCCTCGGCTGCCTTATATCCAGTCAGCAATTCCCGTCACCCAGTCATCCTCTACCAGCTCAGGTGTTTGGTAATCAGCCTCACTACCTTCCTTCACCAGAAGAGGGAGCTCATCAGACCTCAATGGTGAAAGGAAAAATGAACTCATAACAGTACCTCCCCCTTGAGGAGGGGTCACCGAACCCTCATCCACGCCACCAGGGCGATCAGGGTGAGCCCGATGAAAGGCACGCACCAATCTTTTGGCATGAATATCAGAGGCAGAGACCCAGGAATTATCCTCCTGACCATAACCCTTCCACTTAACCAAATACTGGAGTCTCCGTCTAGCCAGACGGGAATCCAGTATCTTCTCTACCTCATATTCCATGTTACCTTCAACCAATACAGGGTCCGGAGGTGCCACCCCAGGAACTACTGGTTCAACAAACCTCTTCAACAAGGACTTATGAAACACATTATGGATTTTAAATGTGACAGGAAGAGCCAACCGAAAAGAGACCGGATTAATGATCTCCAAAATCTTGTAAGGTCCAATAAATCTAGGCTTAAACTTAGGAGAAGCTACCTTCATAGCGATATTTTTTGATGATAACCAAACCATATCACCCACCTTAAACCGGGGACCAATGGTCCTATGTCGGTTGGAAAACCGCTGGGCCTTTTCCTGGGAGAGAGATAACTTATCCACCACTTGGTCCCAGATCTGGTGCATTCTCTCCACCACAGTGTCAACACCTGGGCAGGCAGAAGGCTCCACCTGCCCTGAAGAAAATCGAGGATGAAACCCAAAGTTACAAAAAAAAGGTGACATCAAAGTGGCAGAACTAGCTCTATTATTTAAAGCAAATTAGGCCAAGGGCAAAAAATGAAACCCAATCATCCTGATCAGCGGAAAAAAAACATCTCAAATACGACTCCAAGGTCTGGTTTGTTCTCTCCGTCTGCCCATTGGTCTGAGGGTGAAACGCAGAGGAGAAGGACAACTGAATTCCCAGCTTGGAACAGAAAGTCATCCAAAATCTAGACACAAACTGAACTCCTCTGTCAGATACAATGTTCTCAGGAATCCCGTGCAAGCGAACCACCTGTTGCAAAAACAGGGGCACCAACTCAGAAGAAGATGGCAACTTAGGGAGTGGTACAAGATGAACCATCTTAGAGAACCTATCACAAATCACCCAAATAACAGTCATTCTCTGAAATCCATTGAAATATGGGTCCATGGCCTCCTGGGGACCGGCAAAGGCATCAACAACCCACTAGAGCGAGAACAAGGTTTAGACCGGGAGCAAGTCCCACAGGACTGCACAAAATTCCTGACATCACGAGACAAGGCGGGCCACCAAAAAGACCGACTCACCAGATCTCTAGTACCAAAAATACCTGGATGACCAGCCAATGCAGAGCAATGAACTTCAGACATCACTCTCTTCTTCCACTGGTCAGGAACATACAACTTTCCACTGGGACAACGCTCAGGTTTGTCCTCCTGAAACTCTTCCAGAGCACGTCTCAAATTGGGCGAGATGGCAGAAAAAACTACCCCTTCGCCTAAGATGGTAGCAGGCTTGGTCACCACAGGAGAATCAGCTAAGAAGCTCCTGGAAAGAGCGTCAGCCTTGACATTCTTAGTGCCAGGAAGAAAAGAGACCACAAAATCAAAACGTGTAAAAAACAAGGCCCATCTAGCCTGTCTAGGGTTCAAGCGTTTGGCCGACTCCAGGTAAATCAAATTCTTGTGGTCAGTGAGGACCACGACTTGATGTTTAGCTCCCTCCAACCAATGTCTCCACTCCTCAAATGCCCATTTCATAGCTAACAGTTCCCGATTCCCCACATCATAGTTACGTTCAGATGGGGAGAACTTTCGGGAAAAGAAAGCACAGGGATTCATTTTAGACGTTACAGGATCCTTTTGGGACAAAACAGCTCCTGCACCAATCTCAGAAGCGTCCACCTCTACCTGGAACGGGAGTGAGACATCAGGTTGCCGCAAAACCGGGGCAGAAGTGAATCTTCGCTTCAGCTCCTGAAAGGAAGAAACAGCCTCCGGAGACCAATTCAACACATCAGCACCCTTCTTAGTCAGATCAGTCAATGGCTTGGCAATACTAGAAAATTTTCCTATAAATTTCTGATAAAAATTAGCAAAACCCAAAAACTTCTGAAGGGCCATCAAAGAAGTGGGCTGAACCCAATCATAAATGGCCTGTACCTTGGCCGGGTCCATTTCAATAGTTGACGGAGACAAAATAAATCCCAAAAATGAAATCCTCTGTACCCCAAAAAGGCATTTCGATCCCTTGACATGCAGGGAATTCTCCCTCAAGATCCGGAACACAGTCCGAACATGTTCCACATGAGAATCCCAATCCTTGGAGAAGATCAAAATATCATCCAGGTAGATAATCAAAAATTTATCCACAAAGTCTCGGAAAATGTCGTTCATGAAGCACTGGAAGACAGAAGGGGCATTAGTGAACTCATAACAGTAGGGGCTCCTTCTTCCCCCTCAGGCTGAACTTCATAGACAAGACCATTAGCTCCAATCCTGTGTTTCACCCGACACGGGGTTTGTTCCCTTCGATGCTCTAACTTGAACTCTAGGTCCCTTGTTTCGGACCAATACTCGGTCTCCAACCTTGAGACCTGTCCTTCGCAGGGGCATCATCTCATGGTGTTCAAGTTCCTGAAACTTGGTCTGTACCAGTTGATGTAAGGTCTGTATGCAATGACGATGTTCCGTCCATGGGCAGTCTTCCTCTGGGTCCAACTCCAGCTCGGTAATCTCTCATCCCTTTCGACCAAACAGCAGGGTGTAGGGCGTATATCTGATTGTACTGTGCACTCGGATGTTGTACACCCAGACCAGGTCAGTTACATACTTGGACAAGCGGACTTTCCTGTCTTTCTCCAACATTCTTAACATCTGAATCAGTGTCCAGTTGAAATGTTCGCAGGCCCCATTTCCCTGCGGGTGGTAAGATGTCGTTCTGGACTTCTCAATTTGATACATACAGTGGAACTACTCCATTACTCGACCTTGAAAGCAAGCACCTTGGTCAGAATGGATTCTTTTCGGGCCTCCAAACACCCAGATGAAATCTCGACAGATGGCCTTGCGCAGCTGACTCGGCTATCTGATCCCTGGTCAGAATCACTACAGCAAACTTAGTGAAATGATCGGTCATCATGAGACAATGTACATATCCGAGATTAGTGGGATCCACGGTAAGTCGATCATAAGCAATTCCAGGGGAGCGGAGGTCACATTGGTCTATGTAGGGGCTCTCTGCTCAGGAGGTTTAGCCAGTTCACAGCTTCGGCATTGTTGACAGGTCTCTTCCACCGCACTCTTCAGTCGGTGATGATAGACCAGCTTCTGCAACCACTAGAACATCTTCTCCGGACCAAAGTGAGCCCCTGTTTCATGAGCTTCCGTGGCCACCTCGCTGATATTTTTTTCAGGGAGTATCACTTGCCAGGTGACTACCACCTGCATCTTCCGAAACAGCAAACCATCTTCCAGTTGAAGCCTCTCCCATTGTCAGAGAATCTGCAGCATTCCGGGGGACAGCATGTCCCACTCGCTCTGGCTACGGAGTTGTTTCAGGGCCACCCATTGTCTCAACTGAGCGAGTTCTCTGTCTTCCTGCTGAAGCCTCACCCAGTCATCTTGAGGCCGTCACAATAGATGCTTCCCCGACGTCTCTTTGATCTGTTCCCGTGTCATTGCCAACGTCCTGGCGAGGTTCCGGAACCCAGGGATCTCTTCTGCCTCCAACTCTTCATCTCTGTCATGACCAGGGCACTCTTGGGTCACTCAGGACACAGTATCGGCATGTGTATTCTCAGCTCCTTTTCTATATGCAATCTTGTATCGATATTTTGCTATACAGACCACCTATCTTTGCACCAGGGCCCCCAGTTTTGCATTTTCTATGTAGGCTCAGGGGTTGTTGTCGGTGGGCACCAAGACTTCAGAACTTCTCGGTCATCGCCCACACTAATGCCAGTAGCTCCAAGTTGAAAGAACCATATTTGTCTGGGTTTCGTTCTGAGTCATGGAGGGATCGGCTCGCATAAGCTAGCACTCGCTACTTTCTGTCCTGTATCTTTGACAATACAGCCCCCAATCCCTGGAGACTTCCATCGGTGTGAAGGATGAAAGGTTGAGAGAAGTCTGCATAGGCCAGTATGGGCGCTTCCGTCAGGGCCATCTTTAGGGCTCGAAAGGCTTCTTCCTGGCTATCTCCCCACTAAATAGTCTGATTCTTTGCACCAGATGGCACTCCTTTCAATAACTCCAGCAGTGGATTAACAATACAAGTGAAGTCCTTCAGAAACCATTGATAGTACCCCGTAAGCCCCAGAAAGGCCTGCACGTCCTTCACGGTCTTTGGCGTGGGTGAGTCCTGTTCTGCCGCTATCTTCTCACGTGCAGGTCTCAGTCCCTCAGCAGATACAACATGTTCGAGGTAATCAATCTGCTTGCTTAAGAGGTGGCATTTCTGAGGTTTCACTTTCAGGCCGTGCATCTGCAGCCGACTCAAAAGTAGCTGCATAGATAATGACGTCGTCCAGGTAAATGAGAGTGGCTTCAAAGTTCAGGTCTCCTAAACACCGCTCCATCAGTCGCTGAAAGGTTCCAGGCACGTTGTTGAGATGGTGAGACCGAAGGGCATCCAGTTGAATTCGAACAACCCCATAGGCAGTATGAATGCCATCTTCGGCCAGTCTTGCTCAGCCATGGGCACTTGCCAGTATTCACTGGCCAGATCTAATGACGAGAAATACTTAGCTTTCCCAAGGGCAGACAATGACTCCTGAATTCTCGGTAGCAGGTAAGAGTCCCGGACTGTGAAGGCATTTTGTCGCCGGTAGTCAACACAAAAGCATAGGGTTCCGTCCTTTTTCCGAACTAGAATGATAGGGGCTGCCCACGGGCTCTGGCTCTCCCGTATGACCCCACTCTGCAGCATGTGTGCCAAGATTTCTTTTACTTCCTGATACGATACATTTGTGGCGGGATCTGGTGATAGTGCTCTCAAATTGGTGCAGCATTTCCCGTGGGAATCTCGTGAGTTATGGCTGTGATGCACCCGAAATCATCGTCGCGATGAGCAAAGACATCCTGGTAACGCCCCAGCATAGCTTCTATCTGTTGCACCTGTTGTGACGAGAGTATTGTCATGTCAGCCCGCATGTACTCCAGGATCCGACGTCCTTCTCTCATGGTGCTGGCTGAAGGCTCCGAGTACACGTTAATGGCTAAAGTCCAGGGGTCTCCTTATGTCACCGCTAAATGCACGGCCTCTGGGGGCATCAGTTCCTCTGCCATTCCCAGTACTTAAGGAAAGAGAGCGCACATAGGGCGATAAAAGTGATATTTTGGGTGACAAAACACGGTTGGTGCACTCACCTTGCAGAATGTGAAAGGAACCATTGGTCGCTGCAGACTCCCATAGATGCCAATGTCACAGAGGAAGAAAAAAAAGAAAAGTGTTTTTTCAATGTATCCGCGCTGACCACACGAGGACAGAAATATTCTGGAAAGCTTTATTGTGCCAATCTGCCACTTCCTCAGGGCTTTTTTTAGGGTACCATAGAAATTACCCCACCCTGAGGAAGAATGGAGGAGGGCTTTTCTGGAGGAGAAACTGAATCAAGGCTGCGTGACAAGGCGTCAGCCCTCACATTCTTAGACCCCAGCCTGAACGTGATGGAAAAATCTAGAATAAAATAAGGACCACCTGGCCTGTCTAGGGGTTAAACATTTAGCAAGTTCAATATAAGCTAAATTTTTGTGATCAGTCACAACCGTGACCTGATGAGTAGCTCCCTCCAAAAAATGCCTCCATTCCTCAAACGCTAACTTGACAGCAAGCAGTTCATGATTTCCAACATAATTTCTCTCAGCAGCTGAAAACTTCCTAGAAAAAAATGCAGATGGCCTTAAGTTCACCAGGGTTTTAGGACCTTGAGACAAAACAGCCCCAGCCTCAACATCTGAGGCATCCACCTCTACGATAAACGGTTTCTGAAGATCAGGTTGACTCAAAACTGGAGCGGTCATGAAGCACTCTTTTAGTCTATTAAAGACTTCAATGGCATCTGACGACCAGACCTTTAGATCTGCCCCCTTACATGTGAAATCAGTAAGAGGTTTAACAATCTGTGAAAAACCCCTAATAAATTTTCGATAATAATTGGCAAATCCTAAAAACCGCTGTAGTGCTTTAAGGTCGCAAGGGTGAACCAAATCAAATAAAGCTTGCACCTTCCCAGGATCCATCTTAAACCCTTCAGCAGATATGATGAACCCCAGGAATGATATTTAATAATAATCTTTATTTTTATATAGCACTAACATATTCCGCAGCGCTTTACAGTTTGTACACATTAACATCACTGTCCCCGATGGGGCTCACAATCTAAATTCCCTATCAGTATGTCTTTGGAATGTGGGAGGAAACCAGAGTATCCGGAGGAAACCCACGCAAACATGGGGAGAACATACAAACTCCTTGCAGATGTTGTCCTTGGTGGGATTCGAACCCAGGACTCCAGCGCTGCAATGCTATCCACTGAGCCACCATGCTGCCCATATATTTCCTGAAGATAGTACATTTTTCTAATTTGACAAAGAATTTTCCCTTAGTCTCTGTAAGACATAACGAACATGTCCATAGTGTGCGAATCCACAACTCTGAACTATAATCTTCAGTGGTGCGGCCCCTCTGCGTCAGGTTCATGATCTTAGAATCTGCGACCTAGACCCTGTCAAGTTCATCATAAATCATCAAAGCGTCAAAAAAGGCGTCAACAGAAGTGCGTTCTGGGGCTAGTGGGCACAAAGAGAATGCCCAAGTCTGAGAACCCCCTGCAATAGGGACATAATTATACTCAATCGCTGGGACTCATCCCCAGAAGACCGGGGTCATAGTGTAAAGAATAATTTAAATAGCCTCCATGAGCAGTATGGACATGACAGCCTCAAATCGGCAGTAGTATTGGCAGTGCCAACCGGCTTTTTCTTTACACGTTTATTATATATACAGTATATACCTGTACTATTTGTTTATATTTTTCTATTCGAACCTATTCTACTCTTTACTGTGCGAGGCATCTGCCGGCTTTTACTATATCTATCTATATATCTATCTATATACACATATACATACTGTATATGTTTTGAAGACTATTTTGTTTTAAAACGATGTGTACAGTTTTTTTTTTTTACAATACTATTTTAACATGAGATTTTACATACAGAGAACTGCTCTATGTAAAACCTCATGTTAAACTCGCATTGCATACGGATTGCATACGCATATCATACGTATATTCCGTGGAAAAATCGCACGAAAATGGCAATACACTCGCATAGCACTCGTCTGCTTTTTCGGTCCGGAAATCGGACCGGTTTTTTTCTCGCAAATGGGTATGAGCCCTTAATCTTGAAGTCTGTGCAGTTAATTGAACATTAGTAAATACATTCAGTGAAACTAGGAGCAATGAAATAGCAGGGTATCAGTTATAACACAATGGCTAGCTCTCCTGCATGGTGTTCTCTTTCCATCCTATGCAGGGAAGCTTGCATACTCAATTTACTGCCCTCTGCTGTAGTGCACCCCGCAGTTTCTGGCGGCGCCTAGTGCGCACGCTCCCCTGTTCTTAAAGGGGCAACGCACGCATATAGTAAAATGCCCTCAGCCTGTTTGAGTCTGCCACCGGAAGGCGTAAACCCCCGAAAATTATGTACGTTTTGGCGCATACATCTGGTCTCGTCCTGAGGGGAGGGTCAGATGTATGCCCGGTAACAGCGAATGTGTCCCTAGGCGCAAATAATTTTTAAGGTTCAATGTCAGAGACCCTATCTCTGATATTATGGGTCTCCCAGGGGGTCTGACAGCATCCTTTTGGATTTTGGGGAGATGATACAAAAAACAATTGAGGATGGACAACTCTTAGAAAATTTCTTTCTTAT
>NW_027361679.1:103185000-103535000 GCF_039654945.1 Dendrobates tinctorius
CAAGATTTTCATGGACCATAAGAACTTGGCGTACATTCAGTCTGCAAAGACTCAATCCCCGGCAAGCCAGGTGGTCATTGTTCTTCACCCGTTTTGACTTTGAACTCCATTTCCGGCCAGTCAATAAAAACATTAAAGCTGATGCCTTATCGAGATCTTTCCAGTCGACTGATACTGAAGAGGAACCTTCACATATCATCGATCCATCCAAGATAATCACCATGGCTCCTGTCAACTGGACCTCTTTGCCGCCGGGAAGAACCTTTGTGGCCGAGGCAAAACCGAAAACGAGTGTTATGCTGGGGACATTCCAAGATTGCCGGCCATGTTGGTGTCAAGAAGACTCTCTCTCTGTTATCCTGCTACTATTGTTGGCCATTTCTTTCCCAGGATGTCAAAGACTTTGTGTCTTCTTGTCCATCCTGTGCCAAGAACAAGGTACCCAGACAACCACCCTCTGGCCTTCTGCTTCCTCTTCCAGTATCATCGGCCCCATGGCAACACATAGCCATGGATTTTATTACCGATTTGCCTCGTTCCTCTGGTTGTACTGTGATCCTGGTGGTTGTGGTTCGATTCTCAAAAATGGCCCATTTTGTTCCTCTCCCCTGTCTACCCTCTGCTCCCAAATTGGTGAAGATTTTTATCACACACGTTTTCAGAATTCACGGCTTCCCCCTCCACATCGTGTCAGAGGGGTTCAATTCACCTCCCGGTTCTGGAGAGCCCTTTGTAGACTTCTGAAAGTGACACGGGTCTTTTCTTCCGCCTACCACCCCCCAAACCAATGGGCAGGTGGAACGAACAAATCAAATCCTTACATCTTATCTCCATCACTTTTCAAATGCTCATCAGAACGACTGGGTCAATTTACTTCCTTGGCAGAGTTTGCCTACAATAACCACACCAGCGAATCTTCCTCCAAGTCTCCTTTCTTCATCGTCTTCAGACAAAACCCCATTGTGCCTCTACCGGAACCTCCTATCTCGGGAGTGCTTGCTTGCAGCCGACTCTCTGTCCGTGGAGGTCTCCAGGGTATGGCAGGAGACCAAATCCGCTCTTGAAAAAGCACGTGACAGGATGAAACAACATGCCGATAAAAGGCACCTGGACTCTCCTCCTTATCTCCCTGGTGACAAAGTGTGGCTTTCCTCCAAATACATTCGCCTTAAAGTACCATCATGCAAACTAGGCATTGGTCCTTTTGAGGTCCTCAGGCATATTACTGGCGTGGCATACAAATTTAAGTTACCTGCCTCACTCCGCATTCCCAATTCCTTCCATGTGTCCCTCCTCAAGCCCGTGGTACTCAATTGATTTCATCCTTCTCCAGGCCACACACCCCAGCCTGTTGGCATGGGGGATGAATTTGAGGTAATTGATATCTTGGTCATGAAGTAGGTAATAATAATAATCTTTATTTTTATATAGCGCTAACATATTCTGCAGCGCTTTTACAGTTTACACACATTATCATCACTGTCCCCGATGGGGCTCGCAATCTAAATTCCCTATCAGTATGTCTTTGGAATGCAAACACGGGGAGAACATGCAAACTCCTTGCAGATGTTGTCCTTAGTGGGATTCGAACCCAGGACTCCAGCACTGCAAGGCTACAGTGCTATCCACTAAGCCACCGTGCTGCCCAGGAAAGAGGTAAGAGGGAAAACGCTCTTCCTAATTGATTGGAAGGGTTTTGGCCCTGAAGAAAGGTCATGGGAACCCAGGGAGAATATCCAAGCACCCCATATTTTGTCTAAGTTTCTTTCCAGCCTTAGAAAGAGGGGGTGTAAAGAGAGGGGTACTGTCATGCCACTCTCATCCGTGTGTGCACATACCCTTACTAGTCCAATTACTAGTGTATAAAAGAGAATAAATTAATAATACAACATTTCAAAATATGTTACTGTCATGCCGCTCTCACCCGGGCTCCGCACCCAACGTCACCACTTCCGGTGCCGTGGCCACTCCGGGGGTCCCGTCGGGTGTGCACGCACACCTCTTGCACTTGATCCTATGGCTGCATGGCTTTGTCAAGAGCGCATGCGCTCACCTCTCTGTCCTGGCTGAAGCCGCGCCATCTCCAACATCTCTATGGTCCTGGACCTGACCCCGAAGTCCCAGCGCTAATGCCCTATATCAGGCTGCCTCTTCCTATGGGTGGCGCCTTGATTATTGTTCTTCCTTGCTAGGCCTGCTTGGTCTCTGCTTTGCCGCCCTCTGTACTCAGGTCCCCTGCCTTGTGCTCTGCCGTGCTTCGTAGCACACGCTCTGCTTCTGCCCTGTGCTCTGTCGTGCTATTTAGCACATGCTCTGCTTCTGCCCTGTGCTCTGTCATGCTTCTTAGCACACGCTCTGCTTCTACCTTGTGCTCTGCCATGCTGCTGTAGGGTTGAGCAGGTTCGCAGGATGCAGTGACGAGACACTAGATGAATCATGGTTTGCGAAATAACTTTTATCTAACTGTAGCCACTGGGCTTGGCTGAACAAACATAAAATTAAGAACAAAACAAACAGTCCACGCAGGGACTCAACAATCTTATCAAAATTTATAATGCCACTTAGCCTTCCAGGGACTGCTGGTTTCGTGAGCGTGGCCGCGTAGAGGTCGCTGAGGCGGCTGTCGCCGACGTCCACCACCCCAGAAGATTCCACCCCAGTCGAACTTAGACGCTCCGAGCGGTCAACAGCCGGCAAACCCCCCCGAACGGTATGAACAAGACCAGTTTGTATGGCAACGAATATTGACACCTTTACAGGCCAATCTCAATAGACTAACTCCCTCACCCGAGGACTGGCGAGCTTACAGGGTGGAGGAATGTGGGGAGGAGGACCCCCATATAGTGATCGGGCCGGAACCAAGGGGACCGCCATCAGGGTTATTGAAGGAATCACATCAGGAGGATTACAAAGGGAGACATGCGACTGAAGTTGTCAGGGCAACAGGGGGCGGGGCTAGGGTAAAAGGAGCAGGGGACGCGCGGCAGTGGCAGTTGGGGGAGAGAGAGAGTGAAGGCAGGACACAGGGTGACTACCCCGAGAAGAAATGGGGCTCAACAGGCCCGCAAGAAAGTGATGACGGTGGGGCGCAACAGGCCCTGAAGAAAGCGATGTCGTTGGGGCGCAACAGGCCCTGAAGAAAGCGATGCTGTTGGGGCGCAACAGGCCCTGAAGAAAGCGATGCCGCTGGGGTGCAACAGGCCCTGAAGTAAGCGATGCCGTTGGGGCACAACAGGCCCTGAAGAAAGCGATGCCGCTGGGTGCAACAGGCCCTGAAGAAAGCGATGCCGTTGGGGCGCAACAGGCCCTGACGAAAGCGATGCCGCTGGGGCACAACAGGCCCTGAAGAAAGCGATGCCGTTGGGGCGCAACAGGCCCTGAAGAAAGCGATGCCGTTGGGGCGCAACAGGCCCTGAAGAAAGCGATGAAGGTGGCGTGCGGTGATGACGCAGTTCCCCAGATGACCCGTACCATCCTTTAACAAGGAGTCTCTCCCAAAGCCGGGGTAGCGGGCCTTTTATCTCGCCTGTGACGAGGTGGTGTATCTTCAGGCCAAATGGGGGAAGGCTGGGGGAAAGTGTCCAGGCCTCTGTGGCCTGGTAACGGGTACTCCCGGCCACAACCTGAGGTAAAGTTCCTCTCTCCCCAAGGCGGGGGGCAGCGGGGATGATTCCCTCAGAATGGGGGCGGGGAGCAGTCTCTGGGCACAGTCTCTCACGTCTCTCTTGTCAGTAAATGAGCAGCTTTCTCCTCACAGGCTCCTCTCGGTGCCCCCGCAAGTCACCCTGCGTCCTGCCTTCACTCTCTCCCCCAACTGCCACTGCTGCGCGTCCCCTGCTCCTTTTACCCTAGCCCCGCCCCCTGTTGCCCTGACAACTTCAGTCGCATGTCTCCCTTTGTAATCCTCCTGATGTGATTCCTTCAATAACCCTGATGGCGGTCCCCTTGGTTCCGGCCCGATCACTATATGGGGGTCCTCCTCCCCACACTGCCTAGCACACACTCTGCATTATCTTGTACTCAGGCGTGCTTCCCAGCACGCGCCCTGCTTTGCCTTATACTCGGTTATGCTTCTCAGTGCACGCTATACGCACTCCTGTACCCAGCATGCCCCCGTGTACTCGCCATGCACTATCCAGTACCCAGCGTGCCCCTGTATACAACCCCTGTACTGTCCTGAACCCTGCGTGGCTCCGTGTACTCGCCCTGCACTATCCTGTACCCTGCATGCCCCTGTTCCCTCCTGCACCTTGCTAAACACACTCTCTTGCGTCTTGTGTGAGCCGGCCACCTGGTCCCAGCAGTCGTGGTACTTTACCCCCCTGGGTCTGCCCCTGACACTTCCTGTATAGGGGGTGGTGGTCACTAGGTCAGCTTGCCCTGGGTGGGTTGCTATCACGACCCAGAGGGTCCACTCCAGGAGTCGTCAGAGTTACATGTTTTACTATTTTAATATCTGTTTTATTATTCAAATGTATAAACTGTGCACTTTACTATACTGTGGGCATCATTTTGATGCTATGTTCCTAACTTCTCACCTTTGTTGCAACAACATCTTTTGGGGGAGGTGTGGTAGAAGACATTGAGATAAATTGAGTAACAAATTTTTGTAAACAATGTAAACTTGTGTCCAAAATGTATGGTGAATGAAAAATTGGCGCGTGGCAGCATGAGACAATAAAGAAAACATACCTCGGCAAAATAGGGAAACCCTCTCAGCCGGAATACTAGTACTGTTGGCAGAAGTGATCTTGGTAGTAGTAGTACCAAATTCAAGTCACAGTTGGCTTTGTTTGCCTCTGGTAAGCATATTAGTGGTCAGGTAGTAGAGGGCATAATGGAATAGAAGTCATATCGTCTTCTCAGCCACAGAATGATATAGTTTCTGGCAATTACACTGAGTGAGTATTCAGTGCACCTCCTCCACCACAACACTTGATGTGTCACATTGTGAAATATTCTGTCAAAGAGAACTGATTCCTTTCTGTCTCCAAACCCACATCACCTCTTGGGCTAGCAAAGATACTTTACCAGAACTACTTCTTTCAGTTGATATATTGGAAGAGATGATCAGTCTTTGTATTCAGGTGACATAGGGCCAGATGAGATGGATGACACAACATTAACACCAAGCTGTGAGGCTGGCTCTGAAACTGGGGGGGTGCAAGAAGCTCAGGCCATTTCCACAACAGTGACAACTGTCAGCCAAATCAGGGATAATGATTATCATGTTGATGACAATGATTCTGTGGTAGAAAAGACAAGGGTGCTGAGGATGTGATGTCATCAAAGGAGTAGGGTATTCGTTTTGGCGATGCATAGCAAAGGTGACATGCACCTAAAACATCATCTGGGGGCAAGTCTCCTTGTTATGTAGTTGACTCCGGAGCAGGTAATGTCAAATATGCTGCTCGTGGAGGTATCCAACAATGCTAGAAAACTCACTGTGGTGGTGAACTGTACGTCGGCCATCTCATGTGTGGGAGATATTTTGCTCATTGCTACTGATTATTTGGCAGGCCATAAATTCTGCAACAGAAAATTAAACCAATGACATCCCAGTTTCTATAGACTAGGAAGTATGGCTCTCCATCAGTACATGAAGCGACATCACCTGCGAATTTGAGAAAAATAAGCTAGCCAGCAGTCAGAGCAAGCTTTAATTTGTCCTTCTCCCTCCGCTCCTCACACTCGTCTTTCTGTCAGCCAGGCCATCAAGCAGTATCTGGTCGGTGTCATCATCACCATCATAGTCATCTACCACTACTGTTTGACATATTCAGAGTACACCTACTCATTCTTCTCTGTGACACTGAGACAGCCAAGGGTAAAAGCATACGCTCCAGATACTGTGCCAACTAAACTCTACTCGGTCAAGTAGGTGGTGGTGCAGTCGCTGATGTACCACCTTTTGGAGTCTACAGTTTGTCGAAAAATGATATAATCCGGGCAGTCTTGCCGGAAGATACCTGGTCACCATTATTTCTTGCTGAAAGGAGTGTCCTCTCGCCACTCTCACATGCAGGGGAATGTAGACCTCTTTCATGACAAAACAAGAGTTTTATTGCCTACTGGGTGAATGTTTTAAGTGGCAGTGATGCACCATTGCATCTGTGTCAGGGGATGAATGCTTTGAAACTGGGAGATATGTCGGTTTCCACTTCCAAGCAGTGTTTTTCTCTGTTCTCCAACACCTCCTCCAGACATGACTCAATCTCCAACATCAATAGGGTACAGTACAGCATTAATTCCACTCACTGCCCTCGCTCTTTTTGCCTGGGCAATGTAAAACGCTGCCAAGTAATTTTTCAGCTTGAGCGCATGGGGCAACAAAGGCAGAAAAATCTCATGCAAGCAGGCTACCCCATCAACTGCAGCTGGGAATTGTGGTGAGTGACAATATCTGGAACATTCTGGTTACTTTTCATTTAGGCAAAATAACTCATGTTCCTTGCATTGCACACACCCTGAAATTAAGTAAACCACATTTAATTAATATACCGACTTGAGAAAAGTTTTGTATATGGCCATTCTTGCATGGCAATACGTGCCCTCCTAGCTTTTCAAAAACCGAGCAGTCTGCCAGAGGACAGCTGATTTACGTGAACGCATCCCGCTGGAATTTGAATCTGAAAATAATGTCGTATTTAACAAATTGGACAACTGTGGTATCAATTATTACATCTCCCTCATAATAAGTGAGCAAATATTTCAAATTCAAATTTGTCGACTGTGTTGAATTTTCCCCAAAATTTGGATTTGCAGCTCACAAGTTTGCGTGAATCGCTACTGATTAGCTTTTAATTGATCGGAAAATACATGTGGGATAGAGTGAGAGAGCCCCCCTGACCATAAGTTACACTCTACATGAGAGAGAGAGAGAGAAAGGATCTGCTGATCATAAGAGCTTGCAATCTTCAAGAAAAAGAGAGAAAGAGAAAGCGGGACCTGTTGACCATAAGAACTTACACACTAAAGGCGAGAGAGACTTACCAAGTGACTGTACAATTGGAAAACAGTTATGTCATACAAACCGTGCTCCATTGAACACCGCTGATCTGTTATGGCACAGACCACTGTGGTGCCCCTGAGGCTCAGTCGCCACAGAGGTACTGCACCTTCTCCTAAGGTGTAGTGCCCCACCACCTAGGTAAGTTGGGAACTCCTTTCCACACTCCAGCACGTGCACCCCACACACAGGATAGTTCAGCAGTGGACCACATTGCGGCTCCATGCTTAGAGGGTAGCAGAGCACCTTTCGTGGGTCCTTGCTTCGTAACACGAGATGTGCTGGGAGGTGGGTGGAGTTTAGAGATATAAAAGAGTGGGAAAGTGTAGGATTAGGGGTTCAGTCTGGAGGAGAGTCTGACAGAGGGTCAGAGAGGAAGGGAGCCACTCGGGAGTAGGGATGGAGGAAGGAGTGCTGCAGCTGCCTCAGTGACCTGAGCCAGCTGGCACGGGAAAGGAACAGAAGGAGAAAGACATACAACTGCAACCTAAGCTTCCATAAGAGAGAGAAGGAACAGCGCAGAACAAAGGAGTAGGAGAACAGAGAGGAGTTGTGGGTTGGAAGAGAAACCCTGCCTATAGGTTCTCAGCGCAAGGCCGGGGCCCGGTCCCCGAGGTTGTATGGACCCTTATGGTTCTGCAGCAGACACCGGTGGAGTAGTTGGCTGTAAATGCCCTACTCCCATCTAAGACTTGGGGCACAACAGCAACACGGATAGAGAGCCGGGACTCAGGAGAAGGGAGTCCCCGAAGTAGGCTACAGCTATCTGCCATACGAGTAGAGTTGTTAGGAACATCTGACAGGAGGAACTTCAGAGTACCATGGTACTGGAGATCTTCACACTAAAAGGCACAATAGAGGAGTCGTTCAGGAAAGGTACATGTTGGCGGAGTGTTGGAGAGGAGAACCCTGACTTGCCTGGGAGGTTGATTGAGTCTCTACCCCGGAGGACACGGCACGGAGGCAGGCACCAGTGTGTACCACGAACTGTGAGTAAAGCTTTGGAACTGCAAGCCCTGGTGTCCTCCATTCATTTGTGTGCCAACACCGTCAGCACTGCTACATCTGGGTTCCAACATTCCTCACACAGCCTGCGCCTACATACTGCCCTGAGGTTACAGCTTCACCTGTGGGGAGCTACACCATCTATGCTGCAACACACCATCAGCCCCAGAGGATCTGCATGCAGCGTTGGCTTAACATCTTGCTTGCCAAACACCACAGGTGGCGTCACGAACTTTCACATAAACTATTCCATTCCATTGGCTACAAACCACCATTGATTTGGGCGCCCAGGGCCACGGACTGGGTCACCGCCGCTGTGACACATCCCACTGACACCGACCCGGTACCGAGTACTCCACAGCCCTGGGAGGGCGACCCACCACCACTGCACAAGTTGTAATAATCAAATAGGTATCATAGCTGCAGGACATTATAAGGACACCTGCACTGTCATGCAAAAAGGCATGGTGCAGGGCAAGACTTTTTTTCTGAACTGCGAATCAATGTGTTTGAATTTGCATGAAACTGGGAGTTTCAAGAAATTCAAATCTAACTCAATCCTTCACAGGTGATTCCACTCATCTCTACAGCTCATATTTATCTTCACAGTTACCAAAAAGCAACAGTTGATGGAACAAGATTAGCAAATTGTACATGTTTATCGCTGACCTGTGTCTGTTGGAAACCCTCAAGGTCCATTTTATATGCTACAGATGTGTAGGAGGGGAGTAGGAAGGGGAGGAGGAGCAGGTGTCTGAGGAGGGAGACATTGATTTGGCACAGGCAGGGGACATGAATGCAATTCAGAGTGAATAAGATGACTGCATTGATCATGGCAAAGAATCTTTCGCAGCCTAGTATTGAAAATGAACAAACAGGGCTTTTGGTCATGCTAGCAATCAAGGCAATCCTTGTGAAATGTCAAGAGTACAAATATATAAGAGCAAATTGGGAGAATTTTTTCCTTCTTCTAAAATGGAGTCCAAGTTGACATATCACCACTTTGAGCTGTGTTTTCTGCTCTGCAAAGCTTTCATAGAACAGAAATTTGCCAACCAAGAAGAACCTTCTCCATTCCCTTCTGAGACAACGCTCCTTTGTATGCTAGCATTATGGCTATAATAAGTTGCCGTAGCAGCAAAAAAGCAGATGCGCTGAGAACTAATCCCAAGGATATTTGGCTCAGCAGATTAAACCATTGGCAAGAAATGTCCAGTTTGCTATGGGCTTACTGTCATGTTCAGCCTCGATTGTACTATATGAGCGGGTATTCAGTGCGGCCGCTGGCTTTGTCAGAGTAAGGCTAGTTTCACATTAGCGTTTACGGCTGCAGCGTCGGGGTGCGCACGGCCGCTGCTAAGCCCTGCCCCCTGCCGTGCCTCTGGATTGGTGATCCAGTCAGTGAGACACAGTCACTCTACCTCTATGTATGTGTTCATTCCATGTCCTGTCCCAAACTCCTAGTGCAGACTGCAGATTACTGGAGAAGAACATGGAGAACGGAGATCGAGATATAATACCCACATACATCAGCGATTGTAAGCTGCAGGACTGAGTGGAGACTCCATTATTCTCTATGTGGAGTGCGGGTGGAGGTCGGTGCTGGAGGCTCCATTATTCTCTGTGTAGTGTGGCTCTGCGGGTGGAGGTTGGTGCTGGAGGCCCCATTATCCTCTATGTGGAGTGCGGCTCTGCGGGTGGAGGTCGGTGCTGGAGGCTCCATTATTCTCTATGTGGAGTGCGGCTCTGTGGGTGGAGGTCGGTGCCGGAGGCTCCATTATTCTCTATGTGGAGTGTGGCTCTGCGGGTGGAGGTCGGTGCTGGAGGCTCCATTATTCTCTATGTGGAGTGAGGGTGGAGGTTGGTGCTGGAGGCCCCATTATTCTCTATGTGGAGTGCGGCTCTGCGGGTGGAGGTCTGTGCTGGAGGCTCCATTATTCTCTATGTGGAGTGTGGCTCTGCGGGTGGAGGTTGGTGCTGGAGGCTCCATTATTCTCTATGTGGAGTGCGGGTGGAGGTCGGTGCTGGAGGCCCCATTATTCTCTATGTGGAGTGTGGCTCTGCGGGTGGAGGTTGGTGCTGGAGGCCCCATTATTCTCTATGTGGAGTGCGGCTCTGCGGGTGGAGGTCGGTGCTGGAGGCCCCATTATTCTCTATGTGGAGTGCGGCTCTGCGGGTGGAGGTCGGTGCTGGAGGCCCCATTATTCTCTATGTGGAGTGCGGCTCTGTGGGTGGTGGTCGGTGCAGGAGGCTCCATTGTTCTCTATGTGGAGTGTGACTCTGCGGGTGGAGGTCGGTGCTGGAGGCCCCATTGTTCTCTATGTGGAGTGCGGCTCTGCGGGTGGAGGTTGGTGCCAGAGGCTCCATTATTCTCTATGTGGAGTGTGCCTCTGAGGGTGGAGGTCGGTGCTGGAGGCTCCATTATTCTCTATGTGGAGTGTGGCTCTGCGGGTGGAGGTCGGTGCTGGAGGCTCCATTATTCTCTATGTGGAGTGTGGCTCTGCGGGTGGAGGTCGGTGCTGGAGGCTCCATTATTCTTTATGTGGAGTGCGGATGGAGGTCGGTGCTGGAGGCCCCATTATTCTCTATGTGGAGTGTGGCTCTGCGGGTGGAGGTCGGTGCTGGAGGCTCCATTATTCTCTATGTGGAGTGTGGCTCTGCGGGTGGAGGTCGGTGCTGGAGGCTCCATTATTCTGTATGTGTAGTGCGGCTCTGCGGGTGGAGGTAGGTGCTGGAGGCTCCATTATTCTCTATGTGGAGTGTGGCTCTGCAGGTGGAGGTCGGTGCTGGAGGCCCCATTATTCTCTATGTGGAGTGCGGCTCTGCGGGTGGAGGTTGGTGCCGGAGGCTCCATTATTCTCTATTCCTCACACTCACATGCTCATTTCGAGTATCGAGTATAATTGGTGTCAATGGGAAAGCTGAGCTTTTTTCCGGCAGACCCTACAAAGACATCACTCACTAATCAGTGAGCTAGCACTTGCATGCACTGCTGCAACACTGCCAGAGTGGCGGTAGCAGTAGCTGACTTGCAGAAATGGGCACTCATGCGGTGTACCTTGACCAGAAGCTCTGTCAAATTTGGGTATGTTTTCAGAAATCACTGAACTACAGAGTTGAGCACATGTGCCAAGCATGGTACGTGTGTGAACTTACGAAGTTTACAGCTGCCATCAGGTTACGCCCATTATCACACAGGACCATGCCTGGTTGGAGGTTAAGTGGCAAAAACCACATACCTGTCTGGTCTGTTATTCCTTTAAGTAACTCTGCCTCTGTGTATGGTATGTCTCTTAGGTAAATTACCTTCAGCAGAGCCTGTTGCCACTTTGCTGAGTCAGTGCTGCAGTGCTTCCAGGTTCTGGCTCATGTGGACAACGTGCTCTGAGATACCACATCGGTGATGGAGGATGAGGAGGAGCAGGAGAGGGTGTAGGATCAGCTGTAGGATGTGGATGAAACCCTGATAGATGTAGGGCCAGCAATCCCTGTTGTCAGGAACATATGCTCTGTGGCAGGGTGTAACTTGGCCCCAGCCTCCACAATGTTATCCCAATGTGCCATCAGGAAATGTAGTGTCCCTGACCACAAGCTCTTTTGGCATCTGTGCCAGTGTTTTGGACAGGGGATGAGGCAGTGGTGTCACCCAATGGCACCATTTGTGGACCCAGTCATTCGGCCCACTGAGTCAGATGCTTAGATGACATGTACCTGATCATGCTGGTTGTGGTTAGACTCTTTGTGATCAAGCCCCTGCTGACCTTTGCCTGGCACAGGTTGTAAATGGCCATTTTGTTTGTCTCAGAACTCTCTTTAAAAATGTCCCAGAGTTGGGAATTCCTAAGTCTTTGACGGAGAAATTCAGCAGTGTCCGTGCTCAGCAGAACAGTTGCCCTGCTTCTCCTTCTGGTCACCACACTGCCTCTTCCTGTCATTTTCGGTGCTGCCGATCTCTCCCCCTTAGCGCTGCTAGCCAGATTCCCAGGTTGGGTCAGTTACTTTGTCATCCACTGCCTTATCTTCCACCACCGCACCTTAGTCCACTTGACTTTGTGACTTAACAACAACAAGACTTAGCAGCAACTGTGACTCATCATCATCTTCCCCCTTATCCCAAATGTGCCATTCCCCAGCATCAAGTTCTTGTGGCCATGCCGGTTGAAAGTCCACAATCATGAAATGATGTTGTAAAGAGCTCCTCAGAGTGTCCTAGTATGGGATAACTAGTCTCTTGGGATTCAGCATGGTGGGAAGAAGGAGGATCAGGGTGAGGATTAAGTGACTCAGACTTTAGACTGGTGAGACTGGACCATGTGGAAGACTGTGTCATGCAGCTAAGCCTGCTGGAAGAATTATCTGCTATCCATCCGACCACCGGTTTGCATTGATCTGGCTTCAGAAGTGGTGTACCATGGCTCCCTTCAAAGTGGGACAGGAACCTATGTGTCATGGATGAACATGTTCTTGTGCTACAGCAGTAGGCGTAGTCACACCTGCCACATGTCTTCAGCATTTGCATGTACCATCATCAGTACTTCCACTTCCCTGTCCCTTATTGCACACCTTACGCATTTTGTAACTGTTATGTTTTTTAAACTTAGTTTATTTTTAATGAAAGAAAAAAATAGGTAACTTGCAGCAATCAAAGCGGTTTCTATGAGTTTAGGCCACTGTAATGTAACAGAATGAACGCAAAAGTGTATGGATGACAATTAGCTTCAATCTAGAAAAATCCAAAATAAAATTCACTGCGCTTATACTCTAAAAACCTTAAATGGATACATGCCAAAAAAATCGTTGTACCATAAAGGTACTCTATATATTGACCCCTCACCGCTGCTGCCAAATAGCGGCAGACTGAATAACAGACAGTAATGGACAATAGTTATACCGCAGAGGTACTGTGTAAATTAACCCCTCACCGCTGTTAACCGGTAATGGTAAGCTTAGACACTTGTGAGCTTGTAAAACAAAGTTGCTAAGTTCAGCTGTTAGGCAGTGTATCGTTGTGTGGCATGAAGGAAAGCGCTCCCAGTGTGCCACCTTGATGAAGAGGGACCGCGTCCCTCGAAACGCGTCGTTCAGTATTGACCCCCAGCACTACCCGTCCAGCTCAGCAGCTAGCTACGTGACGTCATGCCTCCAGCTTCCTGCACCTTGCAGTGTGTGGGCGGCGGTGCTTCGGCCGGAGCCCACCGTCAGCCTCTGCTTCTCCACGCCCCTCGCCCTCATCCCTCGCATGTCAGTCGGACGCCAGTAATCAGCGGCACACTGGGAGCGCTTTCCTTCACGCCACACGGCGATACACTGCCTAACAGCGGAACTTAGCAACTTTGTTTTACAACCTCACAAGTAAGTGTCTAAACTTACCGTTACCGGTTAACAGCGGTGAGGGGTTAATTTACACAGTACCTCTGCGGTATAACTATTGTCCATTACTGTCTGTTATTCAGTCTACCGCTATTTGGCAGCAGCGGAGAGGGGTCAATATATAGAGTACCTTTATGGTACAATGATTTTTTGGCATATATCCATTTTAGGTTTTTTGAGTATAAGCGCAGTGAATTTTATTTTGGATTTCTGTTGTAATTTAAGCAACAGGATTTGCGCAGTGCCTGTTTTCACTTGCAGCTATTTTAGTAGTCCTTCATTATTAGGTGGAGCGCCAGTGGGTATAGTTGATTGTTTTATCAATCTAGAAAAAAGTTTCAGTGCTTTTTCTCAGTTTTAAAGATCACAGAAATGTTCACATAGTATAACATTGTATGGTTAAGAAATGGAAGGCTAAAACATTTTTAACAGCATTTTAACAGTTTGGGAGATCACAGAATTGTTCACAGACCACGTAACACTGTTTGTCTGAGAAATGGAAGCCTACAAAATGTTTAAAAAGCTTTATAGCAGTTTTGCAGATCACAGAAATGTTCACAGACAACGTAACACTGTATGTTTGAGAAATGGAAGCCTACAAAATATTTTAAAGCTTTTTACCAGTTCTACAGATCACAGAAATGTTCCCAGACCATGTATCACCGTATGTCTGAGAAATGGAAGCCTACAACATTTTTAAAAGATTTTTAGCTGTTTAAAAGAGCACAGAAATGTTCACAGACCAGACAATATAATGCTGTATGTCCGAGAAATGGAAGCCTATAATATTTTTAAAAGCTTTTTAGCAGTTTTACAGATCACAGAAATGTTAGCAAACTATGTAACACTATATGTATGAGAAATGGAAGCCTACAAAATTTTTAAATCCTTTTGTTCCCTTTTAGAGATCACAACTCTATATAACACTATAGCATTTATATTAGACTATTATTTATTTTATCCAGGCTTTTCACCAAGCTCATAAGGCTTTGTTCACATCCATGTTTTGAAATTTCATTTCTTTTTTTCATTGTAAGAACATTGATACAGTATAAATGTTTAATTGACTGAAGAAGTTGAACTAGATGCACCGATTATATTCAATGGGGTCTTTCTGATGTTGTTTGAATCTGATATGTAATGGATTCATCTCTGCAAAAATGTTGCTTTTGTGTTCGTAGTACAAATGAAAATGAAATTCTGAAACACATGTTATCAGACATTAAGTTGCAGTTTTGCAATAGGAGACTAGTTACAAGTAGAGATGAGCGACTTTGCCTTTTTTCGGGTCGAGTCGGGTTTCACGAAACACGACTTTCGCAAAAGTCGGGTCGAACGAAATCGGCCGATTATTGTGAAAAGTCGAAGTCCGACTGAAACATGAAACCCAATGTAAGTCAATGGTGATGAAAAGTCTGCAGTGAGTGGAGGACAGGAAGCACACCTACAGTGCCCATTTTAATGCCAAAAACATCAATTCTTATTCCTTAAGCTTGTCAACCTTAATTTACTTTATAATAATAGTTAGGCATGGAAAACTTGGGGGTTATTTGGCTAAAGTTGGGGGGGGGGTAGTGCTGGCTCCAGGTTTTCGTGGGCCCAGGGCTAAAGAGTGCCACTGGGCTCCTTTAACACATGAGACAATTCATGATCCTTTGATACGGCAGAGAAATAGCGGTACAGTACAATGAAAAATACTTCAATTATTACATCACATGACTGATATCCATTTTAAATTCTCCAATAGCTCCAAAAACAGACAGTATATTCCTCCATACAGTATTATGGCCACCACATAGTGCGCCATACAAAGTAATGAGGCCCATATATTTCTCCATACAGAATCATTGGTCCCATATAATGTTCGATACAGTATATGATGAGCTCCACATAATGCTACAGTATATGTTGATCACCATGTCTTATGGGCCCAAATAATGCTCCATATACTGTATAATGGGCCCCATTTCTAATGCTCCAGTATATAATGGGCCCTGTAAATGCTGCTCCAGTGACTGATGTCCACCTTTGGAATGCTCCAGTGTATGGTGGGCCCCAGATATCATTCTCCAGAGTATCGTGCTCCCCAAAAATTGCTCCCAACCTTTAAAACAATTAAATAAGTCTCCTCGCTAAGGAATCCCTGTACTCTGGACTCCTCGTCGTCCCCATCATCCATCTCTCTGCACTTGGACTGTTTAAGCAGAGGGCGTACAGACATGATGTCATCGTGCTCTTTGACCAGAATGTCACTGTCAGGAAAAGTGTTTGGTTTCCGGGGGCAGTATGGTTGCAAAGCTGAACCTTAAAGGACTGTCCAGAAGGGCACCTCCAGGAGTGGAGCCTGCGGCTTAACTGGACTCAACACGAGCAACCTCATCCATGCCATCCACAAAAAAACTGCACAGATTGCAAGCTTAATTCCGTTAACGAACGAGACTCAGGCATGCCCCCGCGGTCCGTGTCCAGCTTACTAATGGGACACGCGAGGTTCTGGCACACGAGATCGACCAATAACAGGTCTGTCATGCCCTTACATGTCCGGGGCTGCACGCGTGCTACAATGAAAGGACCAGCGTGTATCGCTTACAGGTGCGGATAACACGCTGAATCCCGTTAGTGATGGGGATCTGGGATTACAATTCTTCCCCGCGAACAAGCATTTCTCAGTAAGTGCAGGTCAACCGTAATTCCGGAATTAGGCCTAAACGGCATTCCAGAAAGAATGTGAAAAAATTAAGTGTCCAAACCACAGGTGCTGTAGCTTGCATAACAGCTGGGCTCCTCTGCTGAGTAGTACACAGTTCTTACAGAAACAGATGGCATAGCTTGGTTCATGGCTGGCCAACTCTGCCGAGTAGCATACACAGTTACTAGGCCCAAAGTATTAAGTGGTGTAAATGCTGTAAAAAACTGGTTCTTTCATAAACAGGCGGCATAGCTCGGTTCACGGGTGGGCTCCTCTTCTGAGTAGCAGACACAGTTACTAGGCCCAAAAGTATTTTCAGGACAATATGCGGTAAAAAATTATTAGAAACACTCACGGTGTAGCTCCTTCACAGGTGTACTACACCGCTGGCTACCAGACACCGCTGCTATGCCCTAAAACTGTCTCTTATCATTGAAAACCATTATTAATGTGAAAAAAAGATACGCTTTTGTTTTATCGAAACGTTCTCGAACGGAAACTCGAACAGCCGAATTTTAATCAAAGTGTTGTAGTTTAGAATTTGAACTTGGCCAACAGTTCCACTCAAACACCACTCATCTGTAATCAGGAGGCAGACTCAAACGGTCTCCGGCACAGTATGGATTCGACAAGATTGCAGAAAGTTGAGAAAGGGTACAGTATCACCAGATAACAGGTATGTATAGCATAGTTTATACATTTAAAATCTCTGTGTTTATTTCCGGAGTCCGACAAAGACACTCACAGCCTCAGTATGGATTAGACAACAATCTAAAAAGTAGAAAAAAGGAAATGTTTTTGAAGCGTACACCAGTATACACTGTTGGCGTATTTTTAAATCTTCATATATATTTCTGTCTCAGTAAGACAGTCCAGACTCTCCGCAAGAGGAAACGAGATGGATAAAAGTACAGACATAAAGTCGAGTGATTGCAGAAATTTAGGAATTACTAATCAGGGGAAAAACTCTCGGGAGAATTCTCAGAGGCGTTGCTGAACCTCAATTACTTTGTGTGTGGAGACAGCGAAAACAGTTCTTTGTGAAGAAAGGGTTGCTGTATCGCAGTACCGTTGATCCCATCACAGTTGCTCATCTCCATCAAATTTTGATCACAGGGAGAGATGTAGACATGGTCCTCACTGCCTATCATGATCTGTCAGGTAACTTTGGAGTGCAAAAGACAGAAGCCACAGGCTGTAGGCGATTCTATTGGATTGGCATGAGGGGGCACATTTAAAAATTTGGGCAGGAATGTCACACGTCTGTGAGTAGGAAAACTGTGAAAGCTGATGATAAACCACCACTGCATCTCATTGTGAGTCGACGTCCATAACTAATGGAAGCCATTGATCATCTGAAGCTAGAGCCCGGCCAGCAGGACAGGGCATAGCTATGTCTTAGCCATCATCTATCAGTTCACCAAATTTGTAGTGGCAGTCCCAGTGAAGGATTTGACAGCCCAGACTACACAGCGAAGGAGCAGGGAGAAGTAAATATTGCAAATGCTGGGGCCCTGCCCAAGCAAAGGGGGCCCACTCGTGGGCGTCGGTACTGACACTGGGCCCCTCATAGTACGCCGGTGTGTCTGACGGCGGGTGTGCACTCCCACCGTCAGAGACACTTGATTGCACTATGAGGGACCCTGTGCCAGTGCCGGCGCCCAAGAGTCGGCCCACCCACCTGTCCAGAGCAATGGCACTCGCACGGTTGCGTGCGCTAGGTGGTGACCCCGGCCATGGGGGGGGAGGCAGCCCAGGTAGGGAGGTTTAAAAAATGGCATATGTTGATGTTGGACATTCAGCAGCTGCAAATGGAGGAATTGGAGAAGTCTGAGGAAGAGGAGGACAAAAGCGAGCCATTATTCTGGCAACCTATGTGTCATCAGGGGAAGGTGGGACAAAATCCTTTGAAACCCATGCATGGTTCATTTTAATGAAGGTTAGATCATCAACATTTTGGGTCGACAGACGGGTCCTTTTTTCTGTCAGGATTGAGCCAGCAGCACTGAAGACTCTTTCCGATAGCACACTTAGCAGCAGGGCAAGCGAGCTCCTGTAAGGCATATTGTGCCAATTCAGGCCACGCATCCAGTTTAGAGGCCCAATAATCAAAGGGGAATGACCTGTGAGGGAGAACATCGATATGGGATGAGAAGTAGTTTGTAACCATAGTTGACAACTGCTGTCTCCTGTCACTTTCAATCGATGCAGTATTACCAGTCATGTGAGCGGGACTTGAAAAATCAGTCCACAACATGGTCATGAAACCCCTGTCTCCAATGCCACTTCTGATGTGTGCACCACGAACACTTCTTCCATGTTGCCCCCTACGGCTCGGAGAACCATCACCGCTGCTGTGTGCTGGGAATGCCTCAAACAAACGGTTTACCAGAGTTGCTTGTTTGTTAGCCAATATTAGGTCAAGGTTCTCCTGTGGCATGATGTTTTGGAATTTGCCTTTATAGCGTGGATCCCGGATGCTGGCCAACCAGTAGTCATCATCATTCATCATTTTGGCAATGCGGGGGTCCCTTTTTAGGATCTGCAAGGCATAATCTGACATGTGGGCCAATGTTCCAGGTGTCAATGATGCACTGCGAGTGCTGGGTGGAGGAGCACTTTCTGGCAAATCCACATCCCTCCAGTCACGCACAAACCCTGTACCTGACCTTGCCACGCCAACATTTTCTCTTGCCCCACGAGAATCATCAAGGCTTCCCTCCTCCTCTTCCTCATCCTCCTCGGCTGCAAATGTCTGCTCCTTAATGTGCGTCAAAGTTTGCATGAGCAGACGCATAAGTGGGATGCTCATGCTTATGATGGCGTCGTCTGCGCTTACCAGTCGTGTGCATTCCTCAAAACACTGAAGGATTTTACAGAGGTCTTTCAGCTTCAACCACTGCACACCCAACAACTCCATGTCTGCCCTCAAAGTGCCTGGCCATGTATCCTCCCACAAATGCATTACAGCCTGCCTCTGTTCGCACAGCCTCTCAACCATGTGCAGGGTGGAGTTCCACCTTGTTGCAACATCGATAATTAGGCGGTGCTTGGGAAGTTGGAGCAATCGCTGCAGCTTCTGCATACGACTGGAGTGTACGGGCGACTGGCAGATGTGCGCGCACAGTCTTCGGACCTTCTGGAGCAGGCCTGTTAACTCCGAATAATTATTGAGGAAGCACTGCACCACCAGGTTCAAGGTGTGAGCCAGACAAGGTATGTGTCGGAGTTTTGAAAGGGCTATGACTGCCACAAAATTCCGGCCGTTATCACTAACTACCTTGCCTGCCTCAAGATGTAGACTGCCAGCCATGACTCAGTTTGTCGCTGCAAGTAGTCGGCAAGTAGTACCTCTGCGGTGTGTCTGTTGTCCCCCAAACACATCATCTTTAACACAGCCTGCTGACGCTTACCACTAGCTGTTTGATAGTGGGACACCTCATGTGCAACACTGGCAGCTGCTGATGGAGTGCTTGTACGACTGCACTCTGTGGACGAGCTTTCGCTTCTGGAGAAGGAGAAGGAGGGTCGAACACCTACAACCAACTGTTTCCTATACCGTGGGAAAGGTAGCACTGTACCACCGCCGCTGTCCCCTGTGGACTCTGCATCCACCACATTAACCCAGTGCGCAGTGATGGACACATAACGGCCCTGGCCATGCCTACTGGACTATGCATCTGTTGTGAGGTGCACCTTTCCACTCACTGATTGCTTGAGTGCATGGACAATGCGATCTTTCACATGAAGGTGGAGGGCTGGGGTGGCTTTGCGAGAAAAGAAGTGCCGACTGGGTAGGTCATAGCGTGGTACTGCGTAGGCCATGAGTTCGCGGAAAGCTTCGCTCTCAACCAACTGGTAGGGCATCATCTCTAACAAGATTAATTTGGCAATGTGGGCGTTTAAACCCAGTGTACGCGGATGAGAGGATGAGTAGTTTCTTGTCTTACTCGTTGTCTCTGGTAGGGTGAGCTGGACTTGAGAGCTGCATATGGTGGAACTAGCGGTGGACATGGCGGACTGAGAGAGGGTTGATGATGGTGATGGAGTTGGTGTTCTTTCTGATGGCCTAGATTCAGTCTCTTGTTTATTTAACATTGTGATTCCCTGACTGCTTTGGCCTTGCGACGACACCTCAACATTTGCTGCTGGTGGTGTGCTAACCGGTGGGCTTACAGTGGGGGAAACGATGTAGCGCTGCTGACTACCTTCATTGGGAGCAGTTGCACATGTGGTACGTGAGGTTTGGTAAGTGCATGGTGCATGGTGCATGGCGCTTGGTGCATGGTGCATGGCGCTTGCAAGTGCATGGTGGTTAAATGTCTAAGCATGCAACTAGTATTCAAATTTCTCAGATTTTTCCCTCGGCTAAAGGTCTTTGTGCACTTCTTACAGATAACCTTTGCCTGATCATTAGGATTTTGTTCAAAAAAGTGCCACACTGCACTCTTCCTACTATGGAAGACATTTTGAGGCCTTGCACGCTGTGCTATTTTGACCGTCTGGCCAAGCTGTCCTGCAACTCTTTTGGTTTTTGTAACTCATTTTTGGACTGCTCTGGGCCTGCCAGATACCAGCTGTTGCGATGTCGATGCCTGCTGCGGATGCTCCTCCTCCTCTTCAGAGCTATTGGCAGCGGCACCCTCTTCCCACAATTGATGCCAATCTGGGTCAACAACTGGGTCATCCATCACCTCCTCTTCAATGTCATGTGCACCTTCCTCTGTGTCACCGTGTATGGTGGTATTCTATGCGGGAGGGGGCACCTGAGTTTCATCAGGGTCACATTCTGACTCAGTACACTGCGAGGACAATGTAGTGCTCTGAGTGAATGTACCAGCAGATAAATCTAGCAGTTGCTGTGCATCAGTGCACTCCATGTCAGATTCATCTTGGCCTAGGTAATTCACGATTTGACTTGATAACCAAGGCATGGTATGTGAAAACATTTCCATGGAGTAATCTGTAGTGTGGCCTGCCGCATCCTTCAATTTTGGTTGGGGTGAAGGACACAAGGAAGGTGTGGTTCATGACTATGAGCCTCCAATGACGACTCAGTGCTTTTATTTTTTAAAAGTTCAGAAGAGGAGGCGATAGAGCTGGAGGCTGTGTCAGCAATGTAAGCCAAAACTTGTTCCTGAAGCTCCGGCTTTAAAAGCGGTTTACCTACTCCCAGAAAAAGGAGCCTTCGAGGCCTTGTGGAGACAGACGATGACGCAAGCTCAACACCTCCTGCATTAGGTGCTATTGTGGTTTTGCCACTACCAGCAGATCCACCACCACCACCAACACCATCATTACCAGCGTGCAACCCCCACCCACTTTCATGGCCTCTTCCAACACACTTTCTCATTTTTGGGAAAATGTACCCAAAATACCACCAGCAATATGGTACTGTAAAACAAGGTAAAAGGTGTATATAGTATTGGGGAGAATTTGAATCTCTCTACAGACTTGAGGACACTGAACTATTATCTCAGGCCCAGTGTAGATTACACCTCAATATAACAGGCTGAAATTGGATGGTGTATAAAATGTCTATATAGGACTGGGGAGAATTTGAATCTCCCTACAGACTTGAGGACACTGAACTACTATCTCAGGCCCAGTGTAGATTACACCTCAATATAACAGGCTGAAATTGGATGGTGTATAAAATGTCTATATAGGACTGGAGAGAATTTGAATCTCCCTACAGACTTGAGGACACTGAACTATTATCTCAGGCCCAGTGTAGATTACACCTCAATATAACAGGCTGAAATTGGATGGTGTATAAAATGTCTATATAGGACTGGGGAGAATTTAAATCTCCCTACAGACTTGAAGACACTGAACTATTATCTCAGGCCCAGTGTAGATTACACCTCAATATAACAGGCTGAAATTGGATGGTGTATAAAATGTCTATTTAGGACTCGGGAGAATTTGAATCTCCCTACAGACTTGAGGACACTGAAGTACTATCTCAGGCCCAGTGTAGATTACACCTCAATATAACAGGCTGAAATTGGATGGTGTATAAAATGTCTATATAGGACTGGGGAGAATTTAAATCTCCCTACAGACTTGAAGACACTGAACTATTATCTCAGGCCCAGTGTAGATTACACCTCAATATAACAGGCTGAAATTGGATGGTGTATAAAATGTCTATATAGGACTGGGGAGAATTTGAATCTCCCTACAGACTTGAGGACACTGAACTATTATGTCAGGCCCAGTGTAGATTGCACCTCAATATAACAGGCTGAAATTGGATGGTGTATAAAATGTCTATATAGGACTGGGGAGAATTTGAATCTCCCTAGAGATTTTAGCAAGCTGACAATGATGCTCTCAGTCCCAAGTATGGCAGCAGGCAGCCTAATAAGCAGGACTGCTGCACACAAAAGTGTGGAAAAATGAATGCTTGGTAACTGGGCAAAAAAGAGCATGAAAAGTATTTTTGCTTTTTAAAAAGCAGTTTGCAGAGCAGTTTGAAAACAGCAATGCAGCTATCAGGGAGCCTTATAAGGCAGCCTAATAACCAACAGAGCTGAATGCACCAAAATATAGCCTCCCCTTGCACTGCACACTAACTGGTGTGTTGTACAGGCAAAATCGCTAGCAGCAGAAGCAGTTTTTTGTATCTTCTTCCCTGCCTAATGCTTTCCCTACAGAATCATCAGCAGCAGCAGCTCTCCCTATTCTGAGATCAGCAGAAGTAAGATGGCAGTCGGCGTGCATGCCCTTTTATAGCCCCTGTGACACCACACAAAGCAGGCCAATCACTTGCATGCCCTTCTCAAAGATAGTGGTGACCGCTGCCTATGTCATCGCGTTGCCCACAGTGTGCGTCCTCCATCATTGGCTGAAAAAGGGCGCTGGAAGCATCTTTTGAAACGCGACTTTGGCACCATGGTCGCCGACTTCGTGGCTGACCTCACGCTATGGTCGGGTTTTGTTTCATGAAACCCGACTTTTGCAAAAGTCGGCGACTTTTCAAATTGACCAACCCGTTTCGCTCAACTCTAGTTACAAGTTGTATGATATACATTCCTTTCTTACATTATGGTACACTGATTGCAATAAAGGTCTGCATGAAATTTTTATATAATGCAAGTCTAGATCACAGATAATTAAAGGGATTGTCTTGTGCTGTATATTGTTGGCTTTTCTTTAGTGGTGAAGCTGCAGTATCACATTGCAGCCACTATACATTTGACTGAGTTTTGTAGTTCCACTCCACAAATGATTACCTTCAGTCACCACTGGCACGAAGAGCAGCTGATTGGCAGGGATCCTTGGTGCAGTACCCCCACATATCTTAAATTGATGACCCATCCTAAGGATATGCAAAACACTAGCCGCGGAGACACCATCACATGTTTCTCAACTCAAGCAATGACTAGCCAGGTCTTTCCCTAGGAAGGAACAACCACGGGAAGGGCAGTCTCCAATGAAGGAAACCACCTATGCCAAAACATGGTATCCATCCACAGACAGCTGTTTCGGGGTATTGCCCCTCATGAGTGTGGAGTAGGAAACTGGCCAGTAGGAGCAATGCCTAGTAGAAGACTGTAAAAAATGCAAGCAACACTGCGTTGAAAAACATGTGATGGTGTCTCTGCAGTGTTGGATGTTAATCTCCATGAGTTCATTCACCCTCATTTTTCACAGTCTTCTACTAGGCTTTGCTCCTACTGGCCAGTTTCCTACTCCACACTGATGAGGGGCAATACCCCGAAACAGCTGTCTGTGGATGGATACCATGTTTTGGCATAGGTGGTTTCCTTCATTGGAGACTGCCCTTCCCGTGGTTGTTCCTTCCCGGTGAAAGACCTGGCTAGTCATTGCTTGCATTGAGAAACATGTGATGGTGTCTCCGCGGCTTGTGTTTTGCATGTTTTACATGTTTCCCATAAGGGATGGGAGCATTGCTCTAGAATCACTGCATTGAGAAACATGTGATGGTGTCTCTGCAGTGTTGGATGTTGATCTCCATGAGTTCATTCATCCTCATTTTTCACCATCCTAAGGATAGGCCATCAATATAAAGTACTGGACAACCCCTTTAAATTAGTACATGTTTGTACAATTTTTGCTAACATCATAACTATTGACTCTTTGGAATTCATTACCATTGTTATTAAATATAATTCTCTACTTACAGCTAAATTACTATGGATCAAAAAGGCAAAATGTGGTGACTGCGGTTGCAATGACAACACCTTTCAGAAGAGGACGTTTAAATCGCCGATCCAGCTATGCTTTTTCACACAAGGAAGGTTATGCTGATCTTATTACAAAGGGAACAAGTCTACGCAGGTCTAACACAAATGCTCCAGAACTTCCAGGAGAGGCCACCAAAGAGTAATGAAAGCATAACTCTAATAAAAATACACTTTCTTTGCTTATATGAATTTTATATATTGCTCTCTGGAAAAGGGTTTACTGTGCTTTTTGAGTATTTAACCTACTTTGATTCAATTATTTATTTTTTGTTTTCCTTAGAATTGTGTAACACGAGAGCATAAATTAGTTTACAATTCAATTTTATTTTTTAATTTTGTAGCTACGATATTGGTTTGCATCATGCTCATGTTATATCTTTTAAAACACTGTCATAGTCCTGTGACAACTCTGTGCCTATGGAAATATTACTATTATAGAAACTCCATGTATCATTATTTCAATGTACATTCCCACAATGTATAGACACATTTGATCAGGATGGAAAAGCCACTGCTTTTTACATTTCCACCTTTGTGCATGAGATTTTTACAACTTTCATGCATATATTGTGGTATATATCTGCAGTGTAAGTAATGCTACAAATGTTAAAGTGTATTCAAGTGTAATCAGAAAGGTCCTACAGTGGCTTGGGAAAGTATTCACTTCCTTGGCTTTTACCTTTTTTACATTACAACCTGACACATCATTTAATCTTTATTATCCAGGCCTCTATTTTCAGTAGGCTAGGAGGCATAGACTATTATCTTTATGTTCACTTTTGAATTTATGTGTTTTTCTTTGGTTGGTCAAGAAACACAGACTATTGTTTGTATGTCCTTTTAACGTTGACTCTTGAGTTGTCGTTTGTTGCAGCATATTGTGTTATTATCTTGGATGACAGGGACGGAGGGAAATTGAACAATAGATGTTTGTTAATTTGTTAATTACACATTATATAAGGATTACATCACAGATGACAACCACCTCTGTGATACATACCTCCCATCAACTATGTGTCCGGTAGTCACTTTACAACAAAAAAAATTGTATGGCTCGTTTTGCCAAAATACATGTGGGAGACTCCCCAAATATATGGAGGAAGGTGCTGTGGTCAGATGAGATAAAAATGTAACTTTTTGGCCACCAAGGTAAATGCTATGCCTGGGCCAAACAAACACAGCTTATCACCTCAAGAACACCATTGTCACGGTGAAACGTGGTGGCTGCATCACGCCATGAGGCTGTTTTTCATCAGAAGGGACTGGCAAAATAATCCAAATTGAGGGGAAGGTGGATGATGCGAAATACAGTGATATTTTTGGGAAAAACCTGTTTCAATCTGTCAGTGATTTGAGGCTGGGTTGGAGGTTCACCTTCCAACAAGACAATGACCCAAAGAATACTGCTAAACCAACACTCAAATGGCTTAAGAGGAAATGTGTAAATGTTTTGGCGTGGCCTATTCAAAGCCCAGACCTTAATCCAATTGAGAATCTGTGGTCAGACTTGAAGATTGCTGATCTCCAGAATAAACCATCAAACTTGAAGGAGCTGGAGCAGTTTTGCCTTGAGGAATGGGCAAAAATCTCAGTGGCAAGATGTGGAAAGCTTAAAAAAACTTATACAACGTGACTTGCAGATGTAATTGCCACCAAAGGAAGCTCTACAAACTACAGACTTTTGGGGGTGAATAGTTATACATACTGAAGTTTACAGTTGTTTTGTCTTTTTTTGTTCCCTTCACAATAAAAATAATACCAAATGTTCACAGTTGTAGGCATGCTCTGTACATGAACGGATGCAAACCTTTAAAACATACAGTGAAATTTCAGGTTGTGCGGTAGCAAATCACGAAAAATGCCAAGGGGGTAATTACTTTTGCAAACCACTGTATATGCCCCTTAAGTGCATAATTTCCACAATGATATCTGCAGCTGTATTTATTAATGCAGATGTGATGCGGCACCACGTGTTCTAATTGAAGTAGAACTAGGAGAGTCACTTGCAGAGACAGATCTGGAGGTACTTGTAGATCACATGCTAAAAAAGCAGCGGCTTCTAAGACAAGCAAAATATTTCCATGTATTAAAAGACGTATGAACTCACAGAGCGGGGATGTAATGCAGTACAATGTGATAGTGTGAACTTACCTGGAATATGCAATTCAGCTCTGGGCAGCAGTTCACAGACAGGATACCCTGTAGTTGGAAAAGGTACAAAAAAGAGCTTCAAAACTGAAAAACTGATGAGTCATGGAGGATCTCATTTATGAGGAAATATTAAAAGAATTAAGTGCATTTACTCTTAAGAGACAATTAAGAGGCAACATGATTAACTTGCAAAAGTACATAAATGGTCCATTCAAAATGTATGGTCAAAAGCTATTTCATGTAAAGCTCCCTCAAAAGACAAAGGGACAATCTCTTCATCTAGCGAAAGAATCAATCTCCAGAGGAAACAGACTTATTTACCATAGGAACTATTAATCTGAGGAACAGTCTACCTCAAAGGCTGGGCACAGCAGAAACCACTGATGGTTTTGAAAAAAGGGTTAGATGCTTTATTAGAAGAAAATAACACAAATGAATATATAAATGTGTAAACTTATTTTCTTAGACAGACCGAATCATGAATTATGGTTGTAAATCTACACCTTCCCATTTTCCTTTTTCGTCCATCAGTTGAACTTGAAGGACTTGTGTCTTTTTTCAGCTACATTAAATATATATATATATTTTGTAATTACTGCTGCAGAACATCCACAGAAGAAATACAGCGTTGGAACGTGCCCTTAAGAAGATACATTTGGATGTGGCTTTATACTTGTGATTCGTTTCTATTAGTTAGATCAAAAAATATCTAAATTAGAATGTATATTGTCTAGTGATTATCCTGGTTTTTCCAGCGATAAGGTGACCACTCTACTTTTCTGACAATCGCATCCCAAGACCATGCAAAAAGGCTGAAGCAGTGGCCTGCTAGAAAGACATTTATGGATTTTTAATTATTTTTTTTAATTGCAAAGGATGACAGTGAAACTTACAGATGTATGATTGATTTTCAGCTTCTCTTTTCTAAAATCTTTGCTTGAAAATCTACATTAAGAGTTTTTTTCTCTTTCAGCAAATTGGACACCAACTGTTTGCAGAGATGTAAAATAACAACCCAAATAGTACTTACTTACCCTCCCCATTTCCAGTGTTGGCTACATACCAGTACCATTAGAAAAGCAGCAGAGAGGTTGCGCTAGAGCGGGACAGGGTGAACCCCTTAACTAAAAAGTTATAGCAAGTAAATAATATCTGATTGAAGTGATTACTCAGGCTACATTACATGAATTATAAGCATTTTATTCTGCGAAAATCAAAACAACTAGAAAATTAGTTATGTCTGTAAAATGTATTTGTGTGTGTACATTGATTTTGAAAATAGCCTGATAGGTCAGAAAAATGTATGTGTAATTTTGCCATTCCTATGTAAAGTCATATACAGTTCACTAAATTCATGAAATTATTGCCAGTGTACATAATAAAAAGATAGATGTATACGTGACTGATTTGTATTAAATCTTTGGGTAATTGAAATTAAATTTACATAGGACACTTATTGGAAATTATGGTTCATAAGCTCCACAATTAAAAAATGTAAATTTGTATTAACAATAACAAGACAAAAGGTTAGCTAAAAGCAAAGCCTGAGTGGATGATAGGACAGTGTCATTAATGACCAAAGAGGTGGCACAAAAGGTAATCCAAGTTCCAAACCCATGAAGGGCTCTTGGTCCTTATCATGGTGCTGACTTTTCTTGAAGATTGCATCATCACATGAGAAGCTATTTATGAGTCAGGTGACCAGTCAGAAACCTTAGTTGGGGTGATATAATGCATGTCATGCAATCAAGATCTCGACACTTACCCCCAAAAAATCTGGTATCGGCATCTTGCACAGCAGATGAAGATTGTGGTGAAATGATGATATCTGTCATGTCAGACAAAGACATTGGGCTGAATGGACCAAATCAGAAGGTGGCAACTATGTGAGTGGGTCTATGCATGTCCTTTAACCCAAATTATTCAAAATGGTGGGAAAGATGGGTATTGTCAATACCTGGAAGTCGATAAAAGTAAACCAAGTAAAATAGGAACACCATTGAACAACAAATATGATATTTATTCGTGAGGTATGAGTGAGATGGTGATTGTGAGTAAACAATGGTGTGGGAGATTACAAATAAAATGAGGAAAAAGAGCACAGTAATTTGCACAAAAATAAATAATGATATTGAGTGCAATGCATAACTTGTCCCTCGTAAAAACAAATGTGGCAATGTGTAAAATTTTACAATGTATAAAATGTGTGTGAAATGATAGCTATTAGAAGACAACCACAACTACAACTACAAGAAGGAACGACAACTGCAAATGAGAAAAATATCAAAATTATAACAATGATAATGTGAAGAGTGCACAAAATGGTGTAAGTTGATGAGGAAAACAAGATCATTAAATAAAACGGTAAGTATAAGAACAAAATGAAAAATGGCGAAGAAAAAAATACATACATACACAATTATCCCTTTAAGCTGCAATCACAGAAGGATAGATTTGATTGACATACAAGTATCATTTCAAAAATCTGAAGAGTCACTTGGGAAATATGCAAAGACAAATAAGTAGGCAACTTAAAAAATTGCAGAAAAGGTTGATGACAGACATTGATAGGTCAGAGGAAAAATGTACCATAAGTAAAGTGACTATTAGCATGAAAATATTGTGCATACACTATATATGATCAGCTACCTCTAACATATAAGCTGGACTAAATAAGGACTGATTGTCAACAATATCATAACAAGGGGGAATGGAGACCAAAAAGACAATCTCATGGTCCATATTTATGAATACAAAATCTCTTTATTAAATCGTATAGACAGACATGGATAGGTGTGGGTTAAACATGGATAAACATACTGCTATGAATGCAGAGGGCAAGTGAGACCATATGAGCGAACAGTGTCATTTGGGTACAATCAAACACATAACTTCAATAGCCATCACCGGTAGAATCCACTGCACAGGTTATGGAAAGATTATATGGCACTTAAAAGGGGTATAACCTGTATCAGAGTATCAGAGTGAGAAACCAAATGATTCTGGGGTAAAGTGCAATATGCATATATACCGTATTTTTTGGACCATAAGACACACTTTTTTTCCTCCAAATTTGGGAGGAAAGAGGGGGGTGCGTCTTATGGTCCGAATGTAACTTGTGGGGAGGGGACAGCAGCGGAGTGGGATTGCACTTGCAGGAGGCAGGAAGATGTTGCCACTGCAGGAATCCGGCACTGGGGAAACCACATGGTCCCAATGCTTAAAGTGAAGGAATATTCATTAGCCATGCCCACCTGTCAGTGCTGAGCAGTGGGCGGGGAGAAGCAAATGAATATTCCTTCACTTACACAGCGGACCCACATGGCTTCCTCAGTGTCAGATTCCTGCAGCGGCTGGGGAGATCATGTGCCTGTGGAGAAGGAGGCGACAGGAGCAGGGTGCCACAGGAGAAATTGCCGCAGTTGCATACCTGACAGCACAGTGCGGGCTGTGCTGATTCTGAGTGCAACCATTATTTTAGGACCTGTGGTGAGGTAACGAAGAGGGCGGGCTGGAGCATCACATAATAGCACAGAGCCCTCCCTCTTCATTATGTCACCACAGGTCCTGCAGACCCCACTGTTGTGAATTCTCTTTCTGGGATCCCTCTGGTGGTTACTGAAGGTAGTGGAGCTGGTCAGATTGACAGAGGCTTGCCCCCTGATAATGATGATGACGAGTGGAGATCTGGGGTTTCTGACTGGTGTATTTAAGACAGCTGACTTCCTTCAATCCCTGCTGGTGATTTTCTTCCTGTGCCTTCTGAGGTCTGATGTCTGATGCCTCCTGCTCTGTTCCTGCATGGTTCAGCTAAGTGGCTCATTTGCTAATCTTTTTGCATTTGATCTGGTTTTGTTTATCTCTGCTTTGTGCGGGTCAGCTTGCTAATGCTGGGGCTGTGCTGGATCACCGCCCATATGTTGCTGCTTGTGTCAGTTTGTTTTGTCCCGTTATATTGGTCTCTTTTTGCCTTGCTTTCAGTATATACCAGAGTGCTGATATAGTGGGGGCGAAGTCGTGTGACTTCAGTGTTTTATGTGCATCAAACGTGTTGTATTTTTCAGGGTTTTTTGCGTGATTGCAGACAGTGTCTATCCTTTCCGGTCCTGTCTAGTCAGTTTGGGCCCCATCATTTGCTCAGTCTATTTTCCTGCCTGCGTATGTGTTTTCATCTTGTCTCACCGACAATATATGTTTGGGGGGGCTGTCTATTCCTTTGGGGTCTGCTCCGGGGCAGTTTAGATTTCACCTTTCTTGCTGTAGGATGAGTTAGTTCTCCAGCCGTGCCGAAGCATCTAGGGCATCGTAGGTACGCTCCACGGCTACTGCTAGTTGTGTGGATAGCATCAGGGGTCTGCAATCCACTTAGTTTCCAAACTCTCTGGTTTTCTGTGGCTTGGCCTGGTCCTGTTATCCTCCTCGGTGATCCGTTCATAACAGAACCACCAGCCAAACTGTAGAATCTAGGGTACTCTAAAGAAGGGAAGAATTTTAAAAAAAAAAGTGTCAGAATTTTTTTTGTATATTTTTTCCTCTTTTTTTTCTGGGGCCGTAGGAGGATATTTTTTGTCTAAATGGAGACTAAGCAATTGTCTGATCGTGTTGAGGACCTCGCTGCTGAAGTGCGGGAATTTCTGCCTATCTCGCTCAATCATCTGCTGTTGAACCAAAGATCCCTACTCCTGATGTGTTTTCTGGGGATCGGTCTAAATTTTTGAATTTTAAAAATAATTGTAAATTATTTTTTGCTTTGAAACCTAGCTCATCGGGGAGCTCTGTGCAGCTTATCATCTCCCTGCTGCGCGGCGATCCCCAGGATTGGGCTTTCTCTTTGACACCCGGAGATCCTATTCTGGCTAATGTGGATGCGTTTTTTCAAGCCCTGGGGTTGTTGTATGATGAACCTAATGCTATTGATCAAACTGAGAAAACCTTATTGGCATTGAACCAGGGTCAGGATTCTGCAGAGTTATATTGTTAAAAATTCCAAAAGTGGGCCGTCCTTACTAAATGGGATGACAATGCCCTAGCAGCTCTCTTTCGGAAGGGTTTGGCAGAAACCATAAAAGATGTTATGGTGGGATTTCCTGTCCCCTCTGGTCTTGACAACTCTATGTTATTGGCCATTCAAATTGATCAGCGTTTACGTGAACGTAAAACTACACGAGAGGAGTTGCCAGATTTCGAACGAACTTCTGAACCCATGCAATGCGATAGGGTTTTTTCTAGAGAGCAATGTCTGGAGTTTAGAAGGCGTAATAAGTTGTGTTTTTTCGCATTTTTTTGCATGATACTATTGTTCTGGGTTTTCCTTGGTTGCAAGCTCATAATCCTGTTTTGAACTGGAAATCTGTGTCTGTGGTGAGTTGGGGTTGTCAATGTGTTCTTAGTGACACTCCTGTTTTCTCCACCTCTCCCCAGTCTCATGATATTCCTGACTATTTGGCTGATTTTTCTAATGTATTTAGTGAGAGTAAGTCTGCGTCTTTGCCTCCTCATAGGTGTTCTGATTGTGCAATTGAGTTAATGCCCGGGTGTAAATTTCCCAAGGGTCGGCTTTTCAACCTATCGGTACTTGAACATGATGCTATGCGATCTTATATCAAGGAGTCATTGGAAAAGGGTCATATTAGACCATCCTCTTCACCTTTAGGTGCTGGGTTTTTTGTGGCCAAGAAAGATGGCTCATTAAGGCCATATATTGACTATCGTTCCCTTAACAAAATCACTGTTAAATATCAGTACCCGTTACCCCTGATTTCTGATTTATTTTCCAGAGTTAAAAGTGCCTGTTGGTTTACCAAACTTGACCTCAGGGGGGCGTATAAACTGATTCGCATCAAGCACGGGGATGAATGGAAGACACCGTTTAATACCCCGGAGGGACATTTTGAGTACCTGGTGATGCATTTTGGGCTCACTAATGCCCCTTCTGTCTTAAAATCTTTTATGAACGTATTTTCCGGGACTTTGTGGATAGTTTTTTGATCATTTATCTGGATGATATTTTGATCTTTTCCAGTGATTGGGATTCTCATGTGGAACATGTCCGGACTGTGTTCCGGATTTTGAGGGAAAATTCTCTGTATCTTAAGGGATCGAAGTGTCTTTTTGGTGTACAGAGGATTTCATTTTTGGGATTAATTTTGTCCCCGTCTACTATTGAAATGGACCCGGCCAAGGTACAGGCCATGTATGATTGGGTTCAGCCCACTTCTTTGAAGGCTCTCCAGAAGTTTTTGGGTTTTGCTAATTTCTACCGTAAATTTCTAAGTAATTTTTCTGTTATTGTTAAACTATTGACTGATTTGACCAAAAAGGGCGCTGATGTGGTGAATTGGTCTCCAGAGGCAGCCTCAGCATTTCAGGAGCTCAAGCGGAGATTCACTTCTGCTCCAGTTCTACGGCAACCTGATGTCTCACTCCCATTTCAGGTGGAGGTAGATGCTTCTGAGATTGGTGCAGTAGACGTTTTGTCCCAAAGAGATCCGGTGACTTCTAAGATAAATCCCTGTGCCTTCTTTTCTCGAAAATTTTCCCCATCTGAACGTAACTATGACGTGGGGAATCAGGAATTGTTGGCCATGAAATGGGTATTTGAAGAATGGAGACATTGGTTGGAGGGAGCTAGACATCAAGTTGTGGTCCTCACCGACCACAAGAATTTGATTTATCTTGAATCAGCTAAACGCTTGAATCCCAGACAGGCTATGTTGGCCTTGTTTTTCACGCGTTTTAATTTTGTGGTCTCTTTTCTTCCGGGCACTAAGAATGTTAAGGCAGACGTCATTTCTAGGAGTTTCTTTGCTGATTCTCTTGATGTGACTACCATTCTAAATAAGGGTGTAGTTCTTTCCGCCATCTCACCCGATTTGAGACGTGCCCTCGAGGAATTTCAGGAGGATAAACCTGAACGTTGCACTATAGGAAAATTGTATGTCCCTGACCTGTGGAGGAAAAGATTAATGTCTGAAGTTCATTGCGTCACGTTGGCTCGTCATCCAGGTATTTTTGGTTCCAGAGATTTGGTGAGTCAGTCTTTTTGGTGGCCTGCCTTATCTCGTGATGTCAGGAATTTTGTGCAGTCCTGTGGGACTTGTTCTCGGTCCAAGCCCTGTTCTCGTTCTAATGGTTTGTTGATGCCCCTGCTGGTGCCCAGGAGGCCATGGACCCATATCTCAATGGATTTTATTACTGATCTTCCTGTCTCTCAGAGAATGACTGTTATCTGGGTGATCTGTGATAGATTTTCTAAGATGGTCCATCTTGTATCACTCCCAAAGTTGCCATCTTATTCTGAGTTGGTGCCCTTGTTTTTACAACAGGTGGCTTATTTGCACGGGATTCCTGAGAACATTGTGTCGGACAGAGGAGTCCAGTTTGTTTCCAGATTTTGGAGAGCTTTTGTTCCAAACTGGGAATTCAGTTATCCTTCTCTTCTGCATTTCATCCTCAGACCAATGGGCAGACTGAGAGAACAAATCAGACTTTGGAATCCTATTTGAGATGTTTCATATCTGCTGATCAGGATGACCGGGTCTCAATTTTTGCCCTTGGCTGAATTCGCGCTAAACAATAGGGCTAGTTCTGCCACTTTGATGTCGCCTTTTTTCTGTAACTTTGGGTTTCATCCTCGATTTTCTTCAGGGCAGGTGGAATCTTCGGGCTGCCCAAGTGTGGATTCTGTGGTAGAGAGAATGCAGCAGATTTGGAACCAAGTAGTGGATAAGTTTGTCCCACTCTCAGGAAAAGGCCCAACGGTTTTCCAACCGGCATAGGACCATTGGTCCCCAGTTTAAAGTGGGTGATATGGTTTGGTTGTCTTCAAAAATTATTCCTATGAAGGTTGCGTCTCCAAAATTCAAGCCAAGATTCATTGGACCTTATAAGATTTTGGAAATCCTTAACCCCGTTTCTTTCCGTTTGGCTCTTCCAGTTACGTTTAAGATTCATAATGTTTTTCATAAATCTTTGTTGAAGAGGTTTGTGGAGCCAGTAGTTCCCATGGCGGCGCCTCCTGTCCCTGTATTGGTTAAGGGTAATTTGGAGTATGAGGTAGAGAAGATATTGGATTCTCGTTTGGCTAGTTGGAGACTCCAGTACTTGGTCAAGTGGAAGGGTTATGGCCAGGAGGATAATTCTTGGGTCTCTGCTTCTGACATTCATGCCGAAAGATTGGTTCGTGCTTTTCCTCGGGCCCATTCTTACCGACCTGGTGGCGTGGATGAGGGTTCGGTGACCCCTCCTCAAGGGGAGGGTACTGTTGTGAATTCTCTTTCTGGGATCCCTCTGGTGGTTACTGAAGGTAGTGGAGCTGGTCAGATTGACAGAGGCTTGCCACCTGATAATGATGATGACGAGTGGAGATCTGGGGTTTCTGACTGGTGTATTTAAGACAGCTGACTTCCTTCAATCCCTACTGGTGATTTTCTTCCTGTGCCTTCTGAGGTCTGATGTCTGATGCCTCCTGCTCTGTTCCTGCATGGTTCAGCTAAGTGGCTCATTTGCTAATCTTTTTGCATTTGATCTGGGTTTGTTTATCTCTGCTTAGTGCGGGTCAGCTTGCTCCTGCTGGGGCTGTGCTGGATCACCGCCCATATGTTGCTGCTTGTGTCAGTTTGTTTTGTCCCGTTATATTGGTCACTTTTTGCCTTGCTTTCAGTATATACCAGAGTGCTGATATAGTGGGAGTGAAGTCGTGCGACTTCAGTGTTTTTTGTGCATCAGACGTGTTGGATTTTTCAGGGTTTTTTGTGTGATTGCAGACAGTGTCTATCCTTTCCTCTCCTGTCTAGTCAGTTTGGGCCCCATCATTTGTTCAGTCTATTTTTCTGCCTGGGTATGTGTTTTCATCTTGTCTCACCGACAATATATGTTTGGGGGCTATCTATTCCTTTGGGGTCTGCTCCGGGGCAGTTTAGATTTCACCTTTCTTGCTGTAGGCTGAGTTAGTTCTCCAGCCGTGCCGAGGCATCTATGGCATCGCAGGTACGCTCCACGGCTACTGCTAGTTGTGTGGATAGGATCAGGGGTCTGCAATCTGCTTAGTTTTCAACCTCTCTGGTTTTCTGTGGCTTGGCCTGGTCCTGTTATCCTCCTCAGTGACCCGTTCATAACACCCCACACTAGAAACAATCCAGCACCTGTGATGCTCCAGCCCATCATTACCTCACCACAGGTCCTGTAAGTTGAAGAGAGATACTTTCGGTTTTCTAGCGTGGCTGGCTGGCTGCAGGAAATGCACTGATACAAGCACAACCTGTACAAGTAAGAATTAAATAAAACTTTAGTAATTACAATGTATAAAAAAGCACTCTGACACTCCTGTGGTGAACTATATCTCTCAGCATGCCATAGGATCTGCAGGACATTATGGGAGTTATAGTTCTCACATGGGATCTTAAAGCAGCAATCCAGTGTCATTTTTTAGTGCTGGAGTGGTGCTTTAAATATAAGTCCTGAGCCCCCATTCTTATGCTCACCTTCCAGTGTCTTTATATAGTACTTTACAGACACCACACTGGTCCCACAGCAACATCTTCTACCTGTAGCTTCCAACATAATAACATTTATATATAATAATACCACATATTAAATAGTATGTTATTTATGTTATGAAATATTTTACCACATTTTCTGCTTCAGATATTTTTTTCCCTATTTTACACCTCTAAAACCTGGGTGCGTCTTATAGTCCAAAAAATGCTAAAAGTTCTCTGGCCGCTCATTACCTGTTATGTGTTCGATTGTACCAAAATGACACTGTTTGCTCATTTGGTCTCACTTGCCCTCTGCAATGATAGCTGTATGTTCATCCATTTTTAATTCATGCCTTTCCATGTCTGTCTATACGATTTAATAAAGAGATTTTGTATTCATAAATATGGACCATGAGATTGTCTTTTTGGTCTCCTCCCCTCCCCATTATCAACTTAAAAAATTGGACTTGGAATAAAATATAAAAAATCAAAAACAACAGTATGAGGCCTGCAGGGAGCAGATGGTCCTAGAAACAGTGCAAAGCTCAAAGTATCATCAAAACCCTTATAACTGATAGTATTACCAGTCCAAATCCTCCTACTTCCAATTGCACTAGATTTCTTGTCACATCACCACCACTGACATTAGTTTTAATACAATTCCTCATACTGTTAATTTTCACACCATCACAATATGACAAAGTGTCTAAAAATTGGTTTCAAATTCACATTTTTAATCACATTGTTCGCTATTCAGATATCCCAATGATGTTTGCTTATTCTGACTTTTTTAATTCATGGGTATTGACTTTTTTTGCCCTATTTAGATATTCTGTGAAAGGCAGGAAGTAAAATAAATAATCTGGTGAAATATGTGTTTGATGTGTGATATTTTTGGTGTCCTGAGTTCCAGAATTCGAAAGATTTCTTAACGTTGGGTCAAGGAACACATCTACCATGGTAGGCACAGCCCCTCTTGGCACCTCTATTGCCAAAGGGATTCTGTATGGCATCTGATACGTACTTTGGCCAAATAATAATCTTAAAGATTCTTACATCTTGTTCCTGTTATGGAAGGTTTAGTGGATAAATAATGTTGTATATAGAGTCTACTAGAAGAACTGACCAGTATTTAGCAATCCTCTCCCTCATTGTGTTCCAATGTGCATAATAATTTGTAATAAATCTTACCTTTCTGCCAAAGCTCTGTAATTTGTTGGAAAATAGATGATTGTGTGGTGTATGCTTAGCCCCAAAATAGGCCTTTTTTATTAGCCTATGTCTTGATCCATAAATTGGTCATTTATAGTGATGATGAGTGAATATATTCTGCACTATTCGTTACTCACTCGAATAGTACACCATTTGGGCTATTTGTTACTCAGCGAGTAATTAGCTATTCGCCTCTGTATTTTCGAGTGACCTGCCCAGCATATTTGGTGCTTTATTTGCAGCCAATGAACATGCTGAGCTGGCTTGCCAATCACAGTAATGCCGTTGTCATTTTTGGTGTGGAATTACAGTGATTGGCTGGCTTTGCAGCGTCATAGGGGATATTAAAGCCTGCTGCCGCCATCTTGCACACATTGCATGCCGAAGCAGCGAAAAAGCGTAGTGTGAGTGTAGGGAGAATGAAAGCAGAGCAGTGTATAGGGAGAGTTTCTGATTCCTAAAAGCTCTTTTAAGAGCTACTGAGACTGATGATTATTTCTATGTTAGGTTGAGATAGCGTAGGGAGAGATTTAATATGAGAAAGAGGGAAAGGCAGGCAGGGTGTTATCTTTGCAAGTACATGCTGCAGATCCCTGCTAGTTTGCATTGTGTACAGTGTAGGAACAGGTTGTGGGAGTAAGGAGAGAGAGGTAGGGTTTCATATCCAATACCATAATATACAAAACAGCTCTTTTTAGAGCAAAATAATATTACTCAGTACCAGCATATACTAAACCAATTTTTTTCTAGCTACCGTAAATAATATTCCTGAATACCAGCATATACTAAGCATCTTTCTTTAGAGCTAATTTCTAAATAATATTCCTCGCCTATTGCTGCAATAGCATATATTTATCTAGCAGTTGTGCAACTGGCCCCAAAACCTGCAGAGATATGCAAATGTCACAATTTACCAGTAATTTTCCTGAGTCCGCTGATGTCTCATAAAGGCAATATGAAAAAAATTACTCCGCTATTGGTAAACTAAATAGCATATATTTATCTAGCAGTTGGGCGACCGGTGCAAAGCCTGCTGAGATATGCAAACGTTACTATTTACCTGTAATTTTCCCGAGTCTGCTGTTGATGTGTGTTATAAAGGCGATATAAAATAAAATTTACTTTTCTATTTCTTTAAATAAATGGCGCATACTTGTGATATAGAAGAGTTAATGGTTTGCTTTTATATCCCTTTAATTACCTTTAAGACTTCAATTGCCTTTTGCCTAATATTGCTAGAACTATTCTTATGTAGACTACTAGTCTCTGTGTTCAAGGACACTATACTTGTTATCATATTTGTTCTCAACAACATGTTCTGGGTACATTGTAAACATGGCATAACTCTGAGGGTGTTGGTGGGGGCTACATGAGCTCCATAGGATTGCATATTGTTGTAAATGGTATAAAAGTTTCCTTGTATTTCATTACGTCAGATAAACTGATTTGACCACGGCTTGTGTGTTGAGTCTCTTTGTCTCCAAGCGCTTGCAACAGAAGGGCGAAAAACCTCACAATCCGGACTCACTAGTGATCTGGCATAGCTGACGCTTGGTCAGAACAAAAAGCAGCTACAACAGTTTTTGATGCCCAAAGGGGACCGTGGAAACCAGCCTATTCGGAATCCGTATGTGGGAGCTTCCTGGGAGGTTGAATATGCAGAATCCAGGCTGCAGCAGGTGAGAACATTTATTCTCCTTTCTAAGGATGTCTACATATCTCTGGGTAAGACTGTACAACACGGTTCAAAAGAACCCACATCACCAGTGAGTGGTGAGTATGTCTGTATGAGAGTTGAATAATAGAGTAATAAGATAATAATTGTCATCTGGATTATCTGTTAATCTGTTCTGGTAATATACTAATATACTAACTGGTTGTGTACTGGTGTACTGTGTAGCACAAAGCCTGGGATAGACTCTGTGCAGCGTCTACTTTGGATTGGCAGTAAATCATATGAGGCTGTATTTTGTATAGGGCTGTGTTTTTTGTTTGTTTTGGACTTTCTGACCTTCTGACTTTGGTTTGGTTTTCATTGATTCTTGTTGTTTAAAAAGTTGGCTTTGGTGTTCTCAGAGTGTCAGTGGACACTGCTGTAATTTAAGGTATCAAATCCAAAGTCCAAGATAGGCAGGCTGTGTGAATCCTTGTATGTATGTCTATGAGAACCTCTGAATGAGCTGAGAGATGAGTAATTGAGTATAAATAAATCCCTGATTGATGAGGGGTTCCGTTAGAAGTAGTCCTCTGTATGTGACAGAGCACATTATTCGACTCACTTTGAGCTGAATTAGGTGCAGTGATTGAGATAAGGGATTTTTGTTATCTTCTCTTTGTAAAATCAAATGACCGCTGAAAAGTGAAAGAAAAAATCCCTGAATGAGCATGTATGAATGAATCATCACACATCATTTTGTGTCAAGAGATTGTTACCTTTCTAGGTTTGTGGGAGATCCCAGACAGATGCATTATAGATATTTCAAATCTACATCTGAGACTGAATGAATTGAGTAATGATATAGCTCGTGTTATACTGTATGTGACATTACATTGTAAAGTTTCCTGAATGCATTTGGCCAGAAAAAGGTCAAGACTCAGTTAATCTCATTATACAGTTATCTGCTCTTACAGTGAAATCCCGTGATTTTGAGTTTCTGAAATGCTCGCTATAAGATTTGTGCATTTTAAAGCAACAGTACTTAATTGAAGTGGAATGAAATTTTGTAAGTTGAAGTTGAAAGTAAAATATGGTGCCTAATTTAGAAGAAAATTGTAAGTGATTGTTTGGTCATTGTAAGTAATTGTTTGGTCATTAATGTGTTTTGAACCTGCTTCTAGTTGTGTGATTGATTTGTATAGCAAATTGTGGATCAACAAAGGAGGTAGCCGACTGTATGGCTGATAAAGTAGGTCAGAGGCCTATCACACCTGGGCCTTCTTACTTTAGTTGGCGGGTTTTTTGTTGTGGGTGAGCAGCGAGGGCAAGGAGCCCTCTGGATATACCTTGGCAGGCTCACTCTGACTTGCTATGTGTGGGCTGTAAGACAGAGGTCCAGACACACAGAAGGGCATTTCAGAAGCAAGATGAGCTGTCTAAGTTGAAGTAGCCTTCCCACAATCCATGGAGCTGGGCTGGAAGGAAAAAGGCCTATTCCTATTCTAGCCAGCTGATCTAATGGGTGAGAGGCAGAGAGCCTTCTCGTTACATCCTGTAGGTCTACCGGGTGAGAGGTAAGGAGCCTTCCCACTACACTTTGGCAGGCTCTTTCTGACTTCCTAAGTGTGGCCTGTAAGTCAGAGGTCTAGGCACACTGGGAGGGCATTTCAGAAGAAAGATGAGCTGTCGGCAGAAAAAGGTTGAAGCCATGGCAACTTTTTCTGTGTACAGTCGGTGCCCTCAATGGGATCCAAGACAGCTATGCAAATTGTAAAAGACAGAGGAGAAAGGAAGCAGTGAAACAAGTGGGACAAATATTGAAAAAGGCAAAAATACCAGAGTGTGAATGTGGATGTACAAAAAGGCACAGACAAGGGAAGAAAATAGCAAGTGAATAAATGATGCTTGAGAATGTACAGCAGTATAAAAGGTGTATTATGAATGTTTTGATTGACAAAGGTTAACCAGAGACCCAGACAAAACAGATGAACTTGTAAACACTGTGATCAGACTCAGACAAACCCAGACTGAATAGCTACTTGTGTGACCTGTGCTACTGACCTAAGCAAATTGCACTAAATCCTATCCAGACAAGATCATAAGAAGCTGACATAATAGTGTGGTTAATGGGTAGTGGGGACATTGACCTTTGAGGAGTAAGCTGACAGTAGACATCAGACGACCAACCACATCAGGTCCTAGAAGGGCGACTAGAATAAGAAAGATGCAGGTGTATTATCCCTGGAGCCCCTCTGACCCGCTAGCTTTGTTGAAGCAGTTGCCTGATCCTGAAGACCAACCATTCCCGTTTTACAGACACATAGAGGAAATACAGCAAACATATAGGTGTACCTGGGCAGACCTAGAGAGGTTGGTGAGTTTGAGGGCAGGTGACGCACTAGGATATATAATTGAGACACATACAGATGTGGCAAAGAATCAGGCTTGGGGCAATAAATCTGCACGGTCTGGGGAGACGTACTGTGAGTCACGAAGACAATGGGCTACAGTGGAACAATCAGAGCAGTCTGTACTCCTGAATAATGTGACACAGCAAAGAGGAGAGAGTGTAGAGATGTACTTTGGACAGTTACAGCTGAAATGGGCAGACATGGGGAACATTTGCATAAATCCACTTGATGTTAGAATACTGGTGAATGCATTCATTGACGGTATGAACAAAGACTTACGAGACGCAGTACAGACAGCCAGACCTGAATGGAGATATGTAGATCCGAAAGACCTCCTTTAGGTGGCTAAAGTAGTTGAACAAACAAGGACGATAAGACAACCTGTCATGTATGCTGGAGCACAAGGAAAACAGTGGAGACATAGTAAGGTACCAAGGGACCTAGAAACAGTGAGGTGCTGGAATTGTGGTGCTTACAAAACTTATTGTTAGTGACAATACCCCTATGAATTTACTGGAAGCAGATGTGCTGAGTGCGATCCAGGCCACCATACAGTACTCTCCTGAGGGTATTACAGTCACAAGTCCCCTCTCAGATAAACATTTGTGTAAGATTGCGGCAATGGTGTATATGACAAAAGTGGTGAAACTAACACCTGACACCAAAATGCCTGAGGATGAAGAAATGGGACAGGTGCCAGACACTGTTTGGGCAAGGGGAAAAACTGATGTGGGTCGCTTGCCCATTCCCCCTGTCATGATTAAATTGAAAAAAAGGAACCACTCCTCCTTGTTTAAAGCAATACCCCTTGAGCCTAGCCAAATCAATGACCCCAAGCAGAGATATTAGAGAGTATGTTAAGGCAGGAGTTCTAGTGCAAAGATCTTCCCCCTGCAACACCCCTGTGTATCCCATTAGGGGAAAAGGACTCAAGGGTTTGCTGACACTTACAGAAAGGTTCATGACTTAAGGGCTATTAATGATGATACAGTGAGTGTGACCTCAGTCGTCCCTAACACACACACACAATACTGTCACAGATCCCAGTAATGTCAAAATGTTTCACAGTCATTGATTTAGCAGGTGCATTTTTCTCTGTACCCCTGCACCCTGACTGTCAGTATCTTTTTCCTTTACTCATAAAGGTGAACAATATTGTTGGACAGTCCTCCCACAAAGGGGGAAAGAAATCCCCTGCCATCTATTCAGCAGCAATGGCAGGGATCCTTGAGTAGTGGCAATCACCTCATCCGCTGATTGTACTATTACAGTACGTGGATGACCTTTTGCTGTTCTGCCTGGACCAGGGGTCCTGCAGGGAAGCTACAGTTTCCGTGCTATGTTTTTTTTTTATCAGGAAAGGGTTGCAAGGTCTCACGTGACAAATTACAGTATTACAAACAAAAGGTGACATTTTTGGGACATTGTATTGCCGAAGGTGCCAGACACCTGACAGGAAACAGGCAGTTCAAAATTTTCCCTCTACCCAGGTCACATCAGCATCTATGCACCTTTCCTAGGCTTAGTGACCTACAGTAGGCCTTGGATAAGGCCTGCTTCACAAATGTTGCAACCACTTTATGACTGCTTGTCATCAGACCCGTATGACCTCACACAAAATGCAATTGATTCCTTCCATTCTCTCAAACTGCTCATTGTGTCAGCCCCGGCCTTAGGCATTCCAAATTATGACCAGCCATTTTTCTTGTTTTGCACAGAGCAGGGAGAACATGCTACCGCAGTACTGACACAATAACATGAGAAACAGAGATCAATAGCTTACTACTCAGCACAATTAGACCCAGTGATCAGAGGGTCACCTACGTGTGTCTGTGCGGGAGGAGCAGCTGCAATACTACTACTAGGAAAGGCATGTGAGATCACACTGACGTTTCCTTTGACAATCTATTCCCCGCATGACATTCATGCCATACTCGTACAAGTTCAACCAAAACATCTGTCTATGGCCGGACAGCTCTGACTTGAGTGTGCTCTACTAATTCCTGAGTATGTTACCCTCAAAAGATGTAACATTCTGAATCCAGCCACCCTTCTGCCTGTGGATTCAGAAAAGGGGGAATTGGTGACCGTATTAGCGAGTGAGGAAAGATACTTTGACATGACGCATGAACATGACTGCATAGAACTGATGAGTCAGGAGACAGTTGGTTTTGCACACGCTCATGAAAAACCTGTTCCTAATGCAGACTTTGAGGTTTTTTTTGTAGATGGCTCCAGATACCACCAGGATGGACGATTCTACACTGGATATGCAGTAGTATCCTCACATGAGGTAATCCGATCGGAACCACTCTCTCCTCACATGTCGGCGCAGGAGGCAGAGTTGAAGGCACTCAGTCAGGCGTGTAGAGCCACTGTAGGTAAAGTCGCTAATATTTACACTGATTCGAATTATGCATGGGGAATAGCCCATGATTATGGCCCTATCTGGAGAAGCAGAGCGTTCCTTACATCAGCCGGTAAGCCCATTAAAAATGCAGAGCTGGTGAAACAATTGATGGAGGCATTGATGTTACCAGTCCAGGTTGGCATTGTCAAGGTAAAAGCACACACAAAAGGTGACTCCGTGGAGGTAGAGGGCAACAGAAGGGCGGATGAGGATGCTAAAGTAGCAACAAGGCGGCCTAGAGAGAGAACAGTGGACGGTGGCGGGGAGTCAGCGTATTCCAGCCACATTGAGCCTAGCTGTCCTGAAATCCCTCCAACAAAAGGTCGCCCAAACAGAGAAGGTACACCGGTGGGAGACTGGGAGCTGAGCTGAACTCAAATGGAGTATGGGAGAATAAGGATAAATTGTGCCCACCAAAGTCCCTGTTCCCAATCATGGCGCAAGCAGCACATGGCTCCACTCACACAACAAAAAGTCACATGTATGCCATGGTAGATGCCTTCTGGATCGTTCCTGGTTTCAGTTACGCAGCCGCGAAACTTCTACAATCATGCCTCATCTGTGCACAGCACAACCCAGGTAAAACAGTAAAAGTCCCTAAGAAAGCGACACCTAGGCCTCTCTACCCATTTCAGAGACTGCAGATTGACGACATACCAAGGTAGGAGTGTATGCAAATATCCGAGTATGTGTAGATCTCTTCTCTGGTTGGCCGGAAGCCTATCCGGTAAAATGTGCAAATGCTAAAACGACTACAGACAAACTGATGAAAGAGCTGTTCTGCAGGTATGGTGTCCCAGAAACCACAGAAACAGATAGGGGTACACACTTCATGGGAGAAATAATGAGGAAAGTCATGCAGGCCCTGGGTGTACAGCAAGCATTTCATACACCATATAGGCCACAAAGTATTGGGAAAGTGGAAAGACTAAATGGGACACTTAAACTGAAAATTCAAAAGGCCATGGCAGACACAGGAAAGAGCTGGGTAGAGTGCTTGCCTCTTGCACTCTTTTCAGACACACTCCAAATAGAAACACAGGCTTGTCTCCCTTTGAAGTCCTGTTTGGTAGTGCACCAAAGACTGGTCTGTACTTCCCACAGGTGCTACAAATGCAACACGTCTCTATGACAGCCTACGTCCAGGCCTTGCAGGAAAACCTTAATGTGGTGCATAAACATGTGTTCTCATCCATTCCAGATCCTAATGTCAGTACAGATGTGCATCAGCTGAATCCAGGTGAATGGGTGGTTATACGCAGACACGTGAGAAGGAGCCTGAACCCATGATTTGATGGCCCCTTCCAAGTCCAGCTGACCACATCCACCTCAGTAAAACTTGAGGGAAAGCCCACCTGGATCCACGCCAGTCACTGCAAGAAGGTCCTGTCAACAGTAGAATGACTGTTCTCCTCATCACCTTGCTGGCAGTGACAGGATTACTGCACTCTGCAGAGACACAGGACAAACTCTTAAATGCTGACTGGGACAACAAACTTATTCGGCATCATGCTCTTCTTATAAAGGACATGGAAGGACAGAAACTGAACGACTGTTGGATCTGTACACACAGCCCAGTATCTGCGAGGACTATGCCGTACTTGGCCTTACCTCTGGAGCCATGAGAGGTATTAACCACACATTGCATACACAATGAGACTTGGACGCAATCTAGGTTTTGGGGAAAAGATGTGCCCCGTGATATATCTGCCTCATTGGCTATAATCGGATGGGCCGCTAATCCCCGGTTTCAGTTCAATATAACGCGGCCTAAGGTACAAATGTGGTGGCGGAAATATGATTAAGATGTCGTAAATATGGTCGCCAGGAGGAGGACTGAAATCCCTCACTCAGACCCCATTTCCCAATGATGGACTGTGGTTCAGTCTTCAACACAATGGAGTAAACACCTGTGGTGAGGACAATAATTGCTTCCGCATATACACGCATGATCAGAAGGCTGTAAAGCATCTACGGGTAAAATAATAAGGAAAGAAAGGGGTAAATGTACATCTGGTATGAGTGGAAAACAAATGAATAATACTTGGTGTGCCCATAAGCCTATGTCAGGACTTTTGAGTTTATACCAATGTATACAGACCCCTAGTCACATTTGTGTTCTCCCCGAAGGAGTATTCTTGTTTGTGGACATCGTGCCTAAAGGTGGGTGAGCCCAGACATAAGAGGGGTTTGTACTCTTGCCAAACTAACACCAGCCACTTTCATAGCTCCTCATAGTAAAATAGACACGGCAGCAGTTCCAATTCATACTTTATATAGAAGGGCTGCAGACAATAAGCCCCGGCCAAATGGTAGGCCGCATCTAGTAGAACATACTATAGTACTAGATTACCTGACGGCAAAAGAAGGAGGAATGTGTCAGATAATTCGTCCCACCTGTTGTAATTATATCGACCCTGCTGGCAATCTCCAGATCAGGGCCAGTATAGACAAAATAGGTGAACTTAGAGACCAATGGTTAAAATAACACAGTGCAAACAGAGACTCCTGGTGGGGTAACACTTCTCTTTTCTAAATCCAGCATATTGGTTTAATGGCCTTGCAGGATGGATTTTTGGTATTGTACAGACTTGTATGCAAATTTAGTTGTTTTGCTTATTGTTTTATGTAGCCGTAAAAGCGCTAATATATGTATTACTTAAGCTACCGAATAATGTATGCGTAAAAAAGAATTTAAGGCTGAACCTTCTGTAGTGTATCATAGACCCCAGGTAGCCATTGCTGATGGGTAAAGTGAGTGTCCACACTGAGGGTGGATGGGCGAAGCAGGTAGGAAGCCCCCTTATGGGTACTAGACCCATGAGACAGTAGCTCCTTTGTGGACATCAGCTGACCCTGTGGCAAAGGTTATACCATTTACAAAAGGGGGAAATTGATATAGAAGAGTTAATGGTTTGCTTTTATATCCCTTTTAATTACCTTTAAGACTTCAATTGCCTTTTGCCTAATATTGCTAGAACTATTCTTATGTAGACTACTAGTCTCTGTGTTCAAGGAAACTATACTTGTTATCATATTTGTTCTCAACAACATGTTCTGGGTACATTGTAAACATGGCATGACTCTGAGGGTGTTGGTGCGGGCTACATGAGCTCCATAGGATTGCATATTGTTGTAAATGGTATAAAAGTTTCCTTGTATTTCATTACATCAGATAAAGTGATTTGACCACGGCTTGTGTGTTGAGTCTCTTTGTCTCCAAGCGCTTGCAACAGAAGGGCGAAAAACCTCACAATCCGGACTCACTGGTGATCTGGCATAGCTGACGCTTGGTCAGAACAAAAAGCAGCTACAACACTTGTATACTTATCTAGCAGTTGTGCAACTGGCGCAAAGCCTGCTGAGATATGCAAACATTACTGTTTACCAGTAATTTCACTGTGTCTGCTGTTGGTGTGTGTTATAAAGGTGATATAAAAAAATTGTGCTATTTGTAAATAAATTGAGAAAGGGGGGGATGGAGGGCACCATCACATATCCATAAGCTACGGGTTACCAACCTGGAGTATGTCAAAAAGAGTTATGTGTAAACAAGAAAGAGAGACATACTATACACCAGGGATCACCAAAATGTACAAATAGTATCAAAAAATTCTTTATTCAGATAGTCTTTGAAAAAAACCACACACCAACAAATAGTTAAAAACAATTAAAAACAGGACAAAAAAGTCCCCATGAAATGTTATAATCCCCCTGAGCCCAAACCGGTCAATCACATATAGAACCTGTACATAATAGGTTGGAACCCCATATGTACTAACATGGTAAAGGAACACAATAAAGAAGATAATTGTGAATAAACAGACAAATACTGAAAAAATAATAACAGCAAGTATCGCAATAGATAAGTGGATCCCCCAAAGGCCTAGAAAGGAGGAATATCTCCAATAACACACATTACATAGGAATACAATAAACTGAAAAATAACTAGCAAGGCAAGAGTTCCAATTCTGACACACTGATATAGCGACTGGCCACTGGGTGGCTACTATAAATCGTACATAAGAGTCTATACCTGGGGTGCCTTATACAGAAATTTAAGTTCCATGCAAAGGAGTAGAGATAGAATCTATATAATAACATCAATTTAAACCTATGCAGGTAGATGGAAAGTTTCAAGGACCAAACATAATAGATTGAGCATGACCAGAATGTTACCAAGTCGGAGGGTCAAGGGGCATAAGCCCAACGCGCGTCGCCATCTCAGTGGCTTTGTCAGGGGCAGGGGGCTTTTTTGTCCTGTTTAATTGTTTTTTACTATTCGTTGGTGTGTGTGGTTTTTTTCTAAGACTATCTGAATAAAGAATTTTTTGATACTATTTGTACATTTTGGTGATCCCTGGTGTATAGTATGTCTCTATCTTGTTTACACATTTGTAGCTGAAGATACGCAAACATCACTATCTATCAGTAATTTTCCTGAGTCTTCTGTTGGTGTTTGTCATAAATGCGATATAAAAAAACTAATTACTGTGCTATTGGTTAACCCTAGAACGCATACCTGGGGCCTCGCAGGCCTGCAAGGTTAATTGTTTTCTATTTTCTGCAAGATTACTTTAGTTAGAATTCTGAAACTCTAGGTATTCCTCAGGTATATAGTTGTTAGTAATTTCCAGTTGTTCATATATTTTTATGTTACAGGCATTTCGGTATAACAACTCTTTTTTGGGAATACCCCATATTCACATACTTGGGGCCTTTTAGGCCTGAACTAGGTTTACATGTGATCCTTTTGTCTTTACTGTTGCTGGGGAAGACTTTGTCTTTATGACTCTGCTGTTGCTGTGAAGAGTGTGGATTCTGCCTACCTACATGGTCATGTGATTTTGGGAAGGAGGCTCCCTCACAAAGTCATGTGTCTCCGACATCACCACAGGTCCTGAACATACAGGACCGGGAGGACAGACAACATCCTGTTCATTGTGTGCTACTTGCTGAACAGACTTTGGAGGAAGGAGTCAGCTTTCTTGTTTCTGGAAAAAGAAACTTTCTGAGATACAAAGATCCAGAGGCTTCTACTGCACCTAAAAGAAAGTGGTAACCTGCTGAAGGTGAGAGGAGGGGGGCTGAATTTTACCCTTAGCACACACACTAACAAAAAGTGTACAACCCTGATTGTAATCATTATTTTTTTTTTCATCTAAGGTTACAATGGCACAGTCTACATCCAGGGCTTTGACTGACCAAGAAATCAAAGCAATCATTTTTGATAGTGATGAAGACAGTGAACATTCCTTGTCTGATGAAGAGTACATGCCACCAGCTAATGTCTCTACTTCATCATCCATTGATTCTTCAGATGATGAAGTAGTGGATTCAGCAGAACATATAAATAGAACATCCTAATACTAATACTTAATTCTATACGAGATCTGACTACTATGCTCCCCTTTATTGTATAATATATTTCAATCTGGTTAACTTTTTTGTACATTGAGAGCATGGAGTTAAAAATAATTAAAAATAATTGAGTATTCACTCACTTATATTCTTTATTGTATCATGTCATTATCTTACCCATTGCTCCTTTACAAACAGTTTAATGTTCCACTGAAGCTGTAGTGTATTAACCCTGGTGTGCATAGCAAGTCTTTATATAACACTATACTGCGTTTTTTTCTTGCACATCTATGCATTACTCAGGAGAATCTGATGCTTACTATTGTGCTCTCTGGGCAAGATGGTCGCGTTGCTCTGTGTAGATACGTTTGCTTTTTTGCTTTTGATATTGCTATATATGCATCAAATATCTATACTAAAGAACAACTTATTGATGCACCGTGTGTGACCATTTATAAGAAGACCATGGCGCTTACGACTGTGCCCTTGGTCTTGACACTTGTACATTCATTATTTGAATAAAAGCTGGCTACGGCGCTTTGTTTACATTTACGTCTATGGCATTGACGCATGCGCAGCTAATATTTTGAAAATTACTCTATCGCTGCACTCTGTGTATGAATAAGATGGATGCGGCGCTTTTCTCATGTTCCTGACGCATGCACAATGATTATATGAAAAGAACTTTATTGCTGCACAGGATGACAGATATCGGTGCACTCTCTGTATAAATAAGATGGCCGTGGCGCTTTACTCATGTTCCTGACGCATGCGCAATAATTATATGAATAGAACTTTATTGCTGCACAGGATGGCCGCGGCGTTGTGCTGGTATCTGTTTCTATGGTTCCGACGCATGCGCAATAAGCATTTGAATACAACTTTATTTGCTATACGGTCGGTCCTTACAAGATGGCCGCGGCCAGCGTTTAACATGGGCAACAGTGCACGCCCACAACGCCGATTCCCTTTTCTTCTCCCTTTTGCAGGTGAGCCTCATATTACCATCTAGTTAGGATATATATAGGGCAGTGGACGAGGTGATGGTGGCGGGCGAAGCCCAAAATTCAAATGGGCTTGTTTTAGCTGGCATTGTAAATTGATGGAGAATATGTATTCCACTATCTTGCTAACTATTTGGCATGAGGGAGAGTCCTCCCAAACATAGGTGTGAGAGCCCTCACAAATGTTAACGGAAAAAATAAAGCGAAAAAGTGCAGTGTGATCATATGCTAAAGGAGAGGTATAATTTTTTATTTATTTTTATTTTGTGCTATATACATGTAATTATGAAGGAAAAATGTTTCTTAGCATTCTTCCCTTTAAAAAAAATTTAGGTTTGGTTTGGTAGGTCTTTTTATACAGGTGTTTCTCACAAAATTGGAATATCATCAAAAAGTTAATTTATTTCAGTTTATCAAAACAAAAAGTGAATCTCATTTATTATATAGAGTCATTACAAACAGAGTGATGTATTTCAAGCGTTTATTTCTGTTAATGTTGTTGATTATGGCTTACAGCTAGTAATATAAGCCACTGTAATATTCGTAATCGCTATACTCATAATGAGTACTTTGTAAAAATCACGTATTCGTTCCGAATAGTGAGTACAATGCAAGTCAATGGAAAATGAGAGTAATTTTCTGCTGAACCCTACAAAGTGGTCTGGGGGGCCTGCGGAAAAGATGGATGGGAAAGTGATGAAACTGAATGGGAAGAGCCTGGAGAATATGCCGCCATGCATTTCTAACTCACATATGGTTTCTGGGAATAAGTTTGTCGCAGTATTATGCCACTTTTACAGATACACAAGAACAACTACCTAACCTAAATTGCATGTAACACACCAAAAAGGTTAAGAAGCAGTTTTTCTTGCATAATCAATTGTATATAAGGCTAAATAGACCAGAGAAACAAAAAATATCCCTTTTAGTGTTTGTTCACACGTACTGTTGTGTTTTTTTCACCTTTTTCAAATGGGAGGGCCCTGACTTATACATTTGGTAGGTCCCTCTGCCATACATTATTTTTTAGTTAGCAGTTCCCCAGCATTTACAAGGCCAGCTGCAACGTACCAGTATGTATGTTAATCTTTGACCTGAAAAGTCTCAGGTGGCCCTGTAACAAACGTTTTGGAGGGACAGCTCTTACTTAGACATTTGGGCGGTCCCTCATTGACACTCAGATAGTGAAATACAAAGGGGCATGGCCTGGCTGGGTATGTAGCAGGACGTGCATTGTGATCAGCTCTGTAGTAATCCTGTCTTATCTCCTGCTCACCGGGGAGCACAGCAGCTCTGCTTTGTACAGACAGGTTGTTAGGGTTTGCGGATCGCACCAAATATAAATTATGATAAGGTGCGATCGCAACCCGGGGTCCACCATGCGGTGATGGAGGAACCGCAGCTAGGAAACAGTAGCGGAGCTGTGAGCAAGCACCATAGTCACACCAAGTTAAACGTCACTCGGTGTGAAGAGAGTGCTAAGTACCAGACTCTGTTACTCCACAGAGCAGCACACACACAGAGAGCACTCTAAGTTATGCCCTGTTAGACATCACAGGAGCATAGAAGTAATGACGCTAGTTGGGGTCCCTATGACTTCCTCCCACAAAACTGGTGGTTGAGCCTGCCCTGTCACATGGTTTGTGTAACTTGCACATGCGACTAAATCGCCCAGTGCAGGTGCTAAACTCAAGCGGGCGTTCCCACCCTACGCTGCTGTCACGATCCGGATCGATGTCAGATCTGGATCCTCATACATAAACTTTTTTCCTTTCAGGCCATTGGGGGTTAACATCAGTCTTTTCCCCAGTGGCCGCTGGTGTAATTACATTGCATTGCTAGGTGAGGTTTACTTAGGCAGCTGGTGACCACTTCCACCTTCCTTTAAAAGGTCACCTTATGCTTCAGCTAACTGTTGGTGATACTCTTCCTCTTTGGAGACCAACCAATCTGGATTCAGGAGCTGGTTGTGTGCAGTGAACTTCAGCTATTACCATGATCTGGTGCCTAACTCTGCTGTTCGGTGCATTACAGCAGAGAAATCTAAGTTTTGTTTTTTAGTTGACTTAACCCCGAGGTGTCTGTCGTATTTTTCCTTTTGCTATATTGGTGCAGTTCACCTATTTCCATTATCATTTCCTGGAGAGGGGTTGGGGGTTTAACTCAGGGCTAAACAGGAGATAGGGACAGGTCGGTGACTTGGGCCTCACTACCATCAAGTGTACCTCCAAGTTAAGGAAAATCAGGGCACCCTCTTAGCCTGAGGGGCAGTTCAGGGGCCCAGGTTCCTTGTCCCCTGTTTTCCCACACCTGCCCCATGACAGCTGCCTGTCTAAAAACGCTCTGACGGCTAGTAGCAGGACACATGCACACAGGGTGGTAAAGCTTCCACCAACACATCAAACACGTTATCTTAGCACGCTGACACACGCACCAGAGGACCTTTTATATGTTCCTCAATTAAGTCCAGTCTAACAGGACCTTGCTTGTGGGCCAGTCCGGAGCCGGCGCGGGACCTGAGCAGGTGACAACCGACCACCAATGAGAGGTTGCCACCTCACGAGCATGCTCAGTAGAGCAAATCCTGGACGTAGTTTCAGGAATGACTGTTCGCCGCTGTCTAAGGTTAGTTAACATAGCTGAAACTGGAGAGGCAGCAGTAACAACACGCACAGCCCAAGTCTGAGCAAGATGCTGATACTGAAGTCTTTGCTGAGCATCATCTACTGAGGTTGAAACTGAATGGGAGACCACAGGAGAAGACAAGGCTTGGGATCCATCCTGTGCAGAGGGAGGATTCTGATGCCTAACACAGGCGGGGAAGGTCTGGAGAGTGGTTACTTATCTTCTGTTATGACAAGGCAAGATAAAAAGGGAAAGCAAGCGGCTGCTCTGATGGAGTCTGGTATCCAAGATGGCGCTGCCACACCTGCCAGCACAGTAGCAGCGGAGGAAGGTAAAGGGTTGGACATAGCAGCACACCTGGAGAAATTTGCCAGGTCACCAAGCGGTAACACACAGACAGCAGGGAGCATTTCCTCATCCACAAAAAAGCTGCAGATAAGAGATAATCTGGCTGTGCAACAGAACGTGGAAGCAGCGAAAGTGATTCCTCCTCTACTTGTAGTCTCTCAAGCTGACCTTGTCACTGATAGAACTATATATCCTCTGGCTCCGGATGGGGGGATAACTGACCGGACACTTGGGGATGTATTTCAGGCTGTAACCCAGTGTTTTGCTGCTCTTACTGATATGAAAGGCCATATGGGATCATAAAAATATGCGTGTCTTATACAACCCCTGGCAAAAATTATGGAATCACCGGCCTTGGAAGATGTTCATTCAGTTGTTTAATTTTTAGAAAAAAGCAGATCACAGACATGGCACAAAACTAAAGTCAATTCAAATGGCAACTTTCTGACTTTAAGAAACACTAAAACAAATCAAAATAAAAAAATTAAATTACACACAAGGGGGCACCACTGACATATAAAAGCGGATTTAACCAGACCTATACAAGATTGATGCCAATTTACAAAGAAGAGAGAAGATATAGGCCACACATTGGGGATCACCCAACATAGGATTTAGCAAAAAATATAACAATCTTTATTTAGACACACAAACCAAAACACCCAATCGTTAAAAACATTAAAATTGGTCACACATGTGACATGAAAATCTAGGCTCAAAATAGAGCCAAACCCTCATGGCTCCACATTCCACATGAAATAACTCAATAGAGAACCAAATGTGTATATAGATAGCATACCACAATATAAAGGCTTTGCATAAAGACTAGTTCATAAGAACAAATGAATGCACATACCATAAATACAAATGATGGCAAATGGTCACAAATGAGTTAAACAGCACTAAGACAGCATGTATTGTGCATACAGATGAAAATGATATAAACCATGTAGCAGAGAATATAATATACCGTACCTGTAAAAAAACATGCTAACAAGCCCAAAAACACTATCCGGCTTGAGTAGCCCCCTAATACAATGATATTAGCAACATCCTAAAGGGGTATGCATGCTTCCCTAAGAATAACTCAAATTGTCACGATTAATCAGGCATGCTGAAATTAGATAGCACAGGCTAATAATAGCCGCCGGCAAAGAATACTGAGCTCAGCTTTAAATTAATTATATAAAAATTACGAATCAGAGGTGGAGTGGAGCCTGAGCGTCCTGAGACCCGACGCGTGTCGCCACCAGTTGTGACTTCGTCAGGGGTACTGACAGTTAGTTGTGTCTTTTATACATCAATTAGATTAGTAATCGAGCGCAGCTGTGCTAACACCTACCAAAGATGCTGTAGTACACATAGACGGCTAGCGGCGCAAGATGCAGTGGTATGATATCTGGATGACTAATTTCCATCAACACGACAGTATTCTTGCTTTTCAGCATCATACTCCTCCTTATCTAGGATAGACCTGGCTATAGGTAATCGCCAGTTTTTATTGCCAATAGTAGACAAGGTGGAAAATCTCACGAGACGTTTGTCAGACCATTCCCCATTAAGGGTTATTCTTAATTTTCTTCAAACTAGGGATTGAATCTTGAAGAGGACAATTTGCATATTCCAGGTGCCTTTTGGGAAAAGCGAAGAGTCTCCCTCAACAGATTACACAAGAAGGTTACACACAGTAGATTACACAAGAAGGAAGACACAGCAAGTCAGTAGGATCTAGGAGCAACATACAGATGTGACAACCTACATGGTAATCTGCAACATGTGCTACATGTTCACAGATCGACCAGAAGAAGAATCCAACATCTGCCAGAAGTTTAGACTACTGGCCCTTTTGGAAGAAAAGGTGCGGGGTCTGGAAGAAATAATTGCAACTTTGAAACTCAAAGAAAATGAAGACCTCCTAGACAGATCAGAAGCATCTCTACTGGTCACAGAAGGTGAAGTGTCAGAGAACCTCCATAAGCAGACGAGTGGAAGCATGTGACCAAAAGAAGCAAAAGGACCATGAAGACATCACCAACCACACAACTGAGAAACCAATACCAAGGCCTTGTGGAGGACGAAGATGGCACACCTAAGGATGAGGCACTACCAGGAAGCAAAGAAGAAAAGGGCACACAGCAACACCCTGAATTGACAACAAAAAGTACGGCCAAGAAGCAAAGAAGAGTGGTAGTGGTGGGAGACTCACTACTGAGAGGCACAGAAGCAGCCATCTGCAGACCGGACATAACTGCAAGAAAAGTATGCTGCCTCCCAGGTGCAAAGATCAAGGATGTGATCGATAGGATACCAAAGCTCATCAGTTCCAAGGACGTCCACCCATTTCTTCTGATACATGTTGGTACCAATGACATGGCAAGGAAGGACCTACCGACTATCTTCAAGGACTTTGAAGATTTGGGGAAGAAAGTAAAAAACTGGATGAACAGGTAGTTTTTTTCTTCTATCCTTCCAGAAAATGGGCATGGCACCAGGAGATAGAACAGAATCCTTGATGCAAAAAACTGGCTATGACGATGGTGCAGACAACAAGGATTCGGATTCCTGGACCACAGTGTGAATTACCTGTTTGATGGACTTCTCGCCAAAGATGGACTACACCTCAACAAAGCTGGGAAACACACATTTTTTCAGAAGACTCGCTACACTCATCAGGAGGGTGTTAAACTAGAAGAAGAGGGGACGGGAAGAAAAACATTAGACTCGAACATGAAGCCAGAAAATATACTGATGAAGGGTATGAGGTGTGGCAAAGAAGACCCAAGACAACATACTCTGAAGGGAAGTAAGAACATTTCTAAAACAATCCACAGGGAGGAGATTGGAACAAAACAAAATCCTGTAAACCACATGCTCGCAAATGCCAGAAGCCTGACAAACAAGATGGAAGAACTAGAAGCAAAAATATCTACAGGTAGCTATGACATAGGGGGAATAACCAAGACATGGTTAGATGAAAGCTATGACTGGGCAGTTAACTTACAGGTTTACAGTCTGTTTAGAAAGGATCGTAAAAATTGGAGAGAAGGAGGGGTTTGTCTTTATGTAAAGTCTTGTCTAAAGTCCACTTTAAAGGAGAATAATAGTGAAGGGAACGAGGATGTCGAGTCAATATGGGTCGAAATACATGGAGGGAAGAATAACAAAATTCTCATTGGGATCTATTACAAACCCCCAAATATAACAGAAATCATGGAACGTCTACTACTAAGGCAGGTGGATGAAGCTGCAACCCATAATGAGGTCCTTGTTATGGGGGACTTTAACTACCCAGGTATTAACTGGGAAGCAGAGACCTGTGAAACCCATAAGGCAACAGGTTTCTGCTATTAACTAAGAAAAATTATCTTTCACAATTGGTGCAGAATCCAACTAGAGGAGCAGCACTTTTATACCTAATACTATCTAAAAGACCTGACAGAATAACAGATCTGCAGGTCATCGAGCATCTAGGAAATAGTAACCACAATATTGTACAGTTTCACTTGTCTTTCGTTAGGGGAACTTGTCAGGGAGTCACAAAAACACTGAACTTTAGGAAGGCAAAGTTTGACCAGCTTAGAGATGCCCTTAATCTGGTTGATTGGGACAATGTCCTCAGAAATAAGAATACAGATAATAAATGGGAAATTTTTAAGAACATCCTAAATAGACACTGTATGCGGTTTATATCTTGTGGGAATAAAAGGACAAGAAATAGAAAAAAGCCAATGTGGCTAAACAAAGAAGTAAGAGGGGCAATCCAAGATAGGGCCAAGTCTATGATACCAAGAGATGAGAGGGTCTGTAGTAATAGGGAATGGTCCACTGTGTCAAAGGCAGAGGGCAGGTCCAGGAAGAGGAGGAGAGAGTAGTGTCACTTGGCCTTGGCGGCTAGTAGGTCATTGGTGACCTTCGTTAGGCAGTTTCAGTGGAGTGGTGTGGCCAGGAGCCAGATTGTAATCGGTCAAGGAGGGAGCAAGAAGAGAGGTGGGAGGATAGTTCAAGATGGACGTGTTGTTCCAGTAGTTTTGAGGCATAGGGGAGAAGTGATAGAGGGTGATAGCTAGATACAGAGAATGGGTCAAGAGAGGGCTTTTTGAGGATAGATGTGATTGAGGCATGTTTAAAGCTTGAGGGGAAAACACCAGTTGTTAGTGATAGGTTGAAGAGGTGGGTTAGGGTTGGGATGAAGACTGTGGTGAGGTTTGGGATGAAGTGGGATGGGATCGGGTCAAGTGCACAGGTAGTGAGATTTGATCTTGAGAGTAGAGTGGAGAGTCGGTTTTGGAGGAGGAGGGCAGGGCAGTTAGGAGGAAGGGCACTGGGGGTTGTTGACCAAGAATGTCTCTGATGTTATCAATCTTCTTGAAAAATGAGGCAAAGTCTTCAGCTAAGATGGAGGAGTTGCTGGGGGGCGGAGGAGAGAAGGTGTTGAATAACTGTTTAGGGTTGTGAGACAGGAAGGATATGAGAGATGAGAAGTAGATTTGTTTTGCTGCAGCGAGTGTGTCCTTGAAACTAGTGAGGGACTGTTTGAATACGATAAAGTCCTCATTGGAGTGGGATCTTTTTCATCTCTGCTCAGCAGCCCTGGAAGCCTGCCTCAGTTCTTTGGTCAGACTGGTGTGCCAGGGCTGTCTGTTGATTCTGCAAGCTTTGATATGTTTGAGAGGGGCAACTGATTCCAAAGCTACAGCTATTGTGGTGTTATATAGAGCAGCAGCAGGATCCGCATTGTGTAGGGAACTTATGTCTGTAAGAGGGAGAAGGGATTCAGACAATGAGTGTAGATCAAGGTGTTGAAGATTTCTGCGAGGGTGTGCAAGTTTTTGAGGTGGGATCTGTGGACCTGAGGAGGAGAGGGAAAAGAATGTAAGTAGGTTGTGGTCAGAGAGAGGAAGAGGTGAGTTAGAGAAGCTAGATAGGGAGCAGAGGCGGGAAAAGATGAGGTCTAGTGTGTGGCCATCTTTGTGAGTGGCTGCAGAAGACCATTGAGTGAGGCCGAAGGAGGAAATGAGAGATAGAAGTTTAGTGGCAGCAGAGAGGGAAGTGTCAATGGGGATGTTGAAGTTCCCCAAGATGATAGTGGGGATATCAGTGGAAAGGAAATGAAGTAGCCAGGTGGTGAAGTGGTCAAAGAAGGTGGTGGCTGGCCCTGGAGGGCGGTATATGACAGCTAGTTGGAGGTTGGAGAGGGAGTAGATGCGCACAGAGTGCACCTCACAGGAAGGGAGGGTAACAGTGGGTGGCAGTGGGATTGGGGTGAAGGAGCAGTTAGCTAACAAGAGAAAACTAACTCCTCCACCATGCTTGCTGCTGGGGCGGGGGGTGTGGGAAAGGTGGAATCCACCATATGAGAGTGCAACAGGAGATGCTGTGTCAGAGAGGGTGAGCCAGGTTTTTGTGATGACAAGGAAGGAAAGTTTGTTAGTAATAAAAAGATCATGGATGAAGGAAAGTTTGTTGCAGACAGAGCGAGCGTTCCACAGAGCTCCTGTTAGTGGGACTGGGGAAGCTGGGGCTGGGCGAATGTGTTGGTGTGGTTATGGAAAGTTGTGATTGGGCATGGATGGGAGGTAGAAATGACTGTGGCAATGTGGTTGTTAGGAACGGCGGAACGCACTAAATAAAAATAATAATAAAGTGTGTTTGCCACTCGGGATCCACCGTGCAGTAGGTGATATAACTGCTGCTAAGTGGTGGCAGGAGCAATATGGTGGTAATGCGCACAGGGTTAAACGTCACCCAGGTGCGCAGAGCAATCTCTGTTGAGTCACAGAGATGCCAAAAAAACACAAATACACAGACTGAGCCTGTTGAGGTCACAATACTCAGTATAAATACACACGGTATCAGGTCACAGGAGTAGCCCAAGGTGGCGGCACTACGTCCGTCTAGACCTACCGTGTGTGCTGCATCGCAGCTGCGGATGCTAAGTAGAGCTGCTACAGCAGCGTGGCATGGACACTGCCACTAAACGACAAAGCTATGACGCAAGCACAATGTCGGACTCTAGCAGCTGTGGATGTTGCAGCAGAGGAGCGCTGGCGCTGATTCTAACTCAGTCCCTAACCACATATGTAATATCAGAGGGAAGGGGTTTTATAATGAGTCATTCACCAGAATCATACATCCGCCCTCATACACACAACAGCAAGTAAGTCTATACTAGCGCATGACGGAACAGCCATGCGCGCCTTTTATAGCAACCGAGACCTTCCACAAGCCTCCAGATCTCTGAGATGGACCAATGAGATCTGGAGCGGGACCTGAGCACATGACTCCCGATCTCCAATGGGAGATCGTCCCATGATCATGCTCAGTAGGAGGACAGAAGGACTGCAAGGCAATCTCCTCTGCAATCTCCTCTGCAGTAGATAAACAGCAGGAGACTGCAGAATGTGAGGGTCTGGATCCCTGCCCATCAGAGACATAGGCCTCAGACTCGTCCGAAGGCAAGTCAGATGTCCCGGTAGGTAACAGAGAGCCCCGGGACAAGATGAAGGCATCAGGGGCGGCAAAGTCGCCAGGTTTGAGAAGGGACCCATGGGAGATGATGGGAGTGGAAGTTAATGTGGAACGCCACCGTGTGTCGGCAAGCATCTCCACCCTTCATTTAGAGAGGCTATTCCGAGCTCAAAAGTCGCAGGCCCGATTATATTTTTTAACATCCAGAGCCCTGCGCGGCCACAAGTAAGACCCTGCCTGGAGTTTTGCAGTCTGCATATAGCCACAGTGACCACCCCTCCTGGATGCGTGTGCCCACGCGAGAACCTTCGGCCGAAGGCGAGGAGGAACAAGGGTCTTGCCCGGCGGCACAGAGTTTGGCCGTTGCGGGGCACTGTTGTCCTGAGAAACAGCGTGTTGACAATGATAACCGCAACTGGAGTCTTGTGCTGGACTCGCCTGGAGAACGGCGCGAGACACCTCCATGGGCTCTGGGGGTGGAAGCTCTGGCTCGGGTAGTTCCAGAGGCTCAAAAAAATTGGGAGCCGATGTAACCTTCCGTTTGGATTAGGCACGCTCCATATTGCGCTCCGAAAAACGGAGGTCAATGCGGGTGGAAATGGCAATCAGCTCTTCCAAACTTGCAGGAACCTCTCTGGTAGAGAGAGCATCTTTAACATGGTCCGCCAAACTTCTCCAAAACACAGGGATGAGGGCTTTATCGGACCACTCCAGCTCGAAAGCCAGTGTCTGAAAACGGACGGCATACTGACTAACCGAGAGGGAACCCTGAGTCAAAGAAAGAAAAGAGGTGTCGTGCGTGACTCGTGGACCGAGAAAGACCTGCTTAATAGCTGTTCGAAAGTGAGCAGCAGTCCGAACCTCTGGGTCACTACGCTACCATAGTGGCATAGCCCACTACAACGCCTTGCCCGACAGCAGGAATACAATAAACCCCACCTTAGCCCGTTCCGTAGGGAATCGCGCAGCCAGTAGCTCCAGCTGAATAGAGCACTGGCTGATGAAACCCCTACAGGAGGCACCATCGCCAGAAAATTTATCGGGCAACGGGAGGCGGGTAACTGTCGGCGCGAGGGAGGACGTGGACATACGGGAAAACGCGTCTGTGATTGCCTTTACAGCAGCTTCGGTGAATTGTGCAGCTGAGAGTGCCCTTATAATACTTATGTAAGGTATAAGGACTTCAATGGCGTAGGGCAATGACGGCAGAGACACGCTTAGTGAAGCAAGTGATTTATATATAATTGTGCACAATAAACGTGGAAATACGTAACGGGTTCAGAGCACAGACATACAGCAGCACATAGCAAAAGGTTCAGCAAGGATGGTAAGTTATTAAGAGTCACTGAGTACGGAATATAACTGGGTATTGCAGGCAAAGTCCAGAGTATAACAAATGTCCAGCAGGATAATGTTCAGCGGGCACCGGGTAACAGCTACTAACCAGTATAGCAAACAGAAGTCCAGTTGTAGCGAGCCTCTGGTATGATGAGTCCGGTGGAGATCCAGTAAGGGGACCTTCAGTGGGCACAAACACTAACTGGGTACGGTAGCCAGAAGTCCAGCGGTATCCAGAGGTCCAGAGAGGTGAAGTTTCAAGCAGGAAGCAGGGTTGTTCCAGAGTCACAAGATCTGGGAGACTGGCAGGGCACGAGCACACCAGGAATCAATATACTCAAGCGATTTGCTTGTGCTTAGGGGCGGGTTTTTATGCAGCTGGGGAGGAAGTGATGTAAACGAAAACTCCATCTTAACTAAGGGCAGCTAAGAGGAAGTGATGCGACAGGACCGAAAACTCCATCTTAACCAAGGGCAAAAGTTCATTCAAAACAGACCGGAAAGTCCTAGGATCCTGACAGTACATCCCTCCCAAAAAACGGCCTCAGGACGGAACAGGACCGGGCTTGTCCGGGTACCTCCGATGGAACTGAGCAATCTTCCTAGATGCGTTGATGTTGTCAACGGGTTCCCAGGAGTCGTCCTCGGGTGAATAGCCTTGCCAGCGAACCAGGTATTGCAGCCGTCGCCGATGGAGACGGGAGTCGAGAATGGCCTCAACGACAAATTCTTCTTGGCCATCTACCATCACCGGGGGAGGAGGTGGTACAACACGTCCCTGAAAGGTATTAGGAGTTACCGGTTTGAGCAGAGAAACATGAAAGACCGGGTGTACCTTCATAGTCCGTGGTAACTTCAGCCGACAGGCCACGGAGTTCACAATCCCGGAGATCCTGAATGGGCCTATGTATTTTTGCCCCAGCTTCTGTGAAGGGACACCAAGCTTCAGGTTTTTGGTGGACAACCAGAGTCCCCTACCTGGTACGAGGGTGCCGGTCGCCTATGAGCGTCTGCCGAGTCCTTGTAACGTCGCTGAGCAGTTGTCAAGGTGTCTTTCAGGACCTCCTGAACTCGTTGCAACTCCGTCACCCTGTCTCCAACCGCGGGTACAGGGACTGCGACCGGTGACCTAGGCAGAATACTTGGATGGTAACCCAGGTTTGCAAAAAAGGGTGTTACCTTCGTGGAACTACTCTGGGTGTTGTTGTAGGAGAATTCTGCCAGAGGAAGGAGCTTCACCCAATCGTCCTGTAGATGGCTCACGTAACATCTCAGGTATTGTTCCAGGGTCTGGTTGGTCCGTTACGTCTGTCCATTCGTCTGAGGATGGTAGGCAGAAGATAGACACACATTAATTTGGAGTGCAGAACAAAACCCCTTGCAGAACCTAGAGGTGAATTGAACACCTCGGTCAGAGATGATCTGATCCGGGACCCCGTGTAAACGAAATACGTTCCGTACTACCAGGTCAACAGTCTCTGCGGCCGAGGGGAGGCCAGTACAGGGGATGAATTGGGCGGCTTTGGTCAACCGGTCTACCACTACAAGGATAGTAGTGCTGCCACTTGATGGAGGCAGATCCACAATAAAATCCATGGAGATGGACCCCCAGGGGCGAGACGGCACGGGTAAAGGCTGGAGGAGGCCTGTAGGAGCCATACGAGGGACCTTGCACCGGGCACAGATCACACATGATGTGACGTAGTCTTTCACTTCTTTCATACAGGTAGGCCATCAGAAGAACCGGGTCAAGAACTCCTGAGTTTTTTGTACCCCCCTATGTCCTGCCACCATGGAGTCATGAACCAATTTAAGGACTCGAAGTCTTACAGCCTCTGGGACATACAGGCGACGTTCTCGTAACCACACACCATTCCGAAGAACAAGTGCCACGTCGCTCGGGGGGGGCAGCAAGGAATACATCACCATCATAGGCCTGCTTGATGTGCTTCCATAAATCCTGGTCCTGGATCACTCCGATGAAGTTGGAATCAGACAACACGGTTTGAGATGATGATGAAGGCACAGGGTCCGAGGTATGGAGACGGGATAAGGCATCAGCCTTTCCGTTACGGGAACCTGGTCGATATGTGACAACAAAATTAAATTGATTAAGAAAAAGGCTCCACCTGGCTTGCCGTGGGGACAGACATCTGGCAGATTTCAGAAATTCCAGGTTGCGGTGATCTGTGAGTACCACCACTTGTTGTGCCACTCCCTGTAAGTGGTGCCGCCATTCTTTGAAAGCAGACACGATCGCCAGCAACTCCTTGTCTGCAACATCATAATTCCTCTCCGCATGGGGACAACCGTCGAGAAAAGAAAGCACATGGGTGCAGTAAAGCTTTGTCCCCAGTTCTCTGGGACAGAACTGCTCCCAAGCATAATCAGAGGCATCGACTTCTACAAGGAACGGAAGTGAGGGGTCTGGGTGAATCAGAATTGGTGCTGATGTAAAACAAACCTTGAGATGGTCAAAAGCCTCCTGAGCCTGGACGGACCACACAAACCTCTGACCCTTCTTGGTTAATGCGATAATAGGGCGGACAATTTCTGAGAAATTACGGATGAAACGCCTGTAGAAGTTGGCAAATCCGACGAATCGTTGCACCTCTTTGATGGTACCCGGTACCGGCCATTCCAGTATTGCTTTTATCTTGCTGGTTTCCATATTTAGACCCTGTGGAGAAATGACATACCCTAGAAATTGAATATTAGTACAATGAAATTCACATTTCTCAAGCTTGATGTACAGGCGGTTATCACGTAGGCGAGCAAGGACCGTCTTGGCATGCTCTTGATGTTCCTGTAAAGAATTAGAATAAATCAAAATATCGTCCAGGTAGATGACCATGAACTGGTCCATAATGTCCCTGAATATATCGTTCACCAAGTGTTGGAATGTTGCGGGGGCGTTGCAAAGGCCGAAGGGCATGACTAAATACTCAAAATGTCTGTATCTACACCTGAATGCTGTCTTCCATTCGTCCCCTGGACGGATACGGAGCAGGTTATACGCCCCTCGGAGATCTAACTTGGTGAAAATTGTAGCCTGTTGGACCCTTTCTAATAATTCGGGGATCAGGGGCAATGGGTACCGGTTCCGGATGGTGATCTTGTTGAGCTCCCGGTAATCTATGCAAGGGCGCAGAGTTCCTTCCTTCTTCTTTACAAAGAAGATGGGTGCCCCTGCGGGTGAGGTAGAGGGACGAATGAAACCCTTGGCAAGATTCTCATCAATATATTCTTTTAGGGCGTGTAGTTCAGTGGCCGCCAACGGGTACACATGTCCAAACGGTATCTCCGCTCCGGGTAATAAGTTTATAGGACAATCGTAAGGTCTATGTGGGGGGAGCTGATCAGCATTCTGTTTATTGCAGATGTCAAGAAAGTCATGATAGACCGGGGGCAGAACGGGTACCTGTACATTGTCCTCCATAGCATGCGTTGTTGGAGCCGGTTCAGTAGGTTTTACGGCAGGAGCAGTCTGGGATGGGAAGGAAATCTCTTTTGTCTCCCAGTTGATGACTGGATTGGTAGCCCGAAGCCAGGGGATTCCTAAAATGACTGGAAAATGTGGAGATGAAATTAACATAAAGACAAGGGTCTGCTGCTGACCTGGTTTGATCATACATTCGAGGGGTACAGTCTCTTTATCCATGGGTCCGGAAGTCAATGGGGACCCGTCCACGGTTTCCATGGTAACTGGTGATGCTCTCTGTTGAGACGGGATACCGTGTTTCCTAGCAAAAGAGAGATCCATGAAATTCCCCCCAGCCCCAGAGTCAATCATTGCAGCCGTAGGAATTAGCTGTTTCTTCCATTTTATTTGTATATGGAGCTAGCAGTGGGTGGATCTCCCTTCAGAGTCCTTGGCTGCAGTGGATAGTACTGTGGAGGGAAATACCGCATCCAGGTGGGAACTAGCTTCGGATTCTATGTCGGTATTATCATATTCGGCTACAGCCGCCAATATCTTATTGGAACGATTAGGACGCCTTGGACAGTCAATAAGGAAATGGTCTGATTTGCCGCAATAAAAACATAGCCGTTCACGGAGCCGATGTTCGCGGCGTTCCTGGTTCTCTCAGTTTTGTACAGAGTCCACTTGCATGGGAACCTCCGCAGGCTCTCGTGGTGTCTTAGGAACAGGTTCCCTGGTAGGTGACGGAAAGTCAGGTACCCGGTTAAATGCTGCCCATTTTTCCTGTCTGCGCTCTGTTAAACGGGTATCAATGCGCACACAGTGTTGAAGGAACAGGTCAAGATCATCGGGTGATTCGGCACGGGCTAACTCGTCCTTGATGGCACCGGACAGTCCCTTTTTAAATACCAACAACAACGCATTGTTACCCCAGTCAGTGTCCACCACCAGTCTTTTGAAGTCGGTGACATATTCAATCACAGGCCGCTTGCCTTGCCGTAAAGAAAGGAGAGCCGTTTCAGCAGTATTACGGCGGTTCGGATCGTCGAACATCAGTGCCATAGCTGTTAGAAAATCCTCTAAGCAGTTCAACCGCACGTCCCTGGTCTCAATCATCGGGTTAGCCCAGGCCAGGGCACGTGAAGTCAGCATCATGATTATGCATAATACTTTAGATCGATCCGATCGGTAATAGTCAGTATTCACATCAAAGAATAGCATGCACTGATTAATGAAGCCACGGAACTGACTGCGCTCACCATTAAAGCGGAAGGGAAGTAATTTAGGCATACTGGGAGCAAATCCGGGCGAGGTACGGTCGGCCACCTGAGCCTCCACCTTGCCTTGTAGCTCCTGCATAGCTGTACCCAGGAACTGGTGGTTATGATTCAGCCGTCCCTCGATATCTCCAAGCCTGGCGTGCACAGCATCCATGTCCTGCTGTAAGGAGTGGATCATGGAGTATAGCTGATCTAATCGTGCCTCTGACATTGCCCCAGCGAAGTCCTCTAAAAAGGGCTTGAGTATAATATAATACTTATGTAAGGTATAAGGACGTCAATGGCGTAGGGCAATGACGGCAGAGACACGCTTAGTGAAGCAAGTGATTTATATATAATTGTGCACAATAAACGTGGAAATACGTAATGGGTTCAGAGCACAGACATACAGCAGCACATAGCAAAAGGTTCAGCAAGGATGGTAAGTTATTAAGAGTCACTGAGTACAGAATATAACTGGGTATTGCAGGCAAAGTCCAGAGTATAACAAATGTCCAGCAGGATAATGTTCAGCGGGCACCGGGTAACAGCTACTAACCAGTATAGCAAACAGAAGTCCAGTTGTAGCGAGCCTCTGGTATGATGAGTCCCGTGGAGATCCAGTAAGGGGACCTTCAGTGGGCACAAACACTAACCGGGTACGGTAGCCAGAAGTCCAGCGGTATCCAGACGTCCAGAGAGGTGAAGTTTCAAGCAGGAAGTAGGGTTGTTCCAGAGTCACAAGATCTGGGAGAGTGGCGGGGCAGGAGCACACCAGGAGTCAATATACTCAAGCGATTTGCTTGTGCTTAGGGGCGGGTTTTTATGCAGCTGGGGAGGAAGTGATGTAAACGAAAACTCCATCTTAACTAAGGGCAGCTAAGAGGAAGTGATGCGACAGGACCGAAAACTCCATCTTAACCAAGGGCAAAAGTTCATTCAAAACAGACCGGAAAGTCCTAGGATCCTGACAGCCCTCTCAAGAGTGGCCAAGTGGCCCTCAAGCTGCAGAATACACTGTAAGAGTTGCTGCGGTTCTGCCATCACTAGCCAGACCCTGGCGCTAGTATAATGTTAGGAACGACGGAACGCACTAAATAAAAATAATAATAAAGTGCGTTCGCCGCTCAGGGTCCACCGTGCAGTAGGTGATATAACTGCTGCTAACTGGTGGAAGGAGCAATATGGCGGTAATGTGCACAGGGTTAAACGTCGCCCAGGTGCGCAGAGCAATCTCTGTTAAGTCACAGAGGTGCCAAAAAAACACAAATACACAGACTGAGCATGTTGAGGTCACAGTACTCAGTATAAATACACACACGGTATCAGGTCACAGGAGTAGCCCAAGGCAGCGGCACTACGTCCGTCTACAGTAGACCTACCGTGTGTGCGGCGTAGCAGCTGCGGATGCTAAGGAGAGCTGCTACTGCAGCGTGGCGTGGACACTGCCGCTAAACGACAAAGCTATGACGCAAGCGCAATGTCGGACGCTAGCAGCTGTGGATGTTGCAGCAGAGGAGCCCTGGCGCTGATTCTAACTCAGTCCCTAACCACATACGTAATATCAGAGGGAAGGGGTTTTATAATGAGTCATTCACCAGAATCATACATCTGTCCTCATACACACAGCAGCAAGTAAGTCTATGCTAGCTAATGGCGGAACAGTCATGCACGCCTTTTATAGCAGCCGGGACCTTCCGCATGCCTCCAGATCTCTGAGATGGACCAATGAGATCTGGAGGGGGACCTGACCACATGACTCCCAATTTCCAATGGGAGATCGTCCCATGACCATGCTCAGTAGGAGGACAGAAGGATTTAGCCTCAGGAGAGATTTGCTGCAAGGCAATCTCCTCTGCAATCTCCTCTGCAGTAGATAAACAGCAGGAGACTGCAGAATGTGAGGGTCTGGATCCCTGCAGAGTAAACGCAGAAATCCGACTCCTAACAGTGGTGAGGAGGACCAGGATTTGGAGAGATATCGCCGGCAGTGAGGAGGAGCAGAGAGAGTGTTAGCAGGTGGGAGCAGGAGAGGGCATGAGGCGGCTGTCTGTGTTTGGAGACAGAGGATTGCATGTTGAGAAACAGATCTGAGCAAGAGCTGAGATCGTTTGCAAGGATTGAAGAAGAGATGAACATTTCCTTGCTTGGTGTAGGGATTAGTTGGGGTTATCAGAAAGTGAAGGATTATAGGGGTCAGAGTAGAAACAAACAGAAACATTGTTTACAGTGACTCTTTCCAGTTACCTTCTGTTCCCTTCTGGTTCAATTCTGGATTAATTCATATATTCATATAATCTCACACTTTTAAGATACACACTTCTAGGATACACACTGCAGACTAAAGTCTTGGCAGGCTTGTGCTATGCAATATATGTGCTACAAAGTGCATTCAGGTGTGAAGCTGAGAGGAGTGGTCTGTGCTCCTCTTGGTCAGATAATTAAGAGTGGACCAGATGCATATGATCAAGCCAAAGTAAACAAGGTCATAAATAACATTGGGGTAAAGCAGGGGGTTAGTTGAAAGACATACCAAGTGAATATTAGAAGCAGAGGTAAGAAGTCTGTATGGAAAGCTGGGTGACGTACCAAGTGAATATTAGCAGCAGAGGTAAGAAGTCTGTATGGAAAGCTGGGTGACGTGCCAAGTGAATATTAGAAGCAGAGGTAAGAAGTCTGCATGGAAAGCTGAGTGACGTACCTGTAGGGAGAATAGATAGACATGCTGGTTAGAGTGCGATGGTGGCAGTTGGCAGGGCACAGTCTGTATGCATCATTCTGGATTAATTCATATATTCATATCATCCCACACTTTTAAGATACACACTTCTAGGATAAACACTGCAGACTTTAGGGATGCTATAGTGATGGGGTCTGTTCCACAGGACTGGTGAATAGCAAATGTAGTACCAATATTCAAAAAGGGCGCTAAAAGTGAACCTGGAGATTATAGGCCAGTAAGTCTAACCTCTATTGTTGGTAAAATATTTGAAGGGTTTCTGAGGAATGTTATTCTGGATTATCTCAATGAGAATAACTGTGTAACTCCATATCAGTTTTTATGAAGAGGTAAGCTATAGACTGGACCAAGGTGAGTCATTGGATGTGGTATATCTTGATTTTTCCAAAGCATTTGATACCGTGCCACATAAGAGGTTGGTACACAAAATGAGAATGCTGGGTCTGGGGGAAAATGTGTGTAAATAGGTAAGTAACAGGCTTAGTGATAGAAAGCAGAGGGTGGTTCTAAATGGTATATCTCTAACTGGGTCGCTGTGACCAGTGGGGTACCGCAGGGGTTGTGTTGGGACCTATTCTCTTCAATATATTTATTAACGATCTGGTAGAAGGTTTACACACGTCTCTTTATTAATCTACAGGTACAGTCGCAGAATGTAGGGGGAGGGCAGTACTCTCGCTTGGGCATGGGTTTCGGTCCCATTTTCCTGTCCTGGGTCAAGCTGTTATACTGCAATCCATGTGCCAAAATTAAAATAAATGGTTGTACGTCAGAGGCTTTTGAGCTGTAAAGACTAACTAGGCAGGGCTGCCCCCTGTCCCCTTTGCTGTTTTCATTGGCGATAGAACCCCTGGCTATTAAATTCATTGTTAAACGCTATATCTATGATTAACCAGTTTGGAGATTTCTCGGGGCTTCATATTAATTATGAGAAATCTAAGTTAACGCCAATGGATGAACTTTCTCAAGCATCCAAAGTGAGTCAAACTTAAAGTGGGGAAGGAGTTTAAATATTTGGGCATTCAAGTTTCAACAAATGTTAGATCATTTATACCTCTGAATTTAGACCCGCTATACATGAAATTCCAAGCAAACATCAACACCTGGTGTAAATTACCATTATCAGTAGTGGGTCGCACAAATTTGGTTAAAATGATTCTCATGCCCCAGTTGTTATATGTCATCCATAACACCCCGGGGTTGATTCCTCTGAAATACTTCTACAAATTTCAAGCTATGCAATTAATTTGGAAAAAACGCACAGCTCGGATTAAATATGACACATTACAGAGGGGGAAGGAAGAGGGAGGATTGGCTGCCCCTAACCTGTGGCTGTATTTTCTAGCCTCACAATTGCAACAGCTTAAACTGCTTCAGGGCTCTACAGCTTCCATTGTCCAAGGGTATACCCAATTATCTCAGTTTTGGAAGCAGGTTATTTGGGGCAAGATAAGACGAAGCATCCTACTCTAGTCCTTATGATTAAAACCTAGGAGTAAGCTAAGCAACTCCTTGGGTTTACTCCAATTACTCCTATATGGCAAAACCCAAAGTTGCCGGAAATATTCAGGTTAGAGGGCTTTAGCCCCTGGCGACAATCAGGGATCCTATTTATAGATCAACTTCAGTTGGATGGAGTCTTTAAAAGTTTTCAGCAGTTAAGAGATGAATTCCAGCTACCACATGAGTACTTTTATCAGTACCTTCAATTGAGACATGCGTGGCATAAAACCATAATCATTTATTGTTTTCTATGGTTGGGAACTAGAATTGAGTCACTGGCGCAATCTCTATATTTTATCACTACTAATTGCCCAAGTTATAGATAAGCATCTGTTGAAGTTTAAAAAGAAATGGGAGCAGGATGTTGGGGTAATTGACAATGAGCAGTGGGATGACATATTATCCTCGATTCCCCAGCTCTCCACAAGTGAGGCACAAAGGCTGCCACAGTTGTATCTGCTGCATCGGGTATATACTGTAGGACTCCCAAATTTCTTCATAAAATTGGGGTAAAAGAGGATGACTTGTGTCCAAGATGCAGTCCAGGCCCTGCCGATTTGCTACATATGTGTTGGTCATGTGGTTCCATCGGGAATTTCTGGACCCAAGTCATAGACCACATAACCACAGTGTTTAGGGTTGTGATTCCTAAACATCCTCTGGTTTGTGCCTTGGGTTTTGTGAACGGGGTTGCTGAAAATGCTTACATAGGGTTGGCACTTAAAAGAATGTTATATCAAGCCAGGAAAACTATAGCAACACACTGGTTGGATAGGGCACCACCTACATTTAGAGAATTTATGGAAAAAATTAATCTAATGCTAGGAAGAAGGAGTACATCTAAAGAGGAAAACCCTACATAAATTCTGTAAAATATGAGAGGACTGCAGAATTCACCAAGGCATGGATATTGTGTCCTTACTTGGGGGTGCTGGGTAATATTACGTGTGTAGTGCGAGATATGCCTCTCCTCATACCTTTCAAACCACACATTCAGCATCTCCCACTCCCACACTACCTCCTCATCCCACCCTCTCTCTGTTGGAGTCCCCCAAAGCTCAGTTCTAGGACCCCTACTCTTCTCAATTTATATCCTTGGCCTGGGTCAACTCATAAAGTCCCATGGATTCCAGTACTACCTTTATGCTGATGACACTCAAATATACCTCTCTGGCCCAGATGTCACCTCTCTGCTGTCCAGAATCCAGGAGTGTCTATCAGCCATATCCTCCTTCTTCTCATCTTGCTTCCTCAAGCTCAATGTGGACAAATATGAACTCATCATCTTTCCTCCATCTCACAGATCTTCCTTACCGGACCTATCTATCACAATTAATGACATCACACTTTCCCCAGTACCGGAAGTCCGCTGCCTCGGAGTAACCCTTGATTATGCCCTGTCCTTCAAACCACACATCCAAGGTCTTTCTACCTCCTGTCGCCTCCAGCTCAAAAATATTTCCAGAATCCATCCTTTTCTCAACCCTCAATCTACTAAAAGGCTTGTGCACGCCCTCATCATCTCGCGCCTCGACTACTGCAACATCCTTTTCTGTGGTTTCCCTGCTAACACCCTCGCACCTCTCCAGTCCATCCTTAACTCTGCTGCCCGACTAATTCATTTCTCTCCTCGCTACTCCTCCGCTTCTCACCTCTGCAAATCTCTTCACTGGCTTCCATTCCCTCAGCATATCCAGTTTAAATTACTAATACTGACCTACAAGGCCATCTATAACCTGTCTCCTCCATATGTCTCTGAACTAATCTCCCGATACCTTCCCTCATGTAATCTACGGTCATCCCAATACCTCCTTCTCTCCTCCACACTTATTTGCTCCTCAACCAATCGCCTCCAAGAATTCTCCCAAATAGCCCCCATCCGCTGGAATTCTTTGCCCCAACATGTCCGACTATCAACCACATTCGGATCCTTCAGACGGAACCTGAAAACCCACCTCTTCAAGAAAGCCTACAGCCTGCAATGACCCCGCTACCTCCTCACCACTACTGGAGATATCACCTCAACCAACACCGGAACTGCTGCAACCCACCAACCTACTGTCTTCTTCCCCACCATCCTGTAGCATGTAAGCCCGAAAGGGCAGGGTCCTCTCCCCTCTGTATCAGTCTGTCATTGTAAGTTTGTTTACTGTAAGTGATATCTGTAATTTTTTTGTAATCCCTTCTTATGTACAGCACCATGGAATCAATGGTGCTATATAAATAAATAATAATCGAGTCCATTTTTAACCCCTTTCTGTCATCTCACGTACTATCCCATCCATGGGACCAAGGCCCCTATGCCAATGGACGGGATAGTACGTCATAGCGATTAGCGGCGCTCACGGAGTGAGCGCCGCTGATCGCGGCCGGGTGTCAGCTGATTATCACAGCTGACACCCGGCACTATGTGTAAGGGGCGGTCATGGACCACCCCCGACATGTTAACCCCTGGCACACTGCGATCAAACATGATCGCAGTGTACTGGGGGTTTAGGGAAGCATCAGCAGGGAGGGGGCTCCCTCCGTGCTTCCCTGAGACCCCCAGCGCAGCGCGATGTGCTGGGCTGCTCTGGGGGCCTCCATCCCTGCAGTTCCCCGGATCCAATATGGCGGCGGGGTCCTTCGGGGGCCTGCAGGGAGCTGGCTTCCTCACTGCCTGCAGAGCGCAGGCATGAGGAAGCCTTTTGCAGTGCCTGTGTGAGATCACTGATCTGTCACAACAATCTGTGATGTGTCATATCAGCGATCTCACACATGACAGTGATGGCCCCCCTGGGACAGTATAATAAAGTTAAAAAAAAAAAAGTGTAAAAATAATTTATAAAAAATCGCTAAATAAATTAAAAAAAAAAAATTCCCTAATATATTCATTTTTTGGAAATAAAAAAAACAAAACAATAAAAGTACACATATTTAGTATCGCCACGTCCGTAATGACCCTCCCTATATAACTGTCCCTTTAGTTAACCCCTTTAGCGAACCCCTTAAAACTAAAAATAAAAAACAAAGCAAAAAATAATGCTTTATTATCATACTGCCTAACAAAAAGTGCAATAACGCGCGATCAAAAAGACAGATATAAATAACCACGGCACCGCTGAAAACGTCATCTTGTCCCGCAAAAAACGAGCTGCCATACAGCATCATCAGCGAAAAAATTAAAAAGTTATAGCTCGCAGAATAAAGCGATGCAAAAATAATTATTTTTTTATATAAAATTGTTTTCATTGCATAAAAGCGCCAAAGCATAAAAAACGACATAAATGAGGTATCTCTGTAATCGTACTGACCCAATAAATAAAACCGCCTTATCAATTTTACTGCACGTGGAACGGTGTAAACGCACCCCCCAAAAGAAATTCTTGAAATGCTGGTTTTTGTTAATTCTGTGTACCAAAAATCAGAATAAAAAGCGAACAAAAAATGTTACATGCCCGAAAATGGTACCAATAAAAACGTCAACTCGTCCCGCAAAAAATAAGACCTCACATGACTCGGTGGGTCAAAATATGGAAAAATTATAGCTCTCAAAATCTGGTGATGCAAAAACTATTTTTACAATAAAAAGCGTCTTTTAGTGTGCGACAGCTGCTAAACATAAAAACCTGCTATAAATAGTAAATCAAACCACCCCTTTACCACCCCCTTAGTTAGGGAAAAATAATAAAATTAAAAAAATGTATTTATTTCCATTTTCCCATTAGGGCTAGGGTTTGAGTTAGGGCTAGGGTTAGGGTTAGGGCTGAAATTAGGGTTAGGGGTGTGTTGGGGTTAGGGTTGGAGTTAGAATTGGGGGGTTTCCACTGTTTGGGCACATCAGGTGCTCTCCAAACGCAACATGGCGTTTGACCTCAATTCCAGCCAATTCTGCGTTGAAAAAGTCAAATGGTGCTCCTTCCCTTCCAAGCTCTGCCATGCACCCAAACAGTGGTTTACCCCCCCATATGAGGTATCAGCCTACTCAGGACAAATTGCAAAACAACTTTTGAGGGCCAATTTCTCCTGTTACCCTTAGGAAAATAAAAAATTGGGGACTAAAACATCATGTTTGTGGAAAAAATATGATTTTTTTATTTTCACGCCTGGGCGTTATAAACTTCTGTGAAGCACTGGGGGGTTCAAAGTTCTCACCACACATCTAGATAAGTTCCATGGGGAGTCTAGTTTCCAAAATGGGGTCACTTGTGGGGGGTTTCCACTGTTTAGGTACATCAGGGGCTCTCCAAAGGCAACATGACAGCCGAAGACCATTCCATCAAAGTCTGCTTTCCAAAACGTCACAACTTCCCTTCCGAGCCCCGACGTGTGCCCATACAGTAATTTTCTCCCACATATGGGATATCAGCGTACTCAGGACAAATTGGACAACAACTTTTGGGGTCCATTTTCTCGTGTTATCCTTGTGAAAATAAAAAAAATTGGGGACTAAAAGATCATGTTTGTGGAAAAAATATGATTTTTTTATTTTCACGCCTGGGCGTTATAAACTTCTGTGAAGCCTTTGGGGGTTCAAAGTGCTCACCACACATCTAGATAAGTTCCTTGGGGGGGTCTAGTTTCCAAAATGGTGTCATTTGTGGGGGGTTTCCACTGTTTAGGCACATCAGGGGCTTTCCAAAAGCGGCATGGTGTCCAATCCCAATTCCAGCCAAAAAAGTCAAATCGCGCTGCTTTCCTTCTGAGCTCTGCCATGCACCTAAATAGTGGTTTACCCCCACATGTGGGTTATCAGCATACTGAGGACAAATTGCACAATAACTTTTAGGGTCCTTTTACCCTTGGGAAGTTAAAAATTGGGGGTGAAAAGATCATTTTTGTGGAAAAAATATGATTTTTTAATTGTACGGCTGTACGTTTTAAACTTCTGTGAAGCCCTTGTGGGTTCAAAGTTCTCACCACATATCTAGATAAATTCCTTGGGGGGTCTAGTTTCCAAAATAGGGTCACATGTGGGAGTTTTTACTGTTTAGGCACATCAGGGGCTCTCCAAATGTGACAGGGCATCCAATCTGAATTCCAGCCAATTTTGCATTGAAAAAGTCAAACGGCGCTCCTTCCCTTCTGAGCTCTGCCATGCGCCTAAACAGTAGTTCCCCCCACATATCAGGTATCAGCATACTCAGGAGAAATTGCACAATAACTTTTGCAGTCCAATTTCTCCTGTTACCCTTGGTGAAATAAAAAAAAATAGACCTGAAGTAATTTTTTGTGAAAAAAAGTTAAATGTTCATTTTTTTAAACATTCAAAAAATTCCTGTGAAGCACCTGAAGGGTTAATAAACTTCTTGAATGTGGTTTTGGGCACCTTGAGTAGTGCAGTTTTTAGAATGGTGTCACTTTTGGGTATTTTCTATCATATAGATGCCTCAAAGTGACTTCAAATGTGATATGGTCCATAAAAATAAAATGGTGTTGCAAAAATGAGAAATCGCTGGTCAACATTTAACCCTTATAACTTCCTAACAAAAAAAAATTTTGGTTCCAAAATTGTGCTGATGTAAAGTAAACATATGTGAAATGTTATTTATTAAGCTTTTTGTGTGCCATATCTCTGTGATTTAAGGGCATAAAAATTAAAAGTTGGAAAATTGTGAAATTTTCAAAATTTTCACCAAATTTCCATTTTTTTCTCATTTAAACGCAAGTTGTTTGATTTAAATTTTACCACTAACATGAAGTACAATATGTCACGAGAAAACATTGTCAGAATCAGTGGGATCCATGGAAGCGTTTCAGAGTTATTACCTCATAAAGGGACAGTGGTCAGAATTGTAAAAAAAATTGCCCCGGTGATGAACGTGCAAACCACCCTTGGGGGTAAAGGGGTTAATGCAGCAGCCAGGGTCATCCATCTGGCTAATCGGTACTCGGACGCATCTGCACTTCGTCAGTCGTTACACTGACTGCCCATTCATTATATGATCCAATTCAAAGTACTTGTTCTCACCCACAAAGCTCTCCACAGTGCGGCACCCCATTACATCTCCTCCCTGATTTCTGTCTATCGGCATAGCCGATCGCTGCCCTCTGCAAACGACTTTCGACTAACCTGTGCACTAATCTGTACCTCCCACTCCCGACTCCAAGACTTCTCCCACGTTGCGCCAATCTTCTAGAATGCTCTACCCCAAGAAAATAGGACCAGCCACAACTTGCACGGTTTTAGGCGCTCCCTCAAAGCACATTTCTTCAGAGCAGCCAATCACGTTCCCTAATCAAAGTCATTTTATGTGTAAGTGTGCGTGTGTAGCCCATTCACTATCTCCATCTATCTCCCACTCCCTCAAGATGGCTGGACACACCTGTACTTTGTATCTCCCCCACCACATTGTAGATTGTAAGCTCTCACTAGCAGGGTTGTTTTATTCTGCTTTAATTATTGTATTATTGTTAACGTTGTTACTTATGATTGTTGTGTTTGAAACCGTTAAACTGTAAAGCGCTGCGGAATATGTTGGTGCTATATAAATAAAGATTATTATTATTATTATTATTATTATTAACCGGAAAAATAAATCTGCACCAGTCAACTGGATGACAAGCTTAATTATATCCCTTGGGCAAGTCAATGGACAAAAGAAATATGGTGCCCCCCTCCAGGATGGGTTGGAGTATTGTCAATATTCCCCAGATTATATCAGAAGAAAAGATTTCTTGATACTGAACTACTTGGTCGAGTGCAGCATATGCATCTTCCTGTCCTAGATGCAGGAAGATATCATGACCAAGGGCCTCCCTTGACAAACATTATCTACGCTGGACTACTATAGTAGTTGTGGGCCTCAATTCAAGTTTTTCCAAGGCCATCACTCGGTCATCAAGTCAGTGTACATTTCTTTTGAATATGTATCTCAGTCACAATGTTGTACAACCCAGCAATGCTTTTTTGACAGATAGGGTGACTGACTGTAGATTTCTGTTTACTACAGTGAGGAAAAAAGTATTTAGTCAGCCACCAATTGTGCAAGTTCTTTCACTTAAAAAGATGAAAGAGGCCTGTAATTGACCTCATCGGTAGACCACAGCTATGAGAGTCAAAATGAGAAAACAAATCCAGAAAATCACCTTGTCTGGTTTGGCAAGATTTATATTGCAAATTATAGTGGAAAATAAGTATTTGGTCATTAACAAAAGTTCATCTCAATATTTTGTTATATATCCTTTGTTGGCAATAACAGAGGTCAAATGTTTTCTGTAAGTCTTCAGAAGGTTGGCACACACTGTTGGTGGTATGTTGACCCATTCCTCCATGCAGATCTCTAGGGCAGTGATGTTTTTGACCTGTCGCTGGGCAACACGGACTTTCAAATCCCTCCAAAGGTTTTTCTATGGGGTTGAGATCTGGACACTGGACCACTCCAGGACCTTCATATGCTTCTTATGAAGGCACTCCTTCATTGCCCTAGAGGTGTGCTTGGGATCATTATCATGCTGAAAGACCCATCCAATTTTCATCTTCAATGTACTTGCTGATGGAAGGAGGTTTGCACTCAAAATCTCACGATACATGGCCCCATTCATTCTTTCGTGTACACGGATCAGTCATCCTGGTCCCTTTGCACAGAAACAGCCCCAAAGCATGATGTTGCCATCCCCATTCTTCACAGTAGGTATGGTGTTCTTTGGATGCAACTCAGCATTCTGTGTCCTCCAAACACAATGAGTTTTGTTTCTACCAAACAGTTCTACTTTGGTTTCATCAGACCATATGACATTCTCACAGTACTCATCTGGATAATCCAAATTGCTCTCTAGCAAACTTGAGATGTGCCCGGACATGTACTGGCTTAAGCAGGGGGACACGTCTGGCACTGCAGAATCTGAGTCTCTGGTAGCATAGTGTGTTACTGATGGTAGCTTTTGTTATGGTGGTCCAAGCTCTATGCAGGTCATTCAATAGGTCCCCCCGTGTGGTTCTGGGATTTTTGCTCACCTATCTTGTGATCATTTTGACCCCACGGGGTGAGATCATGTGTGGAGCCCCAGATCCCCAGGGAGATTATCAGTGGTCTTGTATATGTTCCATTTTCTTATTATTGCTCCCACAGTTGATTTCATCACACCAAGCAGCTTGCCTATTGCAGATTCAGTCTTCCCAGCCTGGTGCAAGGCTACAATTTTGTTTCTAATGTCCTTTGACAGCTCTTTGGTCTTCACCATAGTGAAATTTGGAGTGTGACAGTTTGAAGTTGTGGACAGGTGTCTTTTATACTAATAGCAAGTTCAAACAGGTGCCATTACTAAAAGTAATGAGTGGACAACAGAGGAGCCTCTTAAAGAAGAAATTACAGGTCTGTGAAAGTCAGAAATCTTGCATATTTTTAGGTAACCAAATACTTATTTTCCACCATAATTTGCAAAATAAATGTTGCCAAATCAGGCAAGGTGATTTTCTTGATTTATTTTCTAATTTTGACTCTCATAGTTGTGGTCTACCTATGATGTCAATTACAGGCCTCTCTCATCTTTTTAAATGGGAGAGCTTGCACAATTGGTGGCTGTTACATAGAGGTTTGATCTCTACTGGACCTGAGACCTTAGTCCAGCGTCTTCAAATCTCTAGTGAGATTCAAATTCTCACCAATACTGCATACACCCACAATCTTGTCATACACCATCCAATTTCAGCCTGTTACATTGAGGTGTAATCTCTACTGGGTCTGAGACAATAGTTCAGCATCCTCAAATTTCCAGTGAGATTCAAATTCTCACCAATACTACTTACACCCTCCACCTTGTCGTACACCATCCAATTTCAGCCTGTTACATTGAGGTGTAATCCTTACTGGCCCTGAGATACTAGTTCAGCGACCTCAAATCTCTAGTGAGATACTATATACACCTTCTACCTTGTTTTACAGTACCATATAGCTGGTGGTATTTTGGGTCCATTTTCACAAAATTGAGGAAGTATATTAGAAGAGGCCGTGGAAGTGGGCAGGGGTTGTCAGCTGGTCCTGATGGTGGTGGTGTTGGTGGTGCATCTGTTGGTAGTGGCAAAAGCACAATAGCACCTAAGGCAGTAAGTTTTCAGCCTGCGTCATCATCTGGCTCCACAAGGACTCGAAGGCTTCCTTTTCTGGGAGTAGGTAAACCGCTTTTAAAGCCAGAGCTTCAGGAACAAGTTTTGGCTTACATTGCTCACACAGCCTCCAGCTCTATCGCCTCCTCTTCTGAAGTTTCAAAAAATTAAAGCACTGAGTCATCAGTGGAGGCTCCTGGTCTGGAACAACACCTTTCCTTGTGTCCTTCACCCCTACCAAAAGTGAAGGATGCGGCAGGCCACACTACTCCACGGAGCTCTTTTCACATACCATGCCTGGGTTATCAAGTCAAATCGTGAATTCCCCAGTCCAAGAAGAATGTGACATGGAGTGCACTGATGCACAGCCACTGCTAGATTTTTCTGCTGGTACATTCACTCAGAGCACTGCATTGTCCTCGCAGTGTACTGAGTCAGAATGTGACCCTGATGAAACTCAGGTGCCCCCTCCCACATAGAATACCACCATACACGGTGACACAGAGAAAGGAGCACATGAAATTGAAGAGGAGGTGATGGATGACCCAGTTGTTGACCCAGATTGGCATCCATTGGGGAAAGAGGGTGCCGCTGCCAATAGCTCAGAAGAGGAGGAGGAGGATCCGCAGCAGGCAACGACATCGCAACAGCTGTTATCTGGCAGGACCGTAGCAGTCCAAAAACGGGTTACAAAAACCAAAAGAGTTGCAGGACAGCTTGGCCAGACGGTCAAATTAGCACAGCGTGCAAGGCCTCAAAATGTCTTCCATAGTAGGAAGAGTGCAGTGTAACACTTTTTTGAACAAAATCCTAACGATCAAGCAAAAGTTATCTGTAAGAAGTGCGCAAAGACCTTTAGCCGAGGGAAAAATCTGAGAAATTTGAATACCAGTTGCATGCTTAGACATTTAACCACCATGCACTTGCAAACATGGACGGACTACCAAACCTCACGTACCACATGTGCACCTGCTCCGAATGAAGGTAGTCAGAAATGCTACATCGTTTCCCCCACTGTAAGCCCACCGGTTAGCACACCACCAGTAGCAAATGTCGAGGTGTCGTCGCAAGGGCAAAGCAGTCATGGAATCACAATGTTATTGCTACGAAAGACAGAATCTAGGCCATCAGCAACACCACCAACACCATCACCATCACCAACCCTCTCTCAGTCCGCTATGTCCACTGCTAGTTCCACCATATGCAGCTCTCAAGTCCAGCTCACCCTACCAGAGACTCTGAGTAGGACAAGAAAGTACTCATCCTCTCATCCGCGTACACTTGCTTTTAACGCCCACATTGCCAAACTAATCTCGTTAGAGATGATGCCCTACTGGTTGGTTGAAAGCAAAGCTTTCCACGAGCTCATGGCCTATGCAGTACCATGCTATGACCTACCCAGTCGGCACTTCTTTTCACGAAAAGCCATCCCAGCCCTCCACGTGCATGTGAAAGACCGCATTGTCCATGCACTCAAGCAATCAGTGAGTGGAAAGGTGCACCTCACAACAGATGCATGGTCCAGTAGGCATGGCCAGGGCCGTTACATGTCCATCACTGCGCACTGGGTTAATGTAGTGGATGCAGGGTCCACAGGGGACAGCGGCGGTGGGACAGTGCTGCCTAGCCCACGGTATAGGAAACAGTTGGCTGTAGGCGCTCGACCCTCCTCCTCCAGAAGCGAAAGCTCGACCACAGAGCGCAGACGCACGAGCACTCCTTCCGCAGCTGCCAGTGTTGCACATGAGGTGTCCCACTATCGAACAGTTATTGGTAAGCATCAGCAGGCTGTGTTGAAGATGATGTGTTTGGGCGACAACCGACACACCGCGGAGGTACTACTTGCCGACTACTTGCAGCGACAAACTGAGTCATGGCTGGGCAGTCTACATCTTGAGGCAGGCAAGGTAGTTAGTGATAACGGCCGGAATTTTGTGGCAGCCATAGCCCTTACAAAACTCAGACACGTACCTTGCCTGGCTCACACCTTGAACCTGGTGCTGCAGTGCTTCCTCAATAATTATCCGTAGTTAACATCCCTGCTCCATAAGGTGCGAAGACTGTGCTCACACATCCGCCAGTCGCCCGTACACTCCAGTCGCATGCAGAAGCTGCAGCGATTGCTCCACCATCCCAAGCACCGCATAATTATCGACGTTGCAACAAAGTGGAACTCCACCCTGCACATGGTTCAGAGGCTGTGCGAACAGAGGCAGGCTGTAATTCACTTGTAGAAGGATACACGGTCAGGCGGTTTGCAGGCAGACATGGAGTTGTCTGCTGTGCAGTGGTCAAAACTGAAAGACCTCTGTAAAGTCCTTCAGTGTTTTGAGGAATGCACACGGCTGGTAAGCGCAGACGACGCCATCATAAGCATGAGCATCCCACTTATGTGTCTGCTCATGCAAACTTTGACGCACATTAAGGAGCAGGCATCTGCAGCCGAGGAGGAAGAGGAGGAGGGAAGCCTTGATGACAGTCAGCCACTTTCTGCTCAGGGAAGTCTCATGGACGAGGTAGAGGAAGAAGAGGAAGAGGAGGTGGAGGAGGATGTTGGGGATGATTATTTAGGGGAGGAGGATGCTTCTCAGGGGGCAAGACAAAATGTTGGCGTGGCAAGGTCAGGTACAGGGTTTGTGCGTTACTGGAGGGATGTTGATTTGCCAGAAAGTGCTCCTCCACCCAGCACTCGCAGTGCATCATTGACACCTGGAACATTGGCCCACATGTCTGATTATGCCTTGCAGATCCTAAAAAGGGACCCCCGCATTGCCAAAATGATGAACGATGACGACTACTGGTTGGCCAGCATCCTGGATCCACGCTATAAAGGCAAATTCCAAAACATCATGCCACAGGAGAACCTAGAGGTAATATTGGCTAGCAAACTAGTAACTCTGGTAAATCGTTTGTTTGAGGCATTCATTCCCAGCACACAGCGGCGGTGATGTTTCTCCCACGAGCCGTAGGGGGCAACATGGAAGAGGTGTTCATGGTGCACACAGCCGAAGTGCCGTTGGACACAGGGGCTTCATGACCATGTTGTGGCCTGATTTTTCAAGTACGGCTCACACGACTGGTAATACTGCATCGATTGAAAGTGACAGGAGACAGCAGTTGTCAACTATGGTAACAAACTACTTCTCCCATATCGATGTTCTCCCTCACCGGTCATTCCCCTTTGACTATTGGGCCAGTAAACTTGACACCTGACCTGAATTGGCACAATATGCCTTACAGGAGCTCACTTGCCCTGCTGCTAGTGTGTTATCTGAAAGAGTCTTCAGTGCTGCTGGATCAATCCTTACAGAAAAAAGGACCCGTCTGTCGACCCAAAATGTTGATGATCTAGCCTTCATTAACATGAACCATGCATGGGTTTCAAAGGATTTTGTCCCACCCTCCCCTGCTGACACGTAGGTTGCCAGAAAAATGGCTCGCTTTTGTCCTCTTCCAGGGACTTCTCCAATTACTCCATTTGCAGCTGTTGAATGTCCAACATCAACATATGCCATTTTTTCACCTCCCTAACTGGGCTGCCTCCCCCCACAAGGTCGGGGTTACCACCTGGTGCACGCACCCGTGCGAGTGCCGTTTGCCCTGGACAGGTGGGTGGGCCCACTCTTGGGCAACGGCACTGGCACAGGGTCTCTCATAGTACAATCAAGTGTCTCTGATGGTGGGGGTGCACACTCGCCGTCAGACACATCGGCGTACTATGAGGGGCCCTGTGCCTTTACCGCCGCCCACGAGTGGGCCCCCCCCTGCTTGCTCTGGGCACCAGCACTTGCAATACTTACCTCTCCCTGCACCACCACTGTGTAGTCTGGTCTGTTAAATACTTCACTGGGACTGCCAAAACAAATTTGGTGAAATGATAGATGATGCTTAAGGGTACCGTTACACTTAGCGATGCACCAGCGATCCCGACAACGATGTGGATCGCTGGTGCATCGCTAAGTGGTTGCTAGTGAGCTGCCACACAGGCAGATCTCACCAGCGACAGAGCAGGGGTCGGGGGTCGCTACTTACCTGTCAGACGCGGCGATCCTGACGTCCTCCCGCACACGTCCACGCGTCGCTCGTCGTTGCCACAGGAAGCCCAGCAGGAAGCGCCCGGCGAGAAACGGCCCAGGACGTTCTCGCGCGACCAGCGATGACCAACGGGGGAGCCGGTTGGAGGTAAGTATCAGACATAGCGATATCGCTAGTAATATCGCTGCTACGTCACAAAATCGGTGACGTTACAGCGATATTGCTAGCGATATCGCTATGTGTAACGGGCCCCTAAGACGTAGCTATGCCCTGTCCTGCTGGGCTCTTTCTTCAAATGATCAGTGGCTTCCATTTGCTATGAACGTCGATTCACAATGAGATGCAGTGGTGGTTTATCATCAGCTTTCACGGTTTTCCGACTCACAGATGTGTGACATTCCTGCCCACATTTTTAAATGTGTCCTCTCATGCCAATCCAATAGAATCGCCTACGGCCTCTGGCTTGTGTCTTTTGCACTCCAAAGTTACCTGACAGATCATGATAGGCAGTGAGGACAATGTATACATATCTCCCTGTGATCACAATTTGATGGAGATGAGTAACGGTGATGGGTTCCACGGTACTGCGATGCAGCAAACATTTCTTCACAAGAAATGTTTTTGCTGTCTCCACAGACAAAGTAATTGAGGGTCAGCATCGCCTCTGAGAATTCTCCTGGGAGTTTTTCCCATGATTAGTAATTCCAAAATTTCTGCAATCACTCGACTTTCCATCTGTACTTGTATGCATCTCGTTTCCTCTTGCGGAGAGTCTGGAATGTCTTACTGAGACTGAAATATACATGAAGATTGAAAAATACCCCAACAGTGTATACTGGTGTACGATTCGAATACATAACCCTTTTTCTACTTTTTAGATTCTTGTCTAATCCATACTGAGGCTGTGAGTGTCTTTGTCGGACTCCGGAAATATACACGCAGATTTTTAACGTTTAGACTATGCTATATATACCTGCTATCCAGTGATACTGTACCCTTTCTCAACTTTCTACAATCACATCGAATCCATACTGGACCTGAGAACGTCTGAGTCTGCCTCCTGATTAGAGATGAGCGGTGTTCGAGTTGACCTGTTCGCCAAGTTAAAATTCCAGCTGTTTTGTGCGGTGTTCGAGCCGTTCGTCGAACTCGAACACTTTGCTTAAAATTCGGCTGTTCGAGGTTCCGTTCGAGAACAGTTTGTTCACCAAAAGCGTAACTTCATTTTCACATCAATAATGGTTTTCAATGTTAATAGACTGTTTCATGGCATAGTAGTGGTGTGTGGTAGCAAGTGGTGTAGTGCACCTGTCAAGGAGCTACACCGTGTCTGTTTCTAATAATTTTTTACCACATCTTGTCCAGAAAATCCTTTAGGGCCTTGTAGCACTGTCTGCTACTCAGCAGAGGAGCCCACCAGTGAACCTAGCTATGCCACCTGTTTATGAAAGAACCAGTTTTTGACTGCATTTAACACAGTTAATACTTTGGGCCTAGTAACTGTGTCTGCTACTCATCAGAGGAGCCCACCCGTGAACCAAGCTGTGCCGCCTGTTTATGTAAGAACCATTTTTTAACTCCATTTAGCCCAGTGAATACTTTGGGACTAGTACCGGTGTCTACTGCTCAGCAGAAGAGCCCACCTGTGAACCTAGCTATGCCACCTGTTTATGTAAGAACTGCGTGCTACTCAGCAGAGGAGCCCAGCTGTTAAGCAAGCTACAGCACCTGTGTTTTGGACACTTAATTTTGTCATTCTTTCTGGAATGCCGGTTAGGCCTAATTCCGGAATTCCGGTTGACCTGCACTTACTGGGAAATCCTCGTTCGCGGGGAAGAATTGGAATCCCCGATCCCCATCACTAGCGGGGTTCAGCGGGTTATCCGCACCTGTAAGCGACACACGCTGGACCTTTCAGTGTAGCGCGCATGCAGCCCTGGACATGTAAGGGCATGACAGACCTGTTATTGCTCGATCTCGCATGCCAGAGCCTTGCGTGTCCCTCTAGTAAGCTTGATGCGTACCGCAGGGGCATGCCAGAGTCTCGTTCGTTAACGGAATTAAGCTGACAAATCGCTAGCACCACTAAAGACGGACATCCACCACCACTCACTGAATCGACAAAGCGTGCAATCTGTCCATCTTTTCTGTAGCTGGCATGGTTGAGGTTTCCCGGGTGGAGTCGAATTAAGCCACAGGCTCCACTCCTGGTGGTGCCCTTTTGGACATTCCTTTAAGGTTCAGCTTTGCAACTAGTGTTGAGCATTCCGATACCGCAAGTATCGGGTATCGGCCGATACTTGCTGTATCGGAATTCCGATACCGACTTCCGATATTTTTTCAATATCGGAATTCGGCATCGGAATCGGAAGTTCAGTTGATTGACGGCCTGACGTCATCATGATGCGCGGTGTGTGCGCATCATGATGCGCCGTCATTTCGGGCCTTCCGGGGGTCTCTGCCGGCCTGCCGGGGGGCTGTGCCGGCCTGCCGGGGGGCTGTGTGGACTGCCCGGGGTCTGTACCGGCCTGCCGGGGGGCTGTGCCGGCCTGCCGGTGGTCTGTGCACCCTGTGGGGGTCTGTACCGGCCTGCCGGGGGGCTGTGCCGGCCTGCCGGGGGGCTGTGCTGATGTCCGGGGGTCTGTGCAAGCATCGTCCGATGGGACTACAAGTCCCATCGGGCGATGCCTGCTACCATGACAGTGATTGACACATTAGCCAATGATGGGACAGTAGTAGTCCCATCATCCGGCTAATGTGTTAAATGTTAAAAAAAAAAAAAAAAATACTACATACATACTACATGCATGCTACATACATACTACATGCATGCTACATACATACTACATATATACTACATACATACTACATACATGCTACATACATACTGCATACATACTACATGCATGCTACATACATACTACATATATACTACATACATACTACATACATGCTACATACATACTGCATGCTACATACATACTACATACATACTACATGCATGCTACATACATACTACATATATACTACATACATACTACATACATGCTACATACATACTGCATGCTACATACATACTACATACATACTACATACATACTACATGCATGCTACATACATACTACATATATACTACATGCATGCTACTTACATACTACATGCTACATACATACTACATATATACTACATACATACTACATACATGCTACATGCATACTGCATGCTACATACATACTACATACATACTACATACATACTACATGCATGCTACATACATACTACATGCATGCTACATACATACTACATGCATGCTACATGCATGCTACATACATACTACATGCTACATACATACCACATATATACTACATACATACAATACATTCATACAATACATACATAGACATACAGTACATATAACATAGAGTAACATACTTACCAATACTTGTCACATTGTTCCCCGAAGCCATTGTCTTTTCCGGGATAAATATTAACATAACAAACCACAAAAATACTCACCCACGATCCGAAGCAGTCCACGAGTGTGTCCCACGACGATCTTGGGTAGAGAACTGCAGCATCAGATGATGCTGCCGTTCTCTACGGGCTGCAGGAATCCAATGACGGAAGGTAGGTATCCTTCCGCACTGTATTCCTCCGCCACTTAAAAAAAAAAAGTCCCTAGTCTCACTTTATGCCATTGCTGTGTGGGAATTTCCCACACAGCAATGGCATAAAGTGAGACTAGGGACTTTTTTTTTTTTAAGTGGCGGAGGAATACAGTGCGGAAGGATACCTACCTTCCGTCATTGGATTCCTGCAGCCCGTAGAGAACGGCAGCATCATCTGATGCTGCAGTTCTCTACCCAAGATTGTCGTGGGACACACTCGTGGACTGCTTCGGATCGTGGGTGAGTATTTTTGTGGTTTGTTATGTTAATATTTATCCCGGAAAAGACAATGGCTTCGGGGAACAATGTGACAAGTATTGGTAAGTATGTTACTCTATGTTATATGTACTGTATGTCTATGTATGTATTGTATGAATGTATTGTATGTATGTAGTATATATGTGGTATGTATGTAGCATGTAGTATGTATGTAGCATGCATGTAGTATGTATGTAGCATGCATGTAGTATATATGTAGTATGTATGTAGCATGTAGTATGTAGCATGCATGTAGTATATATGTAGTATGTATGTAGCATGTAGTATGTATGTAGCATGCATGTAGTATATATGTAGTATGTATGTAGCATGTAGTATGTATGTAGCATGCATGTAGTATATATGTAGTATGTATGTAGCATGTAGTATGTATGTAGCATGTAGTATGTATGTAGCATGCATGTAGTATATATGTGGTATGTATGTAGCATGCATGTAGCATGCATGTAGTATGTATGTAGTATGTATGTAGTATATATGTAGTATGTATGTAGCATGTATGTAGTATGTATGTAGCATGCATGTAGCATGCAGTATGTATGTAGCATGCATGTAGTATATATGTAGTATGTATGTAGCATGTAGTATGTAGCATGCATGTAGTATATATGTAGTATGTAGCATGTAGTATGTATGTAGCATGCATGTAGTATATATGTGTTATGTATGTAGCATGTAGCATGCATGTAGCATGCATGTAGTATGTATGTAGTATATATGTGGTATGTATGTAGCATGCAGTATGTATGTAGCATGCATGTAGTATATATGTAGTATGTATGTTGCATGTAGTATTTATGTAGTATGAATGTAGCATGTATGTAGTATGTAGTATGAATGTAGCATGTATGTAGTATGCATGTTGTATGTATGTAGCATGTAATTTTTTTTTATTTTTTTTTTTACATTTAACACATTAGCCGGATGATGGGACTACTACTGTCCCATCATTGGCTAATGTGTCAATCACTGTCATGGTAGCAGGCATCGCCCGATGGGACTTGTAGTCCCATCGGACGATGCCTGCACAGACCCCCGGAGCCTGCACAGACCACCGGCAGGCCGGCACAGCCCCCCGGCAGGCCGGCACAGCCCCCCGGAGCCTGCACAGCCCCCCGGCAGGCCGGCACAGCCCCCCGGCAGGCCGGCACAGCCCCCCGGAGCCTGCACAGACCACCGGCAGGCCGGCACAGACCACCGGAGCCTGCACAGACCCCCTGGCAGGCCGGCACAGCCCCCCGAAAGGCCCGTACAGACCCCAGAGAGGCTGTACAAGGGCAGGAAAGGGTTTTTCTTATTCCGATACCGGAAGTCCCATAGACTTGAATGGGACTTCCGGTATCGGAATCGGCGATACCGATACTTTTTTTAAAGATCGGCCGATACCATCCGATACGATACTTTGAAGTATCGGACGGTATCGCTCAACTCTATTTGCAACCATACTGCCCCCGGAAACCAAATACTTTGCCTTCATGGACGCTGTTCGGAGGTTCATGGGAATAACGCCGCCCGATCGGCAGTTGGCATAATTTATGGTGGGAAGTCCGGCGGTATATGATCGTTTTCGATTTCAGATTTTTATTTTTTTTTGCATTTTACATTTTTATTCCAGCCTTTCTTGACTTCATAAGGGCATGACAAGCCTATATCAGTTTCTCCTCCTCCTCCTTTTACTCCACCTCTTTTCTATATGTAGTTGCCCTTTTCCATATGTTATTTTTGTATTCTGAGCATTTTGTCTGCTTTGGGACACCTTTTAAGGTGTTTTGTAATTGTTTTCTATGTGTTATTATGTGTTTGTGTTTGCCTGCCATTGTTTTCAATGGTGTTCGACGGTGTTCGTCGAACGTTCGACGAACATTCGACGAACTTGCCTCCTGTTCGACGAACCAAAACGAACTCGAACACTAGCGAGGTGGCTCAACACTACTCCTGATATATAGACGTACATTTTTAATGTTTAAACTATGCTATATATACCTGGTATCTGGTGATACTGTACCCTTTCTGCCAGGAAGTCCTCCTCCACCCACCACTCTAAGTGTATCATTGACACCTGGAACATTGTCCCACATGTGTGATTATTTCTTGCGGATCTTCTTGTTATCTTGTGGTGTGATCCATCCTGAGCGTGTGACAGTCTGTGGGTTACTCCTGCAATTTAGATGTACATTTAAAAATTACCCCAACACTAGTGTATACACCTCTATGCTTGTGATACATTACCCATTTCCTGCTTTTTATATTCTGGTCTAATCCAAACTGACCAAGTGAGAGTTATTTTCTGACTGTGGAAATAAATACTGAGATTGACAACAATGACCCCTACACTGTGTACAGCTGTACTCTTCAGATCCATTACCATTTTACGGCTTTTTATATTGTGCTGTAATCCATACTGAGCCTGAGAGCATCTGTGTCTGCCTCCTGAAATATCTACGGAGATTTAGAATGTTTAAACTATACTATATATACACCTGCTATCTGATGATACTGTACACTTTTTCTACTTTTTATATTCTTGTCTGATCCATACTGAGCCTGTGAGCGTCTCTGTGTGACTGATGGAATATATAGGGAGATTGACAATTATCCTTTGACTGTATAGAGCTGTACCCTTCTGATACAGTACCATATATCTGATGTTATTTTGGGTTTATTTTCTGCAAAATTTTGAAGTTTGGTGGAAGAGGCCGCCGACGTGGGCGTTGGGGGGCCAGCTGGTGCTGATGGTGGTGGTGCATCTTCTGATAGTGGCAAAAGCACAATAGCAGCTAAGGCAGGAGGTGTTGAGCCTGCATCATGGTCTGGCTCCGGAACGCCTGGAAGGCTACCTTTTCTGGGAGTAGGTTAACCGCTTTTAAAGCCGGAGCATCAGGAACTGGTTTTGGCTTACATTGCCGAAACAGACTCCAGCAAATATGCCCTCCTCTTCTGAAGTTTCAAAAAAATGCAAGCACTGAGTTGTCAAGTGCTGGCTCCTGGTCAGGAAGAACCCTTTTCCTTGTGTCCTTCACCCCCACCAAAAGTGAATGATGCAGCAGGCCACACTTTAGTCCATGTAGCTCTTTCTATCATACCATGCCTGGGTTGTCAAGTCAAATCGTGAATTCCCCAGTCCAAGATGAATCTGACATGGAGTGTGGGTGGCCAGCCAGGGCAGTGGGGTTAATTGGTACCGGGCCGGTGTCTCAGAGGGATGTGTCACGTTGGTGGTGATGACCTGTTCCGTGGCCCTGGGCGTCCATGCAAAGGGGTGAATAACGTTTATAGGTGAATGATACGTGACGCCACCTGTAGTTTCTGATCAGATTGACCCGCGCTGCAGTGTCGCTTCTCTAGGACAGATGTTGTGGTGCAGCTAAGATGTAGAAGCCCTGCACAGGTAGGGCCGTAGTCGCAGGGCAGATGAAAGAGTTGGTAGATGGTGTGCAGTGCAGGATGTAGCAGAGCCGTGCGCCAGGTGCAGGAGAAAGATGACAGACACAGTCGTGCAGTTCCTTTACCTGTACTTGGTAAGTGCCGTCCAGGACCCAGAGTACAGATGGAGAAGGAGTTGGTCAGCCTGGAAGCAAATTTGGAATTCTCTCTCTGCAGATTGGTAGTGTGGCCTCCGTTCTAGCGCTTATCTGAGGTACTCGTAGTACTGATTTCACTGAAGTTCCCCCTGTTGACTCTCTTTTGGAACTTTCTCGTATGGCAGGCAGCCATAGCCTTTTCCTTCTGGCTCACACACGTTGCTGCTGGGGCCTCCGAACCTTAGTTGGGAACAGAGCATTTACAGCTGCTACTTCCTCTGGTTTCTGCTGCAGGACCATCAGTGTCCCTACAAACTCGGATACCGGAATCCGGACCATGCGCTCCAGATAGGAGTGAGCCTTAACTCTGCTCATCCTCCAGCTCCCCTTCTCACGTCCACACACTTCCCCTTCCCTTCACAGACTGCCCTAACTTACCTCCTCCCGTCCACAGAGAGCAGTTCCTCAGCAGTCAGGTTCAGAGGACTCCCTGCTGGCCTGGAGTGGGAACTGTGTTGTGTGTTGGTTTAACTGCTAGAGAGATCCTTCGTTGCTCCCAAGCATGCCATCACACTCCCTAGGAGGAAGGTAATGCCACTGTGGCGACCGTACTCCTGGGGGCGCCACAAGTGCACTGATGCCCAGCCACTGCTAGATGATTCTGCTGGTACATTGACCCAGACCACTACTTTCCCCTCGCATTCTACACAGCCAGAATCTGACCCTGATGAAACTCTGGTTTCCCTTCCCGCATACTATACCACCTTACACGGGGAGGTGCAGATGAAAGTGCAGGTTCCTTGAGCAGGTGGGTGGGGGCTTACTCATGGGCGTCGGCCCTGGCACAGGGCCCCTCATAGTACGCAAAAGTGTCTCTGCCCCACCCAACCCCGGGCCCACCCCCACCCACCCCCGGGCCCTCCCCCACCCACCCCCACCCGCCGTCAGACACATTGAAATACTTAACTCTCCATGCTCCACCGCGTGACGTCTTCTGCGTTTCCTGACAGTGACATTCTGGTCAGAGAGCACGATGACATCACGTCTGTACGCTCTCTGTCTAAACAGTCCAAGTGCAGTGAGATGGAAGATGGGGACGACGAGGAGTCCAGACTAGCACAGGGATTCCCTAGCGAGGAGACTTATTTAATTGTTTTCAATGTTGGGACAGCAATTTTTGGGGAGCACTATACTCTGGAGAATGATATATGAGGCCCACCATACACTGGACTGGAGCATTCCAAAGGTGGACATCAGACACTGGAGCAGCATTCACAGGGCCCATTATACACTAGAGCAGTGGTCCCCAACCTTTTTTGCACCGGGGACCGGTTTCAAGCAAGACCATTCTTCCATGGCCTGGCAGGGCGGGGATGGAGGTGTGGCAGGGGCGGGGCTTTGGTCATAAGGGGGCGGGGCTATGGACACGGTTGTAGTGTAGCAGTGCATACTTATAATTAAATAACATTTATAATGTGACTCAACTCACCATAGGTTTTGAATAAGTGCTCCATCACCCCCTTCTCCCCATCATTGCCTTCTCCCCATCACTGCTGTCTCCCCATCATTGCCTTCACCCCATCATTCCCCTCTCCCCATCATTGCCTTCACCCCATCACTGCCATCTCTCCATCATTGCCTTCACCCCATCACTGCCATCTCTCCATCATTGCCTTCACCCCATCACTGCTGTCTCCCCATCATTGCCTTCACCCCATCACTGCTGTATCCCCATCATTGCCTTCTCCCCATCATTGCCTTCACCCCATCACTGCTGTCTCCCCATCATTGCCTTCACCCCATCACTGCTGTCTCTCCATCATTGCCTTCACCCCATCACTGCTGTCTCCCCATCATTGCCTTCACCCCATCACTGCTGTCTCCCCATCATTGCCTTCTCCCCATCATTGCCTTCACCCCATCACTGCTGTCTCCCCATCATTGCCTTTACCCCATCACTGCTGTCTCCCCATCATTGCCTTCACCCCATCACTGCCATCTCTCCATCATTGCCTTCACCCCATCACTGTCATCTCCCCATCATTGCCTTCACCCCATCACTGCTGTCTCCCCATCATTGCCTTCACCCCATCACTGCTGTCTCCCCATCATTGGCTTCTCCCCATCATTGCCTTCACCCCATCACTCCCCTCTCCCCATCACTCCCCTCTCCCCATCATTGCCTTCACCCCATCACTCCCTTCTCCCCATCATTGCCTTCACCCCATCACTCCCTTCTCCCCATCATTGCCTTCACCCCATCACTCCCTTCTCCCCATCATTGCCTTCACCCCATCACTCCCCTCTCCCCATCACTCCCCTCTCCCCATCATTGCCTTCACCCCATCACTCCCTTCTCCCCATCATTGCCTTCACCCCATCACTCCCCTCTCCCCATCATTGCCTTCACCCTATCACTCCCTTCTCCCCATCATTGCCTTCACCCCATCACTCCCCTCATGGTCTTCTCCTCATGTCCCCATCTCCTCCAGGGCCAGGCTACACAAACACAGACCAACACACACACACATACATGTACACACACACACAGACATACATGTACACACATTATACACACACACACAGACAGACATACATACACACACAGACACCACCTCTCTCCTCTCATCTGTCCGCCGCCCGCGCTTCCTCGCACTGACACAGCAGCGGCGCGCTCCTCTCTGTGTCAGTCAGAGACAGGAAGCGCGGGCGGCGGGCAGGAAGCTGGACGGGTCCTTGCAGCTCCGCTCCTGCTATTCCCTCTTGCAGGCAGCGGAGCTGCTTGATCGCTCCCTGCCCGCCGCTAAGAGCTGCTGCGCGCCGCCCCAGCCCCCGCTACGCCACTGACCGCCCCTGGCTCCCCTTGTGTCCGCGGACCGGCAAGGGCACTGCAGCGGCCCGGTGCTGGGCCGCGGACCGGCGGTTGGGGACCCCTGCACTAGAGCATTAGAAATGGGGCCCATTATATATGGAGCATTATTTGGGCCAATAAGACAGTGGAGCTTCATCCATGGGGACCAACATATACTGTAGCATTATGTGGAGCTCATCATATACTGTATGGAACATTATATGGGACCAATGATTCTGTATGGAGAAATATATGGGCATCATTACTCTGTATAGCGCACTAAGCGCTGGCCATAATACTGTATGGAGTAATATACTGTCCATTCTTGGAGCTATTGGAGAATTTAAAATGGATATCAGTAATGAGATGTAAGAAGTGAAGTATTTTTCATTGTACTATATCGCTATTTCTCTGCTGTATCAGAGGATCATGAATTGTGGCATGTGTTAAAGGAGCCCAGTGACACTCTTTGGCCCAGGGCCCACGAAAATCTGGAGCCAGCCCTACCCCTCCCCACTACTTTAGCCAAATAACCCCCAGTTTTCAATGCCTGACTATTATTATAAAGTAAATGAAGGTTGACAAGCTTCAGTAATAAGAATTGATGTTTTGGCATTAAAATGGGCACTGTAGGTGTGTTTCCTGTCCTCCACTCACTGCCGACCTTGGTTCCCCATTGACTATCATTGGATTTCGTGTTTCAGTCGGCCTTCGACTTTTCACGATAATCGGCCGATTGCGTTCGACCCGACTTTTGAGAAAGTCGGGTTTCATAAAACCCGACTCGACCCGAAAAAAGGCAAAGTCGCTCATCTCTAGTGTGCAGTATAAGGCTATGTGCACATGTAGATTTTGGTCCTGCGGATTTTTCCGAGCAGATTTGTAAAAATCCGCAGGTAAAATCTCAGGTCAAAAGACCTGCGGTTTACCTGTGGATTAGCCTGTGGTTTAGCCCCGCGGTTTCACACCTCTGCAATGGAGAAGGTGTGATACAGCAGCGGAATCCGCACAAAGAATTGACATGCTGCGGATTTGAACCCGCAGCAAATCCGCACGGAAAAATCCGCAGCATGTGCACAACGTTTTTCAGTTTACCATTGAAAACAATGGTACTGTACAACGCACCCAAATCTGCTGCGGACCCGCAGAGCCTGAAACGCTGTGGATCCGCAGAAGAATCCGCACCGTGTGCACATAGCCTTAGTGTACAGGTAAATCGAGTGATTTATCAGTGATGTCTCAAATTAAAGACATTAATCCTTCCTTTTCTCCTTCATCCAAGTATGATCGCTATAATTTTTCCAGCCATGAATTTTCATTGCAGAATGAAACACACAGACATCTATGGCTGGTATAGTTTGTTCACCACTTCTACACTATGCCAGATGAAGAAAAGTGCCAAAGTGCCACCTTGGTGGCCTGCATGGTAATACTTTCTCAAAAACAATATTTTACATTAGTGATATTCTTTGACACCCTTTCACAGTAGAAATGTACACTCCTGTGGCCCCAATACGGTATTAATGCATATGTCACCTTTTCTGGGCCCAGTACAATAGTAAAATTCATCTTTCTTCTCCCAAACAGTAGTAATGTCCATCATTATGCAAAAAATACAACAGTAATGCCCCGTTCTCCAGTGGCACCCATACATCCAACTTTTATGCGTTGATATATTTGCAACATTGAAAATTGTGGCCCCATAAATTAATAATGTATGAGACCACAATGGGGGCATTGTTAATGTATGGGTCCACAATGGGGACATTTGTCTCTCATTGTTGCCCTATTTATTAATAAAGTCCCCCACCATTTAATATAATGCCTCCATTAAAGCCCCCAATACAGTAATAATATCCCCCTCTGTGGCCCCCACACAATATACTGCCCCTCTGTGTGGTCCCCATACAGTATAATGCCCCCAATCTGGCCTCTATACAGTATATTGCCACCCTCGTTTGTCACCGTATAATTATGCAGTATACTATCCCCCTAGTTGACCCTCATGTAGTATAATGTCCTCCTTTTTGGCCTCCATAGGGTATAATATTGCATTCTTTGGCCCCTATACTGTATAATGCTCCCTTCTGTGGCCCCTATATTGTATAATGTCACCCACTTTGGCCTTCATATAGAATATATCCAATATTTGGGCAGAGTCAGATAGCCATATAACTCATTTGAGAATCGCATTGTAAAACTCCTACTGGCTGTCGGCTCTCCTGACCTGACCTTGTCAGCTGCATAGTAATACATCACGCTGTCTTGCTCATGTCAGGAGAGGTGCCGGGCCAGTCCGCTCAGTGCGATGCATGCGATTCTCACACGAGTTTTACAGCCGTCTGACTCTGCTTTTTGACTCACAATTTGCAGAATGTCCACTTCTTTGGCCTTATTTGACATAATGTCTCCCTGTGATCTCCGATTTGGCATAATGTCCTCCTTTTACGCTACCAATAAGTATAATGTCCCTCTCACATCTCCACCAAAACCTGATCCTGTGATTTCTTCTTGTTTCACCAGGCATCGCAGTATTCACTCCTCGGGCAATGTTGGTGATATAGATGTCAGAATCATAGGCTCTGGAAAGAATGCTCTGCCCAGCCACTAAGGTTAGAGAGGCTGGGACCTGAAGTGCCTCTCATCTGGCATTATTGGGGTTTGAGTTTTCCAGCTGAAGTTTTAAGCTCCCTACTACAGTCAATTGGAGAGCACCACACCCTACTAAAGCTTTCTGGTTGCTGCTGGAAGCTGCCAGGTATAATTTTAGTGCTCCCCTGGAAAGGTGTGCTTCTCCTGCTCTTGTTTTATTTGGTGTATTTCTGTTTTTACTCCAGCTTGTTTTTGACTATTCTTATAGATCCTGATTTTGTCCTTGACGTGACCTCTCAACTCTGATGCTATTTTGACAACCATTCCTATCCCTGGATGGCAATCCTTCCATGGCAGCATTACACTGGTTCCTATTGTAAAACCAGATTCCTGTACAGGGGTTAAAAGGTATTGTGATTCTTCTGGAGTCTTCCAGATGGAGTGGCCTGCGCCAAGTCTGTCCGAGGTGGCCTCTTCAAACTGTGGCCTTGCTTACAAATTACAGTCCCCCCCTTTGGCCCCATTTAGCATAATGTCTACTTCTTTGCCCCCATTTAACACCACCTTATAGCAGAATGCCTGGCACCAATTTAGTATGATACCCTCTTTTGGGACTCTATGCATTAAAATGCCCCTCTTGTGTCAATATTTATCATAATGTCTCTTTTTGGGCCCCCATATAGTATAAAATCCTTTTCTTTAGCCTATTTTTAGCATGATATCCCAGTTCTTTGACCAAATCTAACATAATGTCACCATCTTTATCCCCATTTAGCAAAATGGACCTGTCGATTGCCACCTTTCAGCAGAATGTCTCCCTCTTTGGCACCAATTTTGAATAATTCCCCCTTTTGGGACACTATGTAATATAATGCCCCTCTTGTTTGCCCATTTAGTGTAATGCCTCTTCTTGGACCCCCGTATAGTATAAAATTCTCGTCTTTTGCCTGTTAGCAAAATGTCCCACTTCTTTGACCAAATTTAGCATAATGTTCCCCTCTTTGGCCCTCATTTAGTATAATTTCCACCTATTTTGCCCTGCCCACATTTAGTATATGTCTTCCTCTTGGGATCCTATTTAGTGTAATATCAAACTATTTAGCCCCCATTTTGCATAGTATCCCCTTCTCTGGCCCCCAATTAGTATAATGATACCCATCTTCATATCTCAAACAGTGTAATTTCCCCTATTCTGGCCCTCATATTGTATAATGTCCCCTCTTTTTCCCCATATAGTATAATGTCTCCCTCTTTGTGCTTCGTATTGTATAATTACCCCTCTTTTGCTCCTATACAGTATAATGTCCCCTTTCTGTGACCTTCATATAATATAATGTCCCCTTCTTTGGACATGGATTAGCATAATGTCCATCTCTTTGGCCCTCATTTAGCATGATGTCCCCCTCTCTGGCCAACATTTAGGATATGTCCCATTCTCTGTTCTCCATTCAAAGTAATGTCCCCTTCTTTGGCTCCCATGTAAGATAATTTCCACCGTTTTGCCCTCCATTAAGCATAATGCCACTATCTTAGGTTGCATTTAGCATATTGCTCCCCTCTTGTGCCCTCATTTAGTTTAATATACCACTTTTTAGTCCCAATATAGCATAATATTCTCCTCCCTAACCCCACTTTTAGTATAATGTCCCCCTCTTTATCCCCATTTAGTATAATTTCTACATTATGGCCCCCATACTATATAATGTCCACCTTTTTTGCCCCATATAGTTTAATATCCTGTTCTTTGGCCTTCATATACTATAAATTCTTACTCTTTGGCCCCATACTGTGTAATGTCTTCCTCTGTGGCCTCCATATAGTAAGTTCCCCCCTATGAACTTTATATAGTATAATGCTCAGCTCTTTAGCCTCTAATTATGCCCACATCTTTGGCCCTTATTTAGCAAAATGTTCATCTCTTTGGTCCCCATTTAGCATAATGTCTTCCTCTTTGGCCCCCATTTAGGGTAATATCCTTATATTTGGCCCCAAATAGCATAACGTCACCCTCTTTATCATCCATACTTTATAATGTTACCCATTATGGCCCTGTACAATGTCCCCATCTTTTGCCACATATAGTACAGTATAACATCCTGCTCTTATTTCCTCATATAATATAGATTCCCACTTTTTGACCCTCTGATTGTAAATTGACTCCCATGTAGTACAGTGCCTTGCGAAAGTATTCGGCCCCCTGGAACTTTTCAACCTTTTCCCACATATCATGCTTCAAACATAAAGATACCAAATGTAAATTTTTGGTGAAGAATCAACAACAAGTGGCACACAGTTGTGAAGTTGAACGAAATTTATTGGTTATTTTAAATTTTTGTGGAAATTCAAAAACTGAAAAATGGGGCGCGCAATATTATTCGGCCCCTTTACTTTCAGTGCAGCAAACTCACTCCAGAAATACATTGTGGATCTCTGAACCTTCAAAAAGATTTAGCAGACTCTGCAGTTGGAGACACCTGCATAAATATGGCCTTCGTGGAAGAATCATCAGAAGAAAACCTCTCCTGTATCGTCACCATAAAATCCAGCCACAGTATTTGTAAGCCAAAACCAGGAGTGGGTGAAAATGCAGAAGTGGTGCACATGTTTCTATTATACTTTTCCTCTGAATGTTCCACTCCTCATATTGGCTTACAAATACTAAGAGTTCAATCTAGGCAGTAAAAATACTAACCAATCAAATACTACATTTATTTTACGTAGGTGTAAGTAGAGTCTTATGGGTCCCAGCAGAAAATTTAATGCTGGGCCCAAGTGCATTCAACTTGGGAAAACATTCCTCAGACAACTATTAGTAACTTCACTGATAGGAGCCAAGGTGTGTAAGTGCTTGTATGTTTCTGTATGGCGCTCATACTCGATTATGAATAAATCAAGATGTGTTGAAATTTTTGTTTCCTTTTTTTCATCATTTCTATATCGTTAACATGTCTATCAATCCTGTGATTTCCATAAGTCAGTGACTTTTCTTTTTTGGTGTCACAATTTCAATGTTGAGAAGTGTAATACTGAAACATCATGACCATATTTTACCAGCACATGCTGTTGCATTTTAACAATACCACCATACTAATCAATAACAAAACCATTGTACTAAGACTAATATTGCCCCCATACAATGACCATATAGTGGAAGACATAATTTATACACATGTGCTCTTCAGAACATATACATATATTCATGACAGATAAATCCAGTGACTCACCAGTGATGTCTGCAATCAAAGTAATTTCCTTTCTCTTTTCCTCCTCATCTAGCACAGACTGCTGTGATTTTTCCCAGCCATGACTGATCATGGCAGAATGTACCACATAGACACCTAAGTCTAATTATTACTTCACATTACTTCACAGTACAGTGACAACAAGCACATCAACTATTTAACTATGTAACCACCACCTTTTGAAAGTTGCAGACTGTTTCGCATGATTCTGTAGTAGAATTTCAGGTATAGTAAAATAGCAATAAAATAAGTATGACACGATAGACAAATGATTAAAAAAGAATTTATTAAACATAAATTGCAGAAACATACAACACACTTAAGAACAGGTAAAAGTGAACACATGTAAGATGCATTAGTTTTTAAAAAATGCTTAACAATGGGAGTCAGCCTGGAGCATGATGGTACAGCCATAATCCACTGTTACTTATTGTAGCTATGAAAACGTACACTAGACATAAACACAATATAGTCTTGTGTAGAGTGCCAGACACCAAGGATATTTGTTTCTTTTTCAAAATATTTTGAACAACATTGCAACGCAAAAGTTAAGCTTTTAGAACCATATTGCCTACACAACCCTCTTGAACTAAAACAGTCACAAAAGCTTGCATTAGTTGTCACACTGCAGTATTTCGGTCAGCATTTTACATGAGCATTTGTTATCCAAAACCAGGAATATGTCCAAATCACAGAAGAGGTACTAACCTTTCCATTACATTCAAATTACTACCATGTGAATAATGACTTAAAGGAGTATTCTGGCTACAGGAAATGATGTTTATTTTTAATTAAAAACACTACAATTTATTCTGCATACTTTTTGTCAATAACACTGAATTTCAAGATCTCTGCTTACTCTGTTTTCCAAATTGTATTAGGATTAATGAAGATAAATATCCAATACCAAATGAATATAAAAATGATTGAATAAAATTATTGGGTTAACTCCCAAACCTAGATGGAAATAACATACAGTGGCATATAAGAGTTTGGGTACCCCGGGTAAAAATTACTTTTATTGTGAACAGTTAACCGAGGTGAAGAAGATGAAATGATCTCTAAAAGGCCTAAAGTTAAAGGTGACACATTTCCTTTGCATTTTAGGCAATCAAATATATATGTAAAATTGAAGAAAAAAAGATGCGGCGCTCACCAGTTCTAATTAATGTGAAAAAGTCCTTTATTCCATTCCTTGGGATTAGGACTAAAACACGATGTGCAGGTTACAAAGGCATGCAGGGAGAGGCAGAATGGACAACGGTCGTTTCGGTAACAACGCTTCAACGGGTTCAGGTGTGGAATTTTTTATTTATCATTTTTGACATCTTAAGAATTACAAAACAGAAAAATGCAGATGTAAAAGTTTGAACACCCTTGGAGATTTGTGTACTCAGATGACTTTATAAAAACCCAGACTCCTCTAACCTTGTGCCAAAAAACTGCAGACATGAGTTCTTCTAAGCAGCTGCCTGGCACTCTGAAAATGAAAATGGTGGAGGCCCACAAAGCAGAAGAAGGTTATAAGAAGATAGCAAAGCATTTTCAAGTTGTCCTTTCCTCAGTTCGAAGTGTAATTAAGAAATGGCAGTTAACAGGAACAGTGGAGATGAAGAAAAGGTTTGGAAGACCAAACAAAATTTCAGTGACAGCTGCTCATAGGATTGCTAGAGAAGCAAATGAAAACCCCTGCTTGACTGAAAAAGACCATCAGAAATATTTAGCAGACTCTGGAGTTGTGGTACATTGTTTTACTGTTCAGAGACATCTGCACAATATGACCTTCATGGAAGAGTCATCAGAAGAAAACCTCTCCTACGTCCTCACCATAAAATAAAGCAACAGACATGCGTAAAAAAACCCAGCTAAACAAGTCTGATGCATTTTGGTAACAAATCCTGTGGACCAATGAGGTTAAAATCGAACTCTTTGACCACAATGATCAATGGTATGTGTGGAGAAAAAAGGGCACAGAATTTCAGGAAAAGAACATCTCAACAACCATTAAGCATGGGGGTGGATCAATTGTGTATTGGGGCTGTGTTGCAGCCAATACCACAGGGAACATTTCACGGGTAGAGGGAAGAATAGATTCATTGAAATTTCCACAAATTTTTGATGCAAACATAATACCATCTGTAATAAAGCTGAAGTTAAAAAGAGGATGGCTTTTACAAATGGATAATGATCCTAAACACAAGTCAAAATCCACAATAGACAACCTCGAAAGGCGCAAGCTGAAGGTTGTACAATGGCCCTCACAGTCCCCTGATCTGAGTATTACAGAAAATCTGTGGCTAGACCTCAATTTAGCAGTACATGCAAGACAACCAAAGAATCTAACAGAACAGGAAGAATTTTCCAAGGAAGAACGGATGAAAATCCCTCAAACAAGAATTGAAAGACTGTTGTTTGGCTACAAAATGCATTTACAAGCTGTGATGCTCTTCAAAAGGGGTGCTGTTAGCTACTACCCATGCAGGATGTCCAATCTTTTGCATAGGCCCGTTTTCCTTTTTGTAATTTTTAAAAATGTAAAAGATTATTTTTTTTTGCCTAAAAAACTAAGTAAATGTGTCATCTTTAACTTTAGACCTTTTAGAGATCATTTAATCTACAATTTGCCACTGTAACTGTCAGTTAAATTAGAATAAAATATAACCTAGCACACCTTTGCAGAACATTTCGACATTACTTTATGCAATCCAATAACAAAATAAATATATATATATAGTATATTAGTACCATAGTTAAAAACCAACTAGTCAGTCTTGAGAGATAGTAATACAAATAATTAGTTAATAAGAGTTAATATTGTTAGTTGCAGTACTGATGAGATACACATGTGGTTTTTCTTGCTCCATGTGGTTTTTTTTTGCATCTGTTTAGGGAAGAAACAGGAACTGTTTTGTTGCTAAATAATTTTGATTAATATTATTGCTATATTGTAATGTGCACTAATTTCTGTTTAGGCGGTATAATCACCAAGATGATTCAAAAGAAGAATAATTTAAATTCCAAAGTCTATCCGAAGAGTTTTTGTCCATATATGCACTTGCTGCTTCTATAAGGCGCAGAGCCTCGCCGTGACGGCATCCTGGTGTAGTGCTGATCATGTTAATATAGAACTACTTAACACCAGCACATGTAACAACAGCTGCTTGTGAATGTGGATGACAAAATTGTGTAATCAGTACCACAACGTGATGGCATTGTTGCAAGAAAATGCAGTAAGATCGCGTACCTAACACAGTGTATTAAAGAGATTCTTAGTCGATGCCGTTGAGGAACATTGAGAGGTGCCATAGTGCCAGTTTTTAGATGTTTAAAGGGAATCTGTCACCCCTTTTTTGAGATATCATATAATGATATCATTCAATTGTGTGTCACATAAGGATTCTCTTAGTACTTTTGCTTCCCCCTGACCCCGCACCTTTCATGCATAAATACCTTGTTTATATCGGTTCAGATGTATGTAAACTGCCGCTGTCCGGTCCGTTGGGCAGGGCTTATTCACCTGCTCCCTCCTCCCTGTCTTGCTCTACACAAGAAGAAATGCGTAGAGCAAGACAGGGAGTGGGGGAGCAGTTGAATAAGCCCCGCCCATCAGACCGGACAGCGGCAGTTTATCAGAATCCTTATGTGACACCCAATTGAACGATATCATTATATGATATCTCAAAAAAGGGGTGACAGATTCCCTTTAAGGTCTTACATTATTGTGCTCAAGCTGCCCTAAGATGGCCAACTTCTCTTGATTTACATGCTATACTATAGTAGTTCATTGCCATATACAAAAAGCCATGTTTTTCCCCATCTCTGGATGATGCTTTGTCTTCATGGAACTTCTGATATTGCTGTAAATATAGCAGAAATAGAATTTTATTTATCGCCTATTAGAAGTGGATGTACAACTTATCTTTTCGTATTATATTGAGGACTACGCCAAATTAACATAAATTTGTGTGCATTATAATACTGTTATAATAATCAAAACTATTTTGCAGTCAAACGGAGACATTACAGAGGGAGCTTAACGTCATCCCTTGAGCATCTTTGCAGTCTCCTTAGATTCCTTACTTTTGAGTTTCTGGCCGAGTGGTCTCTCCTCCTTGATTGACAGCTCTAGTAGATAGTATAATTGTAGCATTAATGGAACAATAAAGCCCAGCACAAGATCTGCTATAACACATTCAACTATCAGTGGTTTGTTATGAGTGTAGGCTGTTATCTCTCATCTTATGCGTAAAAATAACACACCATTTGTGTAAGAACACAGCTCTGGACAGCAAAAGAAGAGAGCTGAGATTAGCAGACCTGATGTGAAAGCTGCCGACCTGGCTGGTGATTTATAACGGCACCTCTTCAGCAGATGAGAGGGAGAGGACGGAGGTGAAGGGCTACTGCTTTATAGAGGTCAATGGACTGGAGTGAGATTACTGGTAACTTTAGAGTTAATCTCTCTCTCCTGGAATGTAACTAGTATGCACTCTGGAAGAGAGCTGTTCCATAGAAGTGATATTTCTCAAGGCAGGAGAATGACAGCAGATAGTAACAGCAAGTCAACTGAAAACTTGCTTAGTTTCAAGGTAACTAATTAAAGCAACTTAAGAACTGAGAACACTCCCTCTTTAATACAATATCCTACTGAACAGTAAAAGCCACATGTATCTCATCAGTGTCACAACATACAATAATCAACACAAGAGAATTTTAAAAAATAATCATGGACAGGGTTATCTTTTTTAAAGTGTTTAAAAACTTGTGAAGAGAGAACTGTTCATATTCCCTTTAACCCCTTCACCCACAGGCCATTTTCTGTTTTTGTTTTTTGCTCACCTTCTTCCCACAGCCATAACTTTTTAATTTTTTCACTCGATGTGGCCATGTGAGGGCTTGTTTTTTTGCGGGATGAGTTGTACTTTTGAACGGCACCATTGATTTTACCACATAATGTACCTGAAAATGTTCAAAAAATCCAAGTGTGGTGAAATTGCAAAAAAGTAAAATTCCACAATAGTTTATTTATTTATTTTTTTACCTTGTACACTAAATGCTAAAACTGACCTGCCATTATGATTCTCCAGGTCAATAAAAGTTCATAGATAGCAAACATGTAGAGGTTCTCCATTTTTTTGTGATCTGGAGCTACGTAAGGACTTATTTTTTTGCTCATCGACCTGACATCTACACAATTTTGGGATAGATATGATGTTTTGATCACCAGTTATTACATTTTATTGCAATGCTGTAGTGACCAAAAAAACGTAATTTTGTCGTCTTGAATTTTTTCTTGTTACATCGTTTACCAATCTGATCAATTCTTTTTATATTTTGATAGATCGGGCATTTCTGTATGCGACGATTCCAAATATATGTATTTTTTATTGTTTTATTTTCAATGGGGCTAAAGGGGGTGATTTGACCTTTTATATTTTTTTAATATTTTTTAAAAACTTTTTTCACTTTTTACATGCTTCAATAGTCTCCATAGGAGACTTGAAGCTGCGATCTTCTGATTGCCCATCTGCTATGAACACCGGCCAATGGGCAAGGCTCATAGCAGATCTAAAATGATAACCACAGGGGTCTCCTACAGACCCCAGGTTGTCATGCCAACCCATTGATGCCCCACAATCATGTGACGTGGCGCCGATGGCAATGGTTTGTGATGAGCTTCCAGCACGTATATGTTAAATACTGCTGTCAGAGATTGACAGCAGCAGTTAACATGTTAACAGCCACAGGTGGATATCGATTCCTCCCACAGCTGTTACAGGCACAAGTCAGCTGATCAACTCAGCTGTCATGCGTTGTTTGCTAAATATTTGTTATTTTTTTATCACTTTGAATGTGACCACAATACACTGACCTGTTGGTACTAATTTTAGATTTCATTTTTAATTTATTTATGTTAATCATCTTAATGTTATGCATCGGTGTCCCAACTTAAATTTTTATTCAAAATAATAAAAGTTACCATTGAATGACTTTGTGCAGAAATCTTGATAAAGTTTATTGAGAAACCACATAACTTTTTGTTATACAAAGAATAAACATAATTTGCTGAAACCAATTACTCTTTAAAGCAGTCTGAAATGCATTTATTACATGTGTTCAGCAGTGGGACGCGTTTCACGCCACGAGAGCAGTGATTTAAAACCCTTTTAGCTAGTACCTTTATCTAGCTGTTTACTGCTCTCTGTAGGATTTCAATGGTTTCTTTAAGCATGTTGAACGACACATGAGTGAATTCAGGCACATAAAAAGGCAAAAAATGTCAAAATCGGAAGCATTTTTCCCTTTAGGCCATTTTTTGGATTCGTTCACCTGAGCATATAATACGGATGTACAGTATGATGTTCGCGTTAAGATCATACAGCACACTAACTAATGTCATTTAATAGGGCTGTTCAGATGAGAGTTATTTCACACAAATTGGGTGTCCAAGTGAAAAAACATAATCGGATTGTACGCTATTCTCTTTCAGGTTTTGCCCATTCAATTCTATGGTTGTGGGAAAAAAATTGGATCAAATACAGAACATCCATGTTGCACCTAATTTTTATGGACACCTTGCCATTATTGATGTAGGAAACCATATGTGATCATTTACATTTGAAAATGTTGATGTATAAAAAGGAATGGCACACAGACCGGTACAGAGATGGCACATGGATGACATTATGATCAAAATCGTCTGAGTTTTCTGAATGAAAATTGGATGATTTTTCTGACTCTGGTCTTACAAACAGCAATTATCTATGTGTTTTTCAGCTTTACATTTTGATTTAAAAGGCTAGTTTTTAGTTAAACTATAATAAAATCCGAAGATATATAGATACATAGCTTTTGGCTGTGTGGCATTTTGGTGTCATTTGCACTTTTATCAAAGATTTGTATTCTCTGTTTGCAATTTTTTTTTAGATTTTTTTTCACCAAAGGCTTGTCAGTAAAACAGCCAGGAAGAAAGTTTGCACAAAATTACATAAATTAAAAGCAGCCACAAAAAACGCATGTACAAATTGGCATACATAAAGAATCGTTGTTGATTTTTTACAGGCATTAAGACTGCAACAACAACAAAACAAGAACATTTTTATGCTGATTTAGATTTGGCACTAACATTTCACCTACGTTCAGAATTCTGCTTTTAGGATTATAAGAATACAATCATTGTCGACTGGTGTAAAATATCAATAATGTACGGTTTGTTATACAGTGCAATCCTGTGTTCTGCAAAACTACAACATAGTGAGAAAAAAAGGTGTTAATGTCTCTACTGTAGTGTAGTGCTAAGAGGAATATTTCTGTTTGCAAATGGCTATATTGGATGGTACAGCATAATTGAAACGTATTTTCACAAATACATTTCAATTTTTGGGAAAAAATATTGTGTTTCTTAAAAATGTGGACATACTGACATATGATGGTATTATTTAGCGATTATTTACAAAAAAGGTAAAATCAGCCTAAAATGGATTGTAAGAAATTAGAAAAAAAGTAATTTTTTTTGCCTCAGTATCTGTAAGCCAAAACCAGGAGTGGAACAGTCAGAGAAAAAGTATAATAGAACCACGTCACCACTTCTGCATGTATCATCCACTCCTGGTTTTGGCTTACACATACTGAGGTAAAAAATTCACCAAATACTCAATGTGTGCACAAGGCCTTAGACCTTTGTTTTTTTTCTAGTAAATGAAAAGAAAAGAACCAATTTCAGAGTGCTTGATTGGATTTATATCAGTGTTTGGAGATTTCCTGAGCTTATCCTAGCAAGCAATCAATGAAAAAGCCCATGGATGTAACTAGAATGCCATCATTGTGCTGCCGAGTTTATATTGGACCCATTGACTCTATGCACTTCTAAACACTCAATAAAGAACATTTTATGGCACATGTTTCTATGCTATTGTACTTCTAACAACCATAAACGATGATGGAAAATGCCATGTTCACTGCAGATAGCATACATTCACTTTTCGATACAATCCATTAACTATTCCTATTCTTTCATGTGTATTTTGGATGTTTAGCCCATAACCATGTGTTTCCACAAGTGTCTCCTACATCTCATATTGGCTTCTTTTGATTAGCCTATTTCCAGTTAGATCACTGCTATTCTTTCATTTTCTAGTTATATTTTGTATATAACTTCTTTGAAATTTGAAAGGCATTTTAAGAAATTAGAAATGTTTGATGTACATGATGATGAGCTGATTTATTCAACCTAATCATCGAACTTCAATCTAGTAGAATTTTTGGGAATTGCTTTTATTTGAGACATCACTGACATCTACATTACTAATATGATCGTATATAGTGAAAACAGGAAAAGGGGAAAAAATGTTTGACTTTGTATGTGATATCGGAATGTGGCTGGTGAAATGTCGCACTGCTGAACACTGTTCCCTTTAATGAGTAATTGTTGTTTTACATTTTCATTTCGGAAATCAATATTACACTGGAAAATAAGAAATTTTGGAATGTATTATAAAAGAAATCTGCTTCTTTCTCCCCCTGGACTTACCCGTCACTCTCAATTCATGAATAAAATCTGACTGATTTTCCCATTATTGAGATAGGAGATGACAGTTGCTACTCATTAAAGTCTATGTAGAGGTGATGAGGGAGGAAGAGGAAGGTATTAGAGGCAGACACACCCACATACCGCTGCAAATTATCCTTAAATGACAGTTACATTTTAAAGGGATTGTCCACCACTGACATTTGCTGGATCCTAGTGATGCGTAATGTAGACACCATTAGGATTTGGTTCCACTTGGTTGTTCCTGCATTCATCACATGACTGTAAGTATGGGATTTACATAGCTGCAGTCACATGCTGACTAGAGTCGCAGCCCATTTTCTCGATCTTCTACTGTATATCAATGGTCTATTGAGAATGCCTGAGACTCTAGTAAGTAAGTGTCTGCAAAGAAACAAATCACATACCATTGTCAACCATTGGAACCTTCTAGCGGAGCCGAATCCTAACGGTGTGTACGTTACAGACTGCTAGGATTCGGCAAGCTGCAAGGTTTACTAAAAATTTCTTAAGGAATGGACAATGCCTTTAAGTTGCAAAGCAGACTACAGTTCTGATGCTTTCCTAACTCTAGGTAGATCAGTTCCAGCATAGACATCCCTAAGGTCTCCTATTGGCACGTTGCTTCTATATCATTCAACCTAATCATACAGATAGCTCACAGCTCTCTCTATCCATACTGTGCACTTATGTCTACACTCAATGAAGGGACGAAGCAGGAAACTGGACTATCAGAAATCGGCCTCCTGTTACAGTCAGAAACAAGCTGGAGTGTGGACAGGAGAGTGACCCACTGGATCCCAGGTAAGCAACATTAAAGGAGCTGGGCTACAGTCACAACTTATCACTTATTTGCAGAGTAGATAATAAGTTATTGGAATTCCCATTGGTAAAACCATCAGTCACAGCAATGATAATCCTCCCTAAACACTGCACTACCATAGACCACCACCACCAGTGCCGATGCCAGTTACAGCCACCACCTTTCAGGGCTGATATACAACATTCTATAATGCTGTATATCTGCCTCCGATCCAACCTACAAGAGAGGAAAAATAACTTTTATTAAACTCACCTGCGGTGTGGTCCAGTCCGAGGGATGTCACAGGTCTTAGTCTTAGGCTTTCCATCCTCTTATAATCGCCGTCTTCCTGCTTGCTTCATGTAGATGATGAGTCCCTGTGTAATCCACACAGGCTCCCCGGCATTGCATTCCTGCACAGGCACACTTATCTGCCCTGGTGATGGCAGAGCAAAGTACTGCATTGCATGGTGCTGGGAAAGGTTTGTGAGGCCCAGTTCCTGCGCACTGCTGAAATCTGTTCTACCCTAAACAGGGCAGATAAGTACACCTGTGCAGGAGTGTGATGCTAGGGAGCCATGAAGCAAGCAGGAGGGTGGCAATCATAAGAAGATGGGAGACGCCGGACCCGGACCTGCAACATACATTGAGCTGGACCACCCTGCATGTGAGTATAATAAAAGTTATTTTTATTCTCTTGCAGGTTGGATCGGAGGCTTATCAGCAGCATTATACAATGCTGTAGATAAGCCTTGAAAGGCGCTGCCCTGAAATACAGAACTAACCTTTTCACTGGCCTGGACCACCACAGATATAGACAATAACGTTCACTGTGCCTGACCTAATTATTAGGCCACTATATGCTAAATTATTTGATGCAGTTTTGCATTGCACAGCCTAGAGGGAGTGGACTTTAAGGTCCACAATTTCTCTGCTCACTAGCTCTAAGTGCTTAGGGTGATCATTGCTCCTGGCCTTAAAAATAATAGTGTAACATATGAATTTTTGTTTATGCAATTGCTGAAAACTTGTGCCATTGTAAAATATTTTTTTTATTTTCACTTGGATGAAACTCAAGCATTTGCCATGTAGTCATTTTAATGTACAGTATATTCTATCCTACTCCAAATAATGCAGTGCAATATACTGCCGGGTGTGCGGTATACTTACCGATCAGCTCATTTACAGTAATGTTATCATCAGCTTTCATTTTACATAGCAATTCTACTTTAAACAGACTAATACAGGGATCCGCTTAAAACACTTTAACTAAGGCTACATCACTCATTACATTATTTGACACATTTTTATATAAAAAGAAAGAATCCTTGTATTGTATAAAAAAAATAGTACTAGTTTATTTTTAAGGGATGCCAAAATGCAGTAGGCTCTATCACTTTGTCACAGGACTGGGGGATTTGTTTTTTTTACAGGTATAACAACATTATCCAAAAATAAAATTAAAATAAAATTACAGAAATCTATCCAGTTTGGTTTACTTGAATTAGTATCATGAACTGTTTTTCATAGCAACTTGTGAATATTCTTTCCAAATACATTTAATGCACATTGCTTTTCTTTTCTTTCCACATTTATACATTGTGATAGATAAATCTGAGGCATGTATTGTCAGTAGTGATTAGTGAGTGTGCTCGTTACTCGAGTTTTCCGAGCATGCTCAGGTGTTCCCCGAGTATCTTGGGCGTGCTCATAGATTATGTTTGTGTCTCTGCAGCTGCATGATTTGCAGCTGTTAGATAACCTGAACACATGCAGGGATTGCCTGTTTGTTAGGGAATCCCCACATGTATTCAGGCTGTCTAGCAGCCGCAAATCATGCAGCTGCAGTGACACAAACATAATCTATGAGCATGGCCAAGATACTCGGGGAACACCCGATCATGCTCGGAAAACTCGAGTAACGACGACACTCGCTCATCACTAATTGTCAGCTAAATATGGAAATCAATGAATACATTAAATTGTAGAATTTAAAAAGGAAGAAACTTTTGGAATTGCCCAGGTCATTTATCTAGTAAGTCTGGCTTCAGTGTCTCCCAAAGGGTTAAGAATTGCTTTAAAAGTAGAAGGGATTGTCGATACTTAGAAATCTTTGGTTTAGACCGGAGAGACTCTGAAGCTGTTTACTAGATTCATTAGTAGAATTTGGAAATATGTGCTCACTTCATTTGATATGCTGGTATGTTTCTTAGATAAGCAAAGTAGGTTAATGACATCAGTAAGTGATTTATTATATTAAGTCCTGGAACCATAGCTTTCATCTAGAACATATTGTACTTCTGTGTTTGCTCTGTAGCAAATACTTGTAAATGTTACGTGTGATAAAAGGTTACATTTCCTTCTCTGTTTTTTTTTACTTTGTCTGAGTCTGAGCCTTAATGAGGAACCACAATTTAAGCTAGACCCATCACAGACTTGACCTTCTGCAGCTCCACACTGTTTTAAAATAACCTCTAATAGTGGGCGTCACAGATTTCTGATTGAAAATGTAGACATAAAAATACTTATTAGTGATACAAAGTCTAAGAATGTGTTTAGTAACTGATTGTCTCTCCTTGACTTTGCCTTTCCAACAAATGAAACTATTCAATAATTGATAGGTATTAACAGGGTAGGATGGCTAACTGCCTTTTACAATTCTCAACATAGTCTTGGTTGCCAATTGGCGACTTAAATCCGGCCATGTCACCTTTTTCAAATATACGACCTAATTCTATACTTTTATTATCACGGCCAAATCTCCACAACTAGCCCTACATAAAGTCAAGTTCTCAAGAACAGATCAAGCATGTGTTGTATTGCAGAACAGTGCTTGCAAACTAAGACTTTGTTACTAAATCCAAGCCAATAATTTGGCATGAGGTAGTCATATGAGTCACATCACTCCTGATCTATACTGTGAGCCACCCGACTAAATAACATGGAGATTGTTTGAAATTCCTAGTTTGTGTGTAAAAGTATGGGAGCTGTAGATGGCCGTGTACCAAAACACCAAGACATTTCAAAAGTACAATAGTAAACAGTGCGAAGGAATTGCACACGTAAAGGCACTTGTAGTATTTCATTTCCATTGGTTAGACCCCGGTAAGTACAGTATTACATAATGTTTTGGGTGAAGACCTTACATCAGATATATAGTCTATGTTCACTGCATATAATCAAGGGGATTCCCAAAAGGGAAAACCAGGATCCAGTTGTATCAAGGCTTGCAGGGAATAACACACCACACCCTGGATCCCCTTGATCTATATGCAGTAAATTTAGCCTATACATCTAATGAAGGGTCTCCACTACAAGCGTTACATAATACTATACTTACCATTGTATAACCAATGGATATGAAATACTGACAATAAATTTTATTTGAAGCTTCTTCAAGTGCCTTTAGGTGTGCAGCTACTTCACTCTGTCAACAATTGGTCTACAGAAGCTCAGTGGTTGGCTCCAGAGGAACTAGCACCCATCTCAAGCTAACTATAACATGTTTGTAAAAATAGAACCTGGCACTCAACTTAGTGTTAATGTTGTAGGTGATTTTATTCAATCCCAAACAGTAGCATATACAGTTGTCGCCAAAAGTATTGACACCCCTGCAATTTTGTCAGATAATACTCAGTTTCTTCCTGAAAATTATTGCAAACACAAATTCTTTGTTATTATTATCTTCATTTAATTTGTCTTAAATGAAAAAACACAAAAAGAATTGTCCTAAAGCCAAATTGGATATAATTCCACCCCAAACATAAAAAAGAGGGTGGACAAAAGAATTGGCACTGTTCGAAAAATCATGTGATGCTTCTCTAATTTGTGTAATTAACAGCACGTGTAACTTACCTGTGGCACCTAACAGGTGTTGGCAATAACTAAATCACACTTGCAGCCAGTTGACATGGATTAAAGTTAACTCAACCTCTGTCCTGTGTCCTTGTGTGTACCACATTGAGCATGGAGAAAAGAAAGAAGACCAAAGAACTGTCTGAGGACTTGAGAAACCAAATTGTGAGGAAGCATGAGCAATCTCAAGGCTACAAGTCCATCTCCAAAGACCTGAATGTTCCTGTGTCTACCATGCGCAGTGTCATCAAGAAGTTTAAAGCCCATGGCACTGTGGCTAACCTCCCTAGATGTGGACGGAAAAGAAAAATTGACAAGAGATTTCAACGCAAGATTGTGCGGATGTTGGATAAAGAACCTCGACTAACATCCAAACAAGTTCAAGCTGCCCTGCAGTCCGAGGGTACAACAGTGTCAACCCGTACTATCCGTCGGCATCTGAATGAAAAGGGACTGTATGGAAGGAGACCCAGGAAGACCCCACTTCTTACCCCGAGACATAAAAAAGCCAGGCTGGAGTTTGCCAAATCTTACCTGAGAAAGCCTAAAACATTTTGGAAGAATGTTCTCTGGTCAGATGAGACAAAAGTAGAGCTTTTTGGGCAAAGGCATCAACATAGAGTTTACAGGAGAAAAAAAGATGCATTCAAAGAAAAAAAACACGGTCCCTAAAGTCAAACATGGCAGAGGTTCCCTGATGTTTTGGGGTTGCTTTGCTGCCTCTGGCACTGGACTGCTTGACTGTGTGCATGGCATTATGAAGTCAGAAGACTACCAAGAAATTTTACAGCATAATGTAGGGCCCAGTGTGAGAAAGCTGGGTCTCCCTCAGAGGTCATGGGTCTTCCAGCAGGACAATGACCCAAAACACACTTCAAAAAGCACTAGAAAATGGTTTGCGAGAAAGCACTGGAGACTTCTAAGGTGGTCAGCAATGAGTCCAGACCTGAATCCCATAGAACACCTGTGGAGAGATCTAAAAATGGCTGTTTGGAGAAGGCGCCCTTCTAATATCAGGGACCTGGAGCAGTTTGCCAAAGAAGAACGGTCTAAAATTCCAGCAGAGTATTGTAAGAAACTCATTGATGGTTACCGGAAGCGGTTGGTCGCAGTTATTTTGGCTAAAGGTTGTGCAACCAAGTATTAGGCTGAGGGTGCCAATACTTTTGTCTGGCCCATTTTTGGAGTTTTGTGTGAAATGATCACTGTCTTGCTTTTTGCTTCATTCTCTTTTGTGTATTTTCATTTAAGACAAATTAAATGAAGGTAATAATACCAAAGAATTTGTGATTGCAATCATTTTCAGGAAGAAACTGAGTATTATCTGACAAAATTGCAGGGGTGTCAATACTTTTGGCCACAACTGTACAAAATATTTCGGTCCATGCAAAAGACTTTCATCAATTGGGTACTGAGGGTTATGATACATATACAATGGCCAACCACAGGATAACCATACGGTGAATGCCAAGAGGTGGAAACCGTGTCAGCAGCTATAACTAAGGCCGCTTTCACACATCTGGCTTTTGTAATCCGGCACGATGCGGCAAAATTTTTAATAACCGGATCCAGCACCGGATCCGGTTTTGTCCCATAAACTTTCATGGTCGCCGCATCGTGCCGGATGGTTATGCGTCGTGTCCGGTTGTTGCCGGACACGGCAAAAATTAGCCGTCCGACATCTGCAAAAAACGTTCTCTGCAACGTTTTTTGTCAGCGTCGGACCGGCTTTTTCCACAGCGCATGCCCGGACTCTGTGAATGTTAACCCCACAAGTGCCCAGCGAGAGAGAGAGAGATCTCTCTCTCTCGCCCGGACACTTGTGAGAGATCTCTCTCGCTGGGCACTTGTGGGGTTAACACTCACAGTGTCTGGGTGAGAGAGATCTCTCTGTGGGGTTAACCGCACAAGTGCCCGGCAAGAGAGAGAGATTCTGAGGACTTGAGAAACCAAATTGTGAGGAAGCATGAGCAATCTCAAGGCTACAAGTCCATCTCCAAAGACCTGAATGTTCCTGTGTCTACCATGCGCAGTGTCATCAAGAAGTTTAAAGCCCATGGCACTGTGGCTATCCTCCCTAGATGTGGACGGAAAAGAAAAATTGACAAGAGATTTCAACGCAAGATTGTGCGGATGTTGGATAAAGAACCTCGACTAACATCCAAACAAGTTCAAGCTGCCCTGCAGTCCGAGGGTACAACAGTGTCAACCCCACATGTCTCTCTCTCTCTCCACCCCCCTCTCCCCTCCCCTCCCTTTCAGCAGCTGTCTCTCTCAGCGGCTGCCTCTCTCGTCCACCGGTGTATATGTTCCTCCTGCGGCTCCTTTAAATCATGTCCGAGCTGTATCAGACGCCGCATACACATCCGGTGTCACCGCTGCAGGCCGGATCCGGCGGCCCGGCTTTTCGCCGCACGCCGCCGGACCCCACACACCGAATGTGTGAAAGTAGCCTAAGGCTGCATCTACCCTCCTGATACCTAAATATACCTGAATACAATATAGCCTCTTGGCATTCACTGTATTGTTATCCTGTGGTTGGCCATTGTATATGTATCATAACCCTCAGTACGCAAGGGGTTTTCCATGGACCGAAACGTTTTGTATAGTATATGCTACTGTTTGGGATTGAATAAAATCACCTACAACTTTAATACTAAGTTGAGTGCCAGGTTCCATCTTTACATTAATTACGGTTTGGGAACCTACCTGAGCACCATTAGTCACTGCTGTGCACACGCTTTCTGCGTACCACCTACATGTTTGACTTTAAAAAATACAAGTGAAATTGTCTTCATGTAGCAATGTCTCATATGGACCATTCAAAAGGAAGCAATTCACAAATTTGGATGAGAATCTTGTAGTACACTCCCAAGAAAATATCCCACTTTGTGAATATCTAAGGTTCTCAGAACATTGATCAGATACCACCTTACTTTTTTATCTTTGGAAAGGCTATGATCATATTAAGATTGTGAACGATGTTCAGTGCATATGCTGGATACACTGAAAGGACTCTAGTCATCCAGTGTATGACAAACAATCATCCTTTTGGCTTTATGCATCAACATACAGTTTCTTGATTTTTACTGTATAGATTAGGGTAGTAGATTTTTGCCATTCTATGTAGAATGGCCCTTGAAAATGTATATCTTATGGTACAAGTCTTTTCTTTTTTTTCCAATTTTTTGGCTATTGGTGACACATGCCACTGTATGCCTCTGTGATCCTCCAGATGTATGGCTCCAATGGAAGGCTCAAGTGTGAACAGTGCCTAATTATGCTTTAGACATCATATTTTTACAAGAATGACTCCCCCTTTTTCCTTTAATGTTGGCCATGATTTTGCAGTTTCTTACCAGTAACAAACCAACCAGTGTTCAATTTGAAGTTGAGCGATGAGGAAGATGATCCTACTGTTATTATTCTGCTGAGTAATTATTGGGCAATATTCATGTTAGACTATTTCAGTCCAGATATTTTAGCATATAACAGTGCAATTGTCCAACTATAAAAAATATCTTAAAAGGAACAATCATTTTTCTCATATCAGGTAAGAACCGGGTGTACGAAATACATCTGCTCATGCAGAACTGTTTGACCCTTTTCTTTTACCCAACCCCGTATTTTAACAAGGAATAATACAGTAGTTAATAAAACAATACATTTATCATGCAAAAAACTATAAATTATTTTTCTTTAACTAGCCTCTTTTAACATTTTGAACACAGAACATAAATTATAAATACTGCCATACCAGATTTGACAGAATATAATGATCATGAAAAAAAGAAAGCAAAAGGCATGTGGTCCTTTATGCTGTTAACAATGTGACATGTATTCTTAACAGCAAAAGGGCCTAAAGGACATTAAAGTCTTAAAATGTAAACTCTGTGGACCTGCCCTCAATTGTCTTCCGGAACCCCTTAAACATTCAAAATGTCTCCCATTTTATGCATCAGAGAAAGGATCATGCCACATATTTCGGCAAAGAAAAAAATATAATTTAACTGTAAAAAGCTTCAAGTCACAAATTCCAAAAACTAGCTAAGAATATTCACATAAACTATACATTAAACATTTGAGGTATTTCAGAGAAAATTATGAAAAGCTTGAGAGGTCTGTGCTGAATATTTGTAGGTGGTCTGTACATATCGGAGGATTTCTTTGGCAGAACTCAAAGCTGCTGGTAGTATGAGGTAATCTAGAGCCTGTTTAAAGGGAATTTGTCACCTGGTTTTTGCTAGCTCATCTGAGAGCAGCCTAATGAAGGGCAGAGACCATGAGTCCAGAGATTTATTACTGGGCTGCTTGCTGTAGTTTTGATAGAATTACTTTTTTATCTGCTGCAGATCTAGCGGCTCTCTGAATGCTGAGCTCTGTGTAACCCCGCCCCTATCTCTCAGTGGCAGCTTTATGTGTACACTGTACATGGGCAGAAAGCTGCAAATCAGTGGTGGGGTGGGGTTGTACAGAGCTCATGAATATGGAGGCCTACCCAGCAGCAGGTTTACTAGTCCTCTATTGATAAACTCCTGATGATAAAACTGTGATTTTATCAAAATTACAGCAAGAAGCCTAGTAAGTGACACATGGTTTGAATCACGGTCTATGTCTGTAGAATATACTGCTCTCAGATTAGGTGGCAAAAACCTGGCGACAAATTCCCTTTAAAGAATGTGTCACGGTATAGTACCCATCTAGTTGGTATTAGAAACTCATTTTTTTCTAGTATACTTTGCTTTAGTATGAAAAAGTAATTGATAAAAATCAACTAAATGTAAATCAGTAACTCATACTGAGTAGCCTTTCTTTTACAAGATTTGGAAATTTGCAATAATATAAAGATATGACAAAGTGATCTTTTTACAATTTTTTGAAAGTTATAGGAACGGTACAGGAACATCAAGTTATGCCTAGTGCAGTCCATGAAGAAGAGCACCACTCACGATTCAGAGAATGGCAAAAATAGAGGTTGTGCTCTGAACACGTAGTTGGTAGAACTTAGTATATCAGTTATTTAGATTTTACCCATTTATGAACCTTTTTTTTTGCTTGAATATGATATCATTTGCCAATCTGCTTTCATTTCATAGTATGTACATCACATTTGTTTGTATTTTCCTACATTTCTATATCTTTTTCCAACAGCATAGAAAAGAAAATCAAGTCAAAACAAGGAATGAACATTTACAAAATGTGTACTGTTCTAAGCAGACTAGCTTTTATGTGGAGCAATTTTAGATTGGGTATGAAATGCTATTTCAGGGAACCACTCCAATCAATGCTTCCATTTTAATACCAGTTTTGATAAAATCGTAAATCGTATTGGTTGCTAGACCTAGATCTTCCTCAATAAGGGCGCATTCAGTCGTCCATGCAAATTGGGCCGAGATCGGACAATGCATGGACTGGCCGCTGGTCTCCAAAACTGAGCGTGACAGCTTCATATACGCTCTGGTCATTAGACCCGCGGCCAGTCCGTGCATTGCGGTCCAATCTTGGCCCAATTTGCCCGAACGCCTGAATCGGCCCTAAGACTGGGGCTACATTGTGACCCTGAGGGTGATGCAACCACGACAAGCAAGTCACACAAAGTCCAAACACATTGGATTCTTTGCGATTGCTTGTCATGGTCACCGTACCCTCCGGGGGTCACAGTACCTTGCGGGGTCACAGTGCGGCCCAATTCACTTGCATTGTGCTGCAAACTTTGACCCCCTGACATGTGATGCATTCAAAGTCACTGTGTATCACCTGTCTAAGCCAACAATTTACAGTCTACATATGAAATATATTGACAATACATAGATTAATTACCTTTTGTCAATTTTCAAAACAGAACATGCATTAAAACTGTTCTAGAAAAAAAGTGTGCAATCCCTAGCAATCAATTGATTTTCAACTTAAACCCCTTGAAGACTTGGCCATCATTGGCTAACGGACCACAGATGGTTGGGAAGGGAGATTGCCTTATATTCAATAATGACCTACTTGGATAAGGCATAACATTTCTATTAATTTTTTAAATCTCATAATGGTATTTTTTTTATGTAATAGTGTGGTCCAGGTCACATGAGACATATTTTTTTTACCATTGCATAGCTTAAAGTGAAAGAGATATCTATCTGATTGATTGCCCTGGAAATCAGTTTTTTTTCTTCTTTAAAACATTATTTAGAAGTGCATGTTCTGTTCTTATCCTGAGTCAGAAGATATTAGATTCTAGACATCAATTCTCAATTCTTTAGCCTTCACAGTGGAAATCAAGAAATATTTCTTTATAGGAATCTGTCAGCAAGATTTTATTATGTAATCTAAGATCAGCATAATGTAGGAGCAGAGACCCTGATTCCGGCGTTGTATCACTTACTGGACTGTGTTTTACTCTTTCTATGCTTTATAAGCAGGAAATTATCACTACAGGACAACTGGCCTGGTGTCTCCTAGTCCAACCACACCCCCAGCACTGATTAGCAGCTCTCTGTCACCATACAATGTACACAGAAAGCTGTGGAGAGGGCATGTTATACACAGATTAACAACTGAGCTCTGCTAGATCTGCAGCAGATTGTAAAATATCTGCTGCACACAGTAAAGGAAGTGATACCTCACTGGAGTCAGGGTCTCTGTCCCTTTGTTATGCTGCTGTCAGATTACATGGCTTAAAACCTGCTGACAGATTTCCTTTAATGGTACAATTTTGATTATTTGAATTCTGGGAAATGTTTCCAATATCAACCAGCAGAATTGTGAATGCATCTCTGAACTGTAATAACAACTCAGGGGAATATTAGTAATGCAAAGTATTTATAAAGAAAGGGTGCGTTCACATTGAAAGCTATTCAACCAGAAAGTATCATTTAAAATGTAAGGAAACAGTGGCCCAAAAATGTCTCTGAATTATGTCGGGTTCAGATGGCCAAGTTGGACGAGTCATGGCCGTAAATTGTGGACATCACTGGCTCCATGTGCTCATCCACATTGCAGACAGATGCTGCAGCCTTTCATTACATGCATTATCATGGTCCATATAAGGAACCAGAGTATTGCACCATGTGATTTTTTTCCATGCAGGCCATCAGTCCAAGTGGAAAATTGGCCATATGTGCTGGCAATAATAGGTCCTGTCTGTCACGGGACATATGGATGTCACACAGAACAATTATACACTTGTTGGTCCTTAAACACAGTTTTATTATCTCTTTTGCACATACAGTGAAATATCCAAATTAAAAAGCCACAAGTGTGAACAAACCCTTACTTTGTAATAATGATCCATTTCCTGTAAAATGGTGTCAACTTCAAACTTTAGTAGCAGAGAATACTGAATGCCGTTGATAATAACTTTTATCATAAAAAAATATTGCAGTTAATGAAAGTTAGTGTCCAGGAAAATGTACCGACCAAATGAAATCATTTTAAAAATGGCTGAATGAGATAAAAAAACAATTTTGGAGTTGCTTCCTATCAAGAATGAGGCTACTTGTCATCCAGCTGCACCTGGTGTTGCCGCTCAGTCGTCACTAAAGGAAATGAGGCTGAAATGCAATGCCAGACTCTGCCAATAATCATGAGTGGCGCTGATTCTATTTTTTTTTTTTAAACTTCAGCTTTCAAAAATTTCACTAGAAAAATGACAGAATCTAACTGGTTGCGAGGGTGTGCAATAGCAAATTCTGTGCCAAAATATTGTGCTCTGTTCAGCAGCTTTTTACATTATATCATATCACCCTGTAATGACATTTATAAAGGCAGGTAACCTTAAAGACAGACGAAAGAAGTGGACAGCAGGAGATGAACATACGACACACGTTTCAGAAAGTGCACTTCAGCACAGACCAGGCAAGTAGGAACAAAATCTTTGGTATCAGGTGTGATTTTTTTTTTTTTCAATCACAAATCGAAAACTCAAGTGAGGTAGCCTTTTCTATGAGGTTCTCACTAGAAATGTCTTAAATGTCATTCTTCCCACCTAGAGAATATTAAGTAAAATTTCATCATGTTGCCCCAGGTAGAAATAGTTTTATCTCTTTGGTTGGCAGACGGAGATCCATATTTAGGATTCTCGAAACATTTCGGAAAATGAATTTTTGTAGCTTGGGAGGTATACTTGGATACCTTTTAGAATTCAGATCGTCGAAATTACTCCGCTCTAGTATCAATACGTTTCATCCTTCTTGTTATAGTTTGATAATAAGGACAAATCCTGTTGATATTGTAAAAAAAAAACAAAAAAAAACCCCAGAATAATAATATTCAAGTACCTTTCACAAAAGTCAGTTGCTTTTGCGTCTTCGTTTTGCAGTCCTATTTGCTTGTACATACCGTAAATACTTTTTCAAGGTGCCTACTTGTTAATATACAACTTTTATACCATAAAATTGAGAAGCCATATTAAATACGCATAATTGAGATGGTTCTTTACATATTTATATGTTTAATACCCGCATCATTTCATAAAGTCTATCCTTGCTGTATTCGACCCACCTACCAGCTCCACATTGTGAGGCTTCCTACAACGTGACTAGAGAATTAGGTCCAGAAGGATGACTTTGGAATTGCACCTTCAACTAGGGTTATTCAGCCCTAAGAAGATTGAACTTTTCTTTTTTTTTGCTTTTTTTTTTTTTTGCTTTTTTTTTCTACAATGCATGACTTGATGGAAGCCAGGTGGGCAATGGGGTGGGCAACGGTACATCTCTTTTCTAAAGTACCATCTTCTGCTGAAAGCTTTAAGGCAGTTGTTATTGGCACACAAAGACCATCATCTCACACTCATATCCACCAGTTTGTTTTCTTCTAATCTCAGTTGTGTCTTACCTGTTTAGATGTTTTATTTGGAAACCGTAAAAATATTGGAGTCATATAATTATATTTTGGAATTTTAGGTTGGTTTGGTTATTCAAACGCCCATGATTGGGTAGAAGAATGAATTATCGCACAAAATGTTCTTCTCTTCATCTTCATTCTTTTTGTCATTCATGGCTTAATTGACATATTTTTCTTAAAAAAAACTGATATTTTATAGAAAGCTGCCTCCTGTTTTTCTGTTTTTTTTTACCTTTTTCATGTTTTATGCATGTAATGTTGAAAGTAAAAAAGAAAAGTAAACTGAACTGATATTATTCAATCGGTTCATTGTGGAGGAAAAAAAGAAGACAGCAGACATGGAACCTTATAAAGAAGCACAACTTGAAGTTTGTGTTTGTAGCATTTTGCAGTGTTTGTATTTTCACTGCTTTTCAGTATATCTTAAGATGTTTGTGACTGGGGATTTTTATTTCAGAATGTAAAGCTTTGAAAACAGCTCATGCCTTGGAAAAAGTGCTAGCGGATGTTGAAGGCATCCCAGGATTGACTCCAGGTTCTTCTTGCCATCTGTTCATGCACCGCCGGCGAGCGTTCATAAAGAAATTACTGACCGTGTTGAGCTCCAAGCCTAGCTGCTGCGAAATTGTTATTTGCATCTCCTTTGAAGGACGTTTGTTTTCTTTGAAGATGGCAATAAGAGTGCGCCGTTGAAGGTCTGTGAATACCAAACGCTGCTTCTTCGGCTGAAGATTACGGTCTTTCTGCTGTTCTTGTTCTTTACGTTTACAAGCTAAAAAACACAGACAAAAGGAACACATACATGATTAAAATAAAACAGTTTTGCTTGGGGGAGCATTTATGAAGCGGGCATTTATGCACATGTAATCGAAGTACATGTATCAAAGTACAAGGCAGTTATAACATGGCAGTTAGAGAGGGCAGGAGACAGGTAAGACATTTATATACATCTACTCCCTGTACATTTGGAGTACAACAAATATATACCATATGCATTTGTGTAATTTATATCCTGGCCGCTGCATTCACACACATCCACCGCCCTGGCATTAACTCTCTACACTCCATCCATATCGGCCCCTCGCTCCTTTCCTCTCCTATGTATAGCACTCACGCTCTTTTCACATTGTTAAATTGCACAGATCAAGTCAGTCCCACCATTCAACATAAGAGATGCTCTCACAAATCACTTAACCATCTGCTCACTCTTTCTATCCTCCTCCTAGTCGCAGGAAACATTGCTCCCAACCATAGTCCCTCATGTTATAGAAAGTCAAACCCCCCCAACTGCTACACTCAGAAACCCCTCTAATCTTATTAATAATCCCTGCATGCCATCTGTCTCTCTTAATTGTGCACTTTGGAATTCTCGCTCAGTGTGTAACAAACTCTCCTTCATTCATGACTATTTCCTTTCTAATTCTCTTAACCTTCTGGCTCTTACTGAAACCTGGATCTAGCAGTCAGACACTACCGCTGCTGCTGCTCTTTCATACGGGGGACTACACTTCTCTCATACCCCAAGATCAGACAATAGAGCAGGTGGAGGCATTGGTCTGCTCCTATCACCAAAATGTACCTTTCAGGTTATCCCTGAACTACCCTCACTAGTCTTCCCTTCTGTTGAGGTCCATGCCGTAAGACTCTACACCCCCTTTTCCATGCGAGTGGTGGTGGTGTATCATCCTCCCGGCCCTTGTTAACAGTTCCTGGATCATTTTGCCACTTGGCTTCCACATTTTCTCTCCTGTGACATCCCTACCCTCATCATGGGAGATTTCAACATCCCCATTGCTCTTCCCCTCTCCCCATCTGCTACTCACCTTTTATCTCTAACCTCCTCGTTTGGCCTTTCGCAGCTTACTAATTCTCCAACGCATGAAGACGGAAACTTGATCGACTTCGTCTTCTCTCGTCTTTGTGCAGTGGATGATTTTGCAAACTCCCCTCTCCCGCTCTCTGACCACAATCTTCTTTCATTCTCTATCTAGAACTGCCAGGCTGCTCAGGTCACCCCCACTGTCCAGACTTATAGAAATATACAGGCCATTAACACCCAGAAACTAATGAAGAACTTGCAGTCTTCATTGGCCCCTATCTCCTCCCTCTCATGTCCTGATTCTGAATTGAAGCATTACAATGAAACACTTGAAAGTGCCCTGGATGAATTTGCACCCCCTATAAATAGAACACCACAACGCAGACGGCGACAACCCTGGCAAATGGTGCAAACACGTTTCCTGCAGAGGTGCTCCAGGTGCGCCGAATGTCTGTGGAGAAAATTCAATCTACACGAAGATTTCATCCATTATAAGCTTATGCTTAGAACATACAACACTGCCCTTCACCTCTCCAAACAAACCTATTTCAACACCCTCATCACCTCACTGTCCAATAACCCGAAACGTCTCTTTGACACTTTTCATTCTCTACTCAACCCAAGAGTACAGGCCCCAATCACGGAGCTCCGAGCTGACGATCTGGCCAATTACTTCAAATTAAAAATTGACCAGATCCGACAGGAAATTATCTCCCAATCACCTCATACCATGCACTGTCCTCCCTCCCCCACTGCATCTAGCTCACTCTCTGATTTTGATCCAGTCACAGAAGAAGAAGTAAGCAGGCTCCTTGCATCTTCTCGCCCAACCACTTGCACCAGTGACCCATTTCCGTCACATCTCCTCCAGTCCCTTTCCCCTGCTGTCACCCCGCACCTAACTAAAATATTTAACCTCTCTCTCTCTCTTCTGGTATCTTTCCCTCCTCATTAAAGCATGCCATCATACATCCACTACTTAAAAAAACATTCCTCGACCAAAACTGTGCCGCTAACTATAGACCTGTCTCTAATCTTCCCTTCATCTCTAAACTCCTGGAACGCCTGGTCCACTCCCGTCTTATCCGCTATCTCTTTGATAACTCTCTTCTCGACCCTCTCCAATCCGGTTTCCGCTCTTTACACTCTACTGAAACTGCCCTCACTAAAGTCTCTAATGATCTACTAACAGCTAAATCAAATGGTCATTACTCCATGCTAATTCTCTTGGATCTCTCTGCAGCATTCAACACTGTGGATCATCAGCTCCTCCTCACTATGCTCTGTTCCATTGGCCTCAAAGACAATGGCCTCCTATCTCTCTGACCACTCCTTTACTGTATCTTTTGCCGGTTACTCCTCTTCTCACCTTCCACTTACTGTTGGGGTTCCTCAAGGATCGGTTCTAGGCCCCCTCCTCTTCTCCTTGTACACTGCCCCTATTGGTCAAACAATCAGTAGATTTGGTTTCCAGTACCATCTCTATGCTGATGACACCGAATTATGTGCTTCTTCTACTGACATCACGCCAGCCTTTCTACAAAACACCAGCGATTGTCTAAACGCTGTGTCTAACACCATGTCCTCACTATATCTGAAACTGAACCAATCAAAGACTGAACTCCTTGTGTTTCCTCTCTCTACTAATGTACCTATACTCGACATTGCCATTTCTGTGTGTGGTTCCACTATTACTCCCCAGAAACATGCCAGCTGTCTTGGGGTCATACTTGACTCCGAGCTTTCCTTTGCTCCCCACATTCGATCACTGGCTCGCTCTTGTCATCTGCACCTCAAAAACATTTCTAGAATTCGACCTTATCTTACTTTTGACTCCGCAAAAACTCTTACTGTTTCTCTTATTCATTCTCGTCTCGACTATTGTAACCCTCTTCTAATCGGTCTCCCTCTTACCAAACTCTCCCCTCTCCAATCTGTCTTGAATGCTGCAGCCAGGATCATATTCCTCACCATTCGTTACACCGATGCCTCTACCTTGTGCCAGTCATTACACTGGCTACCCATCCACTCCAGAATTCAGTATAAATTTATTACCCTCACCCACAAAGCCCTCCATGGCTTAGCACCACCCTACATCTCCTCCCTTGTTTCAGTATACCACCCTACCCGTGCCCTCCGTTCTGCTGATGATCTGAGGTTACCATCCTCAATAATCAGAACCTCCCACTCCCGTCTCCGAGACTTTACACGTGCTGCTCCAATTCTTTGGAATGCACTTCCCAGGTCAATATGATTAGTCCCCATTCCCCACAATTTTAAGCATGCCCTGAAAACGCATTTATTCAGACTGGCCTACCACCTCAACACATTAACCTAATCTATCCCTGGGGGGCACAGTCAAAAGTTTTACCATAACCAGGTTCACCGCATCATGTTCCCACATGCTTTATGCTTCCATTAGCCCTCTGTGTCTGTACTGTTACACACTTAACATTATGGCTGGTCCAATCAATCAGGGCAATTGTTACTACCCACCTTTCGTGTCTACCTCTTTCCTCATAGACTGTAAGCTTGCGAGCAGTGCCCGCATTCCTCTTGGTATTTGTTATAATCTATGTGATTATTGTTATGCTGTAATGTCTATTGTCTGTACAAATTCCCTCTGAAATGTAAAGTGCTGCGGAATATGTCGGCGCTATAGAAAAAAATTTATTATTATTAGTGCTTCAAAATAGAATGTAAGAAATAGAAAAATTTTCATTCTCAAGTGCATTTCAGCTTTGACTAAAATGGCCCACTTTCTTAATATCATAAAAATAATGTCAACTTTTAACATTGTTGTATGATGTCCCACAGTGTTAATATTTAAATGACTTTGTCAAATTAAATGGACAGAGAGGTGGCTAATTAATAGAATGTAAATATGGTACTTATTAATTGACTATAACATTTCATTAACCATACTGAAAATCTTGGGGAATCTAGCTTCAGCCATCCAGCAATAAATGGAGTTTCACTATAAGGCTACCTTCACACTATTAGTATGTAAGACAAAACCAGGAGTGGGACAATCAGAGGAAAAGTATACTAGAAACACATCACCACTTCTGGATTTATCACCCACTCCTGGTTTTGGCTTACAAATACTGATGTGAAATACTGACCAAATACTGAATATGTCAACGTGGCCTAAGGCTTCATTCAGACATCTTCAGAAAAAATGGTACCGTGTCATCAGTGTTTTGGATTAGTTTGTCATCAATGTATAGCCTGTGAGTCCACTTTTACCGTCAGCGTGTCCGTTTTTACCATCAGTGTCAGTGTTTTTCACGTATGGATAAATAAATAAATTACAAAGCTTTCCTATCCTTTGCAATGTTAAACATGCACAGCACACGGATGGCACAAAATGTGCTGTACATGTTTTTCATAGACTCATAGACTGGTAATGGCACCTTTATCCATGCTGCTGGAAAAAAGGTCATGTCTCCATGAGTTTTGCACGAACACACGGTTCATAAAAAAAAAATCACAGTCACAGTCATGTGATATGAACCCCATAGACCATAATGGGTACTTATTCTATCTAAGATAGAAATAAGAATTGTGTCAGCTTGCACATTGTACACTGTCACGATTCAACAATATGTAGTAGTCACATATAGTGATATTTGTTCCACGTCTTGACAATCCTTTAATGTATCCTATCTATGGAACATTATCTTTTTGCAAGAAACTAATACTCAAGTTTGCTAAATTAAAGTATTTTACAGTATACGATGCAATATACTTTTTGAACAATTATTCGGTAGCTAAGAGCATAGGCAACTACTACCTATTGTTACAGCATTTCTTTGCTAACTGCCAACTTTTTACAACTTCTTTGCAAGAATGTCATCGCAGATTGTATTTAATGAAAATAAGGTTTTCATTTTCCTTTTCTTCACACAACAGTGGTCCAAACTCTTAGTGGTTATAATTAGAGTTGAGCGACTTTGGTCGGATCAGGTTTCGTGAAACCCGAATGAAACAAAATAAGTTTCAGATGAAACTCGTCCGACTAGAGCAAAACAAAGTCGGAGTTTCGTCCGACTTTTATTTCCCATTGACTTGCATTGGGGTCGGGTTTCGGACGAAACTCCGACTTTGTTTTGCTCTAGTCGGACGAGTTTCATCTGAAAGTTATTTTGCTTCATTCGGGTTTCACGAAACCCGATCCGACCAAAGTCGCTCAACTCTAGTTATAATAATATAATGCACAGATGTTTAGTGGGTGCAATACACACTAGGTGGTGCCATAACACTGCTCTTTACATGCTCCTGATAATGTAAAATATGTGAACTTTCCATTAAAATAAAAGCTGCAACAAACAACTGTATTGTAAGTGGGGACATAAGAATTGTGGTTGCAGGGAGTGCAATGGTGACCGTAAAGGTGGGGGCCCACCAGTGGCCAGCACTATTTTCATCTCGAGTTGCATCCTAGGACACACATCCAGTTGAAAAGTATTGCAGAGCAGAGAGACACTGGCTCCCCGCTCCGAATTACATATTCAACTTGCAGGATAATCAGAGGCCCAGAACAGCATCTCGATGAAGGGGGCAACAATAAAGTCACCTAGTTGCAAGGCACACACCAGTTTAACGAGGAAGAGGACCAACAAGCTGATCATAGAAGAATGGAAAGTTGAGAGGAATGGTTATTTTTTAACCATTGCTCTTGGGGTTTTGTTCTTAAACAATATTGTGATAATATTCTTAATTGGTTATTGTATGACTATTGTTGAGAAATATTAATTGAAAAATTATCTTATTGCTGATGTTTCTGAATGATTTATATATTATGCTTGTACTATTTTTTATGGGGTTCAACATTGGCAATTATTGACTCTAGCAACACCAATGGGGCACATGCAGTTGAGCACAAGCAGGTGATAGTGGTGGTAGTGGGGTGGCCAGTTATAAATCATTTGAGCTTGTGGGACTGATTGTAAATTCCATCATATCAATGTTGACTTCACACAGACCCACACAACAGTGTTGTCTTCAAAACGACCTTTAAGACTTTTGCCCTGTTAAATGTCAATTTAAAATTTAGCTTTGAAGTCCAACAGGAGGAGTCATTGACCCACTTGCCCTATTCTAAACAACTCAACTAACCCCTCATACTATGCCAGTATGGTCCAGTGTATCATGCTACTAAACCAATCAGGCCATAAAGCAGGTCACATGACAGCCAACCTTTGACTACACACTGTTAGTCTCTTCTTTCTAGATTGCAATGCCAAACAAGCATCAGAATAGACAGGGTTGCATCTAACACTAGGCAACTAGTGATGAGCGAGTATACTCATTGCTCGGGTTTTCCCGAGCATGTTCAGGTTTCCTCTGAGTATTTTGGCGTGCTCAGAGATTTAGTTTTTGTCAACGCAGCTGCATGATTTGCGGCTGCTAGACAGCCTGAATACATGTGGGGGTTGCCTGTTTGTTAGGGAATCCCTACATGTATTCTGGCTGTCTAGCAGCTGCAAATCATGCAGCTACATTGCCAAAAACTAAATCTCTCAGTACGCCAAAATACTTGCTTTGGATCTGACGTCTCCCACAGTCTCATCAGCAGTAGCATAACTAGAGTCCTATAGGCCCCGATGCAAAATTTAGATATGGACTCCAAACAGAATGTTAGTTAGATGTATGAGCCCATGTAAGAATGTCTTCTGTCCTGGCCCATAGCCTGTAATAATGTCCCCCATTCTAGTGATGAACTTGTAATACTCTCTCCCATTCTGATACTTTAATAGTATCCCCTGTCCTGGTCTCTATTCTGTAATAATATTGTCACGATCCATGTTGGATTGTGACAGATTTAGCACAGCTAACTTTTTTTTTCCTTTAAGTCTTTGGCTTAAGGTTAGTTTTGCTCCTGGTGGCCGCTGGGGTTATTACACTGTAGTTGCTTTAGTTCTGGTTTTGCCCCCGGTGGCCGCTGGGGTTATTACATGTAAATTAGCAAGCAGGTGTGATGACCCTGGCTCCTACCTATTAAGGAGTATCAAGTGTTCTCAATCACTGTTGGTGATAATGTTCTCTCCCAATCAACCTTGGTGGAGAGAGGAGCTATTGAGAGGAGTTCCTTGCAGCTCAGCCAGAGCTTTGGAGTAGCAGCTATTCAGGTGGAAGCTGTATCCGGGTGCCGTACTCTGTTGCATGGCGCAATTGCAGCAGAGCAAAGCTAAGTTGTGTGTTTTCCCTGTTTTGTTAAATTTTCCTTGTGTGTATTAGTACAGTGGTGGGATTAGTATCTGCACCATCCAGTACACTAGTAAGGGATAGGTGCAGGGCGAGCTAGGGATTAAGGTATCCTGCTCGGTGACAGGTGAGGAGCCTGTATAGGGAACATTAGGAGTGTTCAGGGACACTGCCTCAGGGGAGTGCAGGAGGTCTCCATGTCCCCGTTCCCTATTGCAGGGCCCACCGCTGTAACTGTTTCCCCGGTGTTCCCCTTGTTTGTCCTGGTTTTAGTGCCATCCTGCGGGTCACGGCACAGAGGACAAGTCACTCCGTGACAAATATTCCCCATTCTGTAGTTATGCTCCCCATCCTGTAATAATGACCCCTGTTCTTAACCCATCCTGTAATAATGCCCCCTGTTCTTACCCCATCCTGTAATAATGCCCCCATCTTTGCCTCATCGTATAATAATGTCCCCCATCCTAGCCCCTTTATTTAATAATGTCTCCCGTCCTGGACCCCATCCTGTAATAATGTCTCTCATCCTGACCACCATCCAGTTATCAGGTCTCTTGTTCTGGCCCACATTCTTTGATAATGTCCCTCATCCTGACTCATTCCTATAATAATGTCCCCCATCCTAAAGCTCTTCTCCACCACATAAAAAACGTTTTCACCTTTCCCCACACTCTGCAGTGTCTTCTTCCACCTTCATAATTGGTTATCAGGCACAGCACAGATGGGTGGTTGGTGCATGGTCGTGACATGACAGGGATGCTGATGTGAGCAGCCAGCCTCTGACTGTCCAGCAATCTGTTTATCAATTGCAGTAAAGGGAACTGGTGGCTTTCTGCCCTGCAATAAATTTCAGCTGAATGTGCCTCTGAGGACACACATTGTACTGAGAATGGAGCTGGCATAGGCGGGCAAACTTATTGCACGGGCCTGGTCACCGTTTCCATCCTCTGCAACCGTGATAGTTATACCTCTATTAGAACCTCAAGAATTAACCCATCAAAAGAACTCAGCCCGTGTCAATTCCTCCCAGGATAAACAGCTCTCAGCCCATGTCAATTCAGCAATGTCCCACACAAAGCTTTGCAAGCTGTCCCTTCCTACAGTTAAGACTATCACAGCCCTCCTGCTCAACCATTATTGCAAATCTTCTGATCAGCCCAATATCTGCATGAAGATCTTGATATCACTCTGCTGCTATGCAGGTAGATGCAAGCTCCACTAGATGGCAATAGAGTGGAGGGAGGACTGTACACAGCAAGAGCAGACCTGCAGCGCAGCAGCGAGGCTACCAGCAGGTGGCAGCAGAATAGTCAAACAAGCCGGGTCGATATTAGTCTGTAGCGCAGTACCAAAGGAATAAACAAATACAGAGTCAGAACCAAGTCAAATGGGTCAGGAGCAGATATGCCAAAGACAAGAGACAAACAGCAGGTCAGGGTCCAAGGCAAGTCAAATACCAGAGAGTCCAAAACATGAAAGGGGGAACACAGAGTCGGAACGGGAAGAGGGGAACAAAACAGACACGGGCAAACTCAGCAATAGCAAAAGGACAAATCAGGGTATACACAGAGTCAGCTACTCATGCCTTAGGCAGAAACTATAACTGACGCCGCCTGCAGGATGCAGTGAAGAGAAATAGCCAGCCTGGTGCCAGAATGAGGCAGAGAAAAGTTAACCCTTAACATGATCAGCCCGGGAAAGGGAGACAGAATACAAAACCCGGCCTGGATCATGACACTTGACATGCAATATACACTCCTCACTAGTAGGTTTTACTACAACATTCTATGTGGCTCACTATGCAGTGTTGCTACTTAGGGCTGGCTCGCATCTGTGTATTAAACCAGCGAGTGCAATATGAGAAAAAGTTGCATTGCACTCACACCAATGTTATTCAGTGAGGCAGTGCTCATCTGAAAGTTCTTCATCACCTGGAATTGGGATGATGAAAAAAATTTGCAGCATGCTGCATTTGCCTGCTTGAAATGGCCGAAACTCACCAATGCAAGTCAATGGGTGTGAGAAAAAAATGTACACATACAGACTATGCATGTGCTGTCCAATTTTTAAGCACACATCTCATAGGAAACCAGACATTTTATCAGCCAAGTATAGTAAATTCACAGCCAGAACAGTCAGAAAAGAATAGACAGAAATATGTCAGTGAGATATACTGTATAATCAGTGCTTTGCATGTGTAGTCTTCATTAGTTGTATTTAGCTAATAATTAGACAAATTAATGAAAAACATGACGTGGAGTCCCCCTTATTTTTAATAACCAGCTGACAGAAAGCAGACAGCTGCGTGCTCATATTATTATTCTGGGAAGAGGCGAATATCTATAAACATTTCCAGCCTATTAATAACAGCTCACAGCTGTCTTCTTAGTCTTTGCTGGTTATTAAAATGTAGGGACCCCAACAAAAATGACGTGGGGTCTCCCCCTATTTTTAATAATCAGCAAAAGCTAATCAGACAACTTTAACTCATATTATTAGGCTGTAAAGTGGCAATGGATATTGTCTCCTTCACAGACTAATAACACCAGCCATCAGCCACCCCAGTAAAGGCACAGCAATTGGTTGAGCCAATTCTGGCGCTTAGCCTCGGCTCTTCCCAATTGCCCTGGTATGGTGGCAATTTGGGTATTGGTTTTGGGGTTAATGTCAGCTGTGAAATGTCCGCTTATATCAAGCTCAGGGGTTAGTAATGTAGAGGCATCTGTCAGACATCCTAATTACTAACCCTGCTATCACCTCTCACATTGTGAGAAATTATTGCTGGTTCTCATGCTGTGAACTGCGATAACCTTACTGACGCCGCCACTCGTTACAGCAGCCAGATTCACAAGCTATTCTCAGTGTGTTCTGGTGGCTGTGTTGAGCAGTCACATTACTAATGTCACCGCTCACCACAGCCTCCAGATATAGCAGAGTTGAGGTTGTTGTGGCACATCCTTATTATGGATTTACAGCAGACCCCTTTGAATTATTTTATTTTTTCGTGGTAATAAATTGGTAAAAGAGGGTAATTGTCAGGGAGTGCTTCTTACAATTAAAGGACTTTTCTCTGTGTGTGTTTATTTTTTTGACTACGGGGTTAGTAATGAGGGAGTCTGTAAGACACCTCTCCATTACTAACCCCTGGGCTTTATGTCAGCGAACATTACACAGCTGATATGAATCCCAAAACTATTATCCTACTTGCCAGAGAACCAGGGCAATCAGGTAGAGCCAAGGCTAAGCGCCAAAATTGGCACACCTAATGGATGTGTAAGGGGGTGGCAGGTCCCCTCTGTTGCGCCATCCTCTCCTTCCATGTGAGCCCCTGTGCACTTTATGTACCGTGATGCAATGTTTGTGTTTTTGTATTAATTGCACTGTTTTGTAACAATGTAGTATGAGCTACACATGGTATTGTGATGTTCCTCTTTAATGCCTGTATATAGTTAGGGACAGAATTAGTTAATTAAGGGGGTTGGATTTGCAGCCTCGAGGGAGAGGAAGCTGCTGCTTCCCAGTCAGAAAGCCCGGGTACGTTGGCCAGGGAAGATGTGTGCTACGGAAGGGGCATTGCCAGACTCTTGAATGGGAGAGATCTGCTGCCCCGGATCCAAGACGCATATGGACTGAAGGATTCCAACAACGATGCTCAAGGAGTGCTGAACGCCTATGGAGAAAAACCCGCACACCAGAAGACTTCATCCACTTCAAATTTATGTTAAGAACCTATAACGCTGCCCTTAACTTGGCAAACAGACCTACTTCACCACCCTGATCTCCTCACTAGCCAACAACCCCAAAAAACTTTTTGACACCTTTCACTCCCGCCTCATGCCGAAAGCACAAGCCCCTATCACAGACATTTGTGCTGATGACCTGGCCTCACACTTTACAGAAAAAATAGATAATATCTATCAGGAAATCTGCTCCCAACCACCAACTGCTGTGACTCCCATCCCTTCCTGCATCTCCCCTGGTTCACTTTCCACATTTGATCCCATCACAGAAGAAGTCTCCAGACTCCTCTCTTCCTCTCGTCCGACCACATGCACTACCGACCCCATTCCCTCACATCTCCTCTAGTCTCTCTCTTCAGTTGTCACAACTCACCTCACTGCAATCTTTAATCTCTCCCTCTCCTCGGGCATTTTCCCATCGTCCTTCAAACAAGCCATCGTTACTCCATTACTAAAGAAACCTGCTCTCGACCCATCCTGCACAAACAACTACAGACCAGTCTCCTATCTCCCCTACATCTCTAAACTTTTGGGCACCTAGTTTACTCCCGCCTTACCCGTTACCTCTCCACTCATTCCCTTCTAGACCCTTCACAGTCCAGCTTCCGCCCCCTACATTCGACTGAAACTGCACTCATCAAAGTTACCAATGACCTACTGACAGCACAACATAACGGTGACCACTCTCTGCTCATTCTTCTCGACCTATCTGCAGCTTTTGACACTGTTGACCACCATCTCCTACTCTCTAGGCTCCAGTCACTAGGCATTAAGGACACTGCTCTCTCCTGGTTCTCTTCCTATCTTTCTGACCGCTCCTTCAGTGTTTTGTTCTCTGGCTCCACGTCATCTCCTCTTCCTCTCGCTGTCGGGGTACCTCAGGGCTCAGTCCTTGGCCCCCTTATCTTCTCTCTCTACACAGCCCCAATTGGACAGACCATCAGCAGATTTGGCTTTCAGTATCATCTTTATGCTGATGGCACACAACTATATATGTCATTCCCCGACCTTACCCCAGCTGTACTACAGAACGCCAGTAACTGTCTGTTCCCGCAGTCTTCAACATCATGTCCGCTCCCTATCTGAAACTCAACCTCTCCAAAACTGAACTTCTCCTGCTCCCGCCGTCTACTAACCTCCCTAAATATGACATTTCTCTCTCCGTGGGTGGCACCACAATAACACCACGGCAGCAGGCGCGCTGTCTGGGTGTTATGTTTGACACCAATCTCTCCTTCACATCCCATATACAATCTCTTGCCCGCTCTTGCCACTTACACCTAAAGAACATCTCTAAAATACACCCTTTTCTCACCATGGAAACAACAAAAACCCTCATTGTAGCATTGATCCACAACCGCCTGGATTGCTGCAACGCTCTATTAATTGGCCTCCCCGTTACTTGACTATCCCCTCTCCAGTCCATACTTAATGCAGTAGCCAAGGTCATCTATCTGGCTAATCGGTACTCAGACACGTCCGCTCTTCGCCAGTCCTTACATTGGCTGCCCATTCATTATAGGATCCAATTCAAAGTACTTGTTCTCACCCACAAAGCTCTCCACAGTGCAGCACCCCCCTACTTCTCCTCCCTCATTTCTGTCTATCGGCCTAATGCTCTTGCTCGCTTTTGCGCACTGCAAAAGACTTTCAGCTAATCTTTGCACTAATCTGTACCTCCCACTCCCGACTCCAAGACTTCTCCCGTGCTGTGCCAATCCTCTGGAATGCTCTACCCCAAGAAATTAGAACTATCCACAATTTGCATAGTTTCAGGCGCTCCCTCAAAACACATTTGTTCAGAGCGGCCTATCACGTTCACTAATGAAAGTCATTCTATGTGTAAGTGTGCGTGTGTAACTCATTCACTATCTCCATCCATCCCTCACTCCCTCAAGATGGCTGGACCATCGCTGTAAATACACACCTGTACTTTGTATCTCCCCCACCTCATTGTAGATTGTAAGCTCTCATGAGCAGGGTCATCTTATTTTGCTTTAATTATTGTATTGTTAACGTTGTTACTTATTACTTGTGTTTTGAAACTGTTTTACTGAAAAGCGCTGCGGAATATGTTGGTGCTATATAAATAAAGATTATTATAATTATTATTATTATTATTACAACACAGACCCCCAGGACTTGGGAAGGGTCTTTGCTGTAGGGGTCTCAGGCGCCCAGATGCCAGCGATTGGATTACTGCGAACTTCGGCTGCTTAGGGCGTTGTGGGTATGGCAGCAGCAAGCGTCAGGGAGAGAGCAGGAAGCCAGTGTTGAAAGTGTCTTTTCATCCATCCTTCATCTTTGTTCAATAAAAGTTATTTTTTTCCCTGTTGGAGTACAGCTGCATTCCCGAACCCTTAATTGCCTGGACTGCTGTGACCAGAGGAAGAGAAGGTAGCCTGTGGGGAAAAGCTGTGTTGGTCCCATCTATCTATGTACAAGGGCCCAGGGGTGCTCACTGACCGTTTGCTCAGTGGACTCTGTCTATGTACTGCGCCTTTAAATAACTCGCCACAACTACCTCCCGGTTTCCCTTGTTACACATGCACCATTTCTGGGGTGGCTGAGGGCAGGTGTTATTAGTCTAGGAAGGGGACAATATCTATGGTCCCTTTCCAGCCTATGAATATCATCCCTCAGCTGTCTGATTAGGCTTTGCTGGTTACTAAAAACAGGGGGACCCCACATCACTTTATATTTTGGATCCCCCCTTTTCAATAACCAGTAAAATCTATGCCGAAAGCTGTGAGAAAAAAATGCATGACACTTGCCTGACACTCTCCAACTTTTCTGGCTGAGAATCTCAACGCTTTCATATATGCAGATGTGAGCAAACCCATTATTAGGCCATATTCACACGTTCAGTATTTGGTCAGTATTTTATATCAGTAAGGCCGGAGTCACACTAGAGAGAAATACGGATGAGTGCTATGCGATAAAAAAAATCGCATAGCACTCGGACCAATGTTAATCTATGGGGCAGTTTCCATCATGCGTTTTTTTTCTCGCCTGTATTATACGTGTGGAGGAAATTGCAGATGGATCATTGTTTTTGGCCCCCCCTGGCTAAAAAAATCTGCCCCCAGGCACCCCAAAAAAGGCGCATCTGTAAGCAATCCATCTGAAGGGGTTAATTAATTTACAACCGGGACCAGTGCTAATGTGCCCGGCCCAGCTGTAAACCACAGAGGAATGACTGAGAAGCTGCCTGCGCAGCCTCCCCGCCTGACCGGAGATGAACTTATTGCGCATCCTCACATACGGACACTGTTCAGGGAACATTTCTGCGATTCTCGTCCGTGTAAAATGGACCGTATTTTTATACGTTGTGTGTGACTCCAGCCTAATTGTAAGCCAAAACTTGGAGTGGAACAATCAGAGGAAAAGTTCTGTATAATTGAAACACGTTACCACTTCTAAATTTTTCACCCACTCCTGGTTTTGGATTACAAATACTGAAGTAAAACACTGACGAAATGCTAATCATGTGAATATGGCCTTACTCTAATCTTCAGCCACTGATGGACAAGCTAAAAAAAGCAGAAATGTCTTTATTGAGTTAATCATGAGTCTTTCTTACACGGATGGATTAAAGAATTTGACATTCCATTAAGAGCAGTTTAGATAGATTATTCACATGCAATCTTACAATAATGGTTTTCTACCCACATAGCTATATAAGTGCTTTTTAACCTTATTATGAACTATTGTGGTGAACTTTTTAAAAAGATGAAGAAAAAAAAACATTTTACATTTTTTATTTAATTTTGCCATGGAAGTTAGGTTTTGTTCAATAGATCAAATCTGCATTTGTCTAATAATCCATTGGCCTTTCCATGTGGAATCTTTGCAAACACATCATCGGAATCTGTGATATCTGACAAGTGTGGACATATACAGTTGTGGCCAAAAGTATTGACACCCCTGCATTTCTGTCAGATAATACTCAGTTTCTTCCTGAAAATGATTGCAAACACAAATTCTTTGGTATTATTATCTTCATTTAATTTGTCTTAAATGAAAAGGCACAAAAAGAATTGTCCTAAAGCCAAATTGGATATAATTCCACCCCAAACATAAAAAAGAAGGGGAACAAAAGTATTGGCACTTTTCGAAAAATCATGTGATGCTTCTCTAATTTGTGTAATTAACAGCACCTGTAACTTACCTGTGGCAATAACTAAATCACACTTGCAGCCAGTTGACATGGATTAAAGTTGACTCAACCTCTGTCCTGTGTCCTTGTGTGTACCACATTGAGCATGGACAAAAGCAAGAAAACCAAAGAACTGTCTGAGGACTTGAGAAACCAAATTGTGAGGAAGCATGAGCAATCTACCGTCGCAGTGTCATCAAGAAGTTTAAAGCCCATAGTACTGTGGCTAACCTCCCTAGATGTGGACGGAAAAGAAAAATTGACAAGAGATTTCAACGCAAGATAGTGCAGATGTTGGATAAAGAACCTCGACTAACATCCAAACAAGTTCAAGCTGCCCTGCAGTCTGAGGGTACAACAGTGTCAACCCGTACTATCCGTCGGCATCTGAATGAAAAGGGACTGTATGGTAGGAGACCCAGGAAGACCCCACTTCTTACCCCGAGACATAAAAAAAAGCCAGGCTGGAGTTTGCCAAAACTTACCTGAAAAAGCCGAAAACGTTTTGGAAGAATGTTCTCTGGTCAGATGAGACAAAAGTAGAGCTTTTTGGGCAAAGGAATCAACATAAAGTTTAGAGGAGAAAAAAGAGGCATTCAAAGAAAAGAACGCGGTCCCTACAGTCAAACATGACGGAGGTTCCCTGATGTTTTGGGGTTGCTTTGCTGCCTCTGGCACTGGACTGCTTGACTGTGTGCATGGCATTATGAAGTCAGAAGACTACCAAGAAATTTTACAGCATAATGTAGGGCCCAGTGTGAGAAAGCTGGGTCTCCCTCAGAGGTCATGGGTCTTCCAGCAGGACAATGACCCAAAACACACTTCAAAAAGCACTAGAAAATGGTTTAAGAGAAAGCACTGGAGACTTCTAAGGTGGCCAGCAATCAGTCCAGACCTGAATCCCATAGAACACCTGTGGAGAGATCTAAAAATGGCAGTTTGGAGAAGGCACCCTTCAAATATCAGGGACCTGGAGCAGTTTGCCAAAGAAGAATGGTCTAAAATTCCAGCAGAGCATTGTAAGAAACTCATTGATGGTTACCGGAAGCGGTTGGTCGCAGTTATTTTGGCTAAAGGTTGTGCAACCAAGTATTAGGCTGAGGGTTCCAATACTTTTGTCTGGCCCATTTTTGGAGTTTTGTGTGAAATGATCAATGTTTTGCTTTTTGCTTCATTCTCTTTTATGTTTTTTCATTTAAGACAAATTAAATGAAGATAATAATACCAAAGAATTTGTGTTTGCAATCATTTTCAGGAAGAAACTGAGTATTATCTGACAGAATTGCAGGGGTGTCAATACTTTTGGCCACAACTGTACATATGTGTTTACACTAGAGTTGAGCGAAACAGGTCGGTCAGATTTAAAAATTGCCGACTTTCGCCAAAGTCAGATTTCGCTGATCGAAACCCGACCCTAGCGTGAGGTCGGCCATGAGGACACCGATCAGCGTGCCAAAGTCGTGTTTCAAATAAAAATTGCCGACTTTCGCCAAAGTTGGGTTTCGCCGATCGAAACCCGACCCTAGCGTGAGGTCGGCCATGAGGTCGCCGATCAGCGTGCCAAAGTCGCGTTTCAAATGATGCTTTCAGCGCCTTTTCTCACCCAATGATGGAGGACGCACACTGTGGGCAACGCGATGACATTCGCAGTGGCCAGCACCATCTTAGAGAAGGGCATTGAAGTGATTGGCTGGCTTTGTGTGGCGTCACAGTGGGTATAAAAGGCTGTGAATGACGACCGCCATCTTACTTCTGCCGATCTTAAAATAGGGAGAGGTGCTACTGCTGATTCTGAACAGGGAGAGCGTTAGGCAGGGAAGAAGAAAAAAAAACTGCTTCTGCTGATAGCGCTTTTCACTGTACAGTTAGTGTGCAGTGAAAGGGGAGGATTTTTGTTCTGTGCAGCAGCGCTGGTGGTGATTCGGCTGCCTTTTAAGGCTACCTGCTAGCTGCATTGCTGTGTGCACACTGCTGTTCAAACTGCTTTTTTCAAAGCACTCCAAATGTTATTATTTTGTCCTGGTGAGTTACTGAGCGTTCATTTTTTCACACACCATCTAGCGGTGTATGCTCCTCACACACTACCGTGTACCGCCTTGTATCACGGACAAATAGAAGCTGTGTGTGACTCTGGAAAAAAAAAACGAGGAGTTTTTCCGTTTTTCCAGACCTACACCTTAGAGTCGTGTCCGTTTTTCAAACAGTTTTGTATATCTGTTGTTTGATTACGGTCTAAACTAGACAGAGACAGCGTGTGTCAGTCCGTATACAAATACACGGAGCTTCACAATTTTACATACACACACTGTACAGCAGTGTACGCTCCTCACACACTACCGTGTACCGCCTTCTAACACGGACAAATAGAAGCTACCTGTGTGTGACTCTGGAAAAAAAAGCAAGTTTTTCCAGACCTACACCTTAGAGTCGTGTCCATTTTTCAAACAGTTCCGTATATCTGCTGTTTGAATACGGTCTAAACTAGACAGAGACAGCATGTGTCAGTCCGTATACAAATACACGGAGCTTGACAATTTTCCTTACACACATCGTATAGAGCTGTCCGATTCTCCAACAGTATTGTATATCTGCCGTTCACATTACAGTCACTTTTATACCTAGTCAGCGTGTGTGTGTGACACTCCGTAAATACATATACGGAGATTGTTAGTTGCACAAAAATCGTATACAGCTGTACACTTCTGATACAGTTCCGCATATCTGCTTGTTGCTTTACGGTCCAATACATACTGTGAAAGCGTCTGTGACTAACATAATATATACGTTGATTTAATTTGTTTAATACTCCTTACACAGCTGGACGCTCCTCATACAGTACCATCTCTTGGCGTTCCAAGGACAGGGACAGTGTTTGTGCCTGACTGTAGGGATGTGGATTTGCCAGAAACTGCTCCTCCACCCACCACGGGCAGTGCATCTTTGACACCTGGAACATTGGCCCACATTTGCGATTATGCCTTGTGGATCCTAAAAAGGGACCCCTGCATTGCCAAAATGATGAGGGATGACGACTACTGGCTGGTCAGCATTCTCGATCCACGCTAAAAAGGCAAATTACACAACATCATGCCACAAGAGAACCTAGAGATAATATTGGCAAACAAGCAAGCAACTCTGGTAAACCGTTTGTTTGAGGCTTTCCCAGCACACAGCAGTGGTGCTGGTTCTCCCACGAGCCGTAGTAGGCACAATGGAAGAGGTGTTCGTGGTGCACACAGCAGAAGTGGCGTTGGAGAAAGGGGTTTAATGACCATGTAGTGGAATGATTTCTCAAGTACCGCTCACACGACTGCTAATTCTGCATCGATTAAAAGTGACAGGAGGCAGCAGTTGTCAACTATGGTTACAAACTACTTTTCCTCCCATATCAATGTTCTCCCTCACAGGTCATTCCCCTTTGACTATTGGCCCTCTAAACTGGACGCCTGCTTGCCCTGCTGCTAGTGTGTTATCTGAAAGAGTCTTCAGTGCTGCTGGATCAATCCAGACAGAAAAAAGGACTTGTCTGTCGACCCAAAATGTTGATAATAATAATACATTTTATTTCTATAGCGCCGACATATTCCGCAGCACTTTACATTTCAGAGGGGACTTGTACAGACAATAGGCAATACAGCATAACAATAATCACATAGATTATAACAGATACCAAGAGGAATGAGGGCCCTGCTCGCAAGCTTACAGTCTATGAGGAAAAAAGGGGAGACACGAAAGGTGGGTGGTAACAGTTGCCCTGATTGTATGGACCAGCCATAATGTTAAGTGTGTAACAGTACAGACACAGAGGGCTAATGGATGCATAAAGCATGTGGGAACATGATGCGGGGAATCTGGTTATGGTAAAACTTTTGGCTGTGCCACACAGGGATAGATTAGGTTAATGTGTTGAGGCGATAGGCCAGTCTGAATAAATGCGTTTTCAGGGCACAGTTAAAATTGTGGAGATTGGGGACTAATCGTATTGACCTGAGAAGTGCATTCCAAAGAATTGGCACAGCACGTGTAAAGTCTTGGAGACGGGAGTGGGAGGTTCTGACTATTGAGGATACTAACCTCAGGTCATCAGCAGAGCGAAGGGCGTGGGTAGGGTGGTATACTGAAACAAGGGAGGAGATGTAGGGTGGTGCTGAGCCATGGAGGGATTTGTGGGTGAGGGCAATAAGTTTATACTGAATTCTGGAGTGGATAGGTAGCCAGTGTAATGACTGGCACAAGGTAGAGGCATCGGTGTAACGATTGGTGAGGAATATGATCCTGGCTGCAGCATTCAAGACAGATTGGAGAGGGGAGAGTTTGGTAAGAGGGAGACCGATTAGAAGAGAGTTACAATAGTCGAGACAAGAATGAATAAGAGAAACAGTAAGAGTTTTTGCAGAGTCAAAAGTAAGAAAAGGTCTAATTCTAGAAATGTTTTTGAGGTGCAGATGACAAGAGCGAGCCAGTGATCGAATGTGGGGGGCGAAGGAAAGCTCGGAGTCAAGTATGACCCCAAGACAGCGGGCATGTTGCTGGGGAGTAATAGTGGAACCACACACAGAAATGGCAATGTCGGGTCTAACCTTCATTAAAATGAATCATGCATGGCTTTCAAAGGATTTTGTCCCACCTTCCCCTGATGACACATAGGTTACCAGAAAAGTGCCTCGGTTTTTTCCTCCTCTTCCTCTGACTTGCCCAATTACGCCCTTTGCAGCAGCTGAATGTCCAGCCAACACATCAACACATTCAGTATGCCAATTTTTAAACCTCCCTAACTGGGCTGCCTCCCCCTCCCCCAACAGCTGGGGTCAAGACCTGGCGCACCCGGGCAAGTGCCGTTGCTCTGAACAGGTAGATGGGCCCACTGATGGCCGACGGCAATGGCACAGGCCCCCTCATAGTACAATACAGTGTCTCAGACGGTGGGAGGGCCCACTCGCCGTCAGACACACCAGCGTACTGTGAGGGGCCCTGTGCCAGTACCGTCGACCACAATTGTGCCCCCCCTGCTTGGTCACAGCACTTGCAAGTTGCAATACTTACCTCTCCCTGCTCCTCTGCTGTGTAGTCTGTGCAGTTAAATCCTTCACAGGGACGGCCACTAGAAATTTGGTGTATTGATCAATGATGGTTAAGATGTAGCTATGGCCTGTCCTGCTGGCCTCTACCTTCAGATGATCAATGGCTACCATTTGAAATGGACGTCAACTTACAAGCGGATGCAGTGGTGGTTTATGATCACCTTTCACAGTTGTGATAGTCACAGACGTTTGACATTCTTGCCACCATTTTTCAATGTCTTCTCTCATGCCAATCCAATAGAATCGGCTATGGCCTGTGGCTTCTGTCTTTTGCACTCCAAAATGACCAAACACATCATGATAGGCAATGAGGACCATGGGTACATCTCTCCCTGTGATCACAATTTGATGGAGAGGAGTAACGGTGATGTGATCCACGCTACTGCGATAAAGCAATCCTTTCTTCACAAGGAACATTTTTCACTTTCTCCACAGACACAGTAATTGAGGGTCTGCATCGCCTCTGCAACATCTACCGGGAGGTTTTCCCAAGATGAGTAATTCCAAAATTTCTGCTAACACTCGACTTTGCGTCTATACTTGTATCCATGTAGTTTCCAGTAGCGGAGATTCTTGACTGGCTTACTGAGATTGAAATATATACTAAGATTTAAAAGTACCACAACACTGTATACTGGTGTACGCTATGAATACCTTTCCCTTTTTCTACTTTTGTAATTCTGGTGTAATACATAGTGAGCCTGTGAGTGTCTGTATAGACGGAAATCTAACCCTAGACTGGACACACCTGGTATGTGCTGATACAGTGCCTTGTTTCAAAAATTTGTATTAAGGTATCATTTGTAGGATAACCAACTGTGGGGGGGGGCGACCCTCTTCTTGCCGCAGACAAACACGAGACTGAGACAGAGTTTGTATTGAACAGGTCCGTTTTTGTCTGTCGACAACAGCAATTCACCACAGCCGTTTCACATTTCTCTGTACACAGGCCCGGGTACCTTCACTTCCTTTGTAACTATAATCATGGCGTCCTCTGTGGCTCTTCCACTGTGGCTGGCCTAGGCCCAACCACCACAGCTCTGCACCAGTCTGGGCACACCGTCCGTATGATAGCCCCAGGCCATCTTCGTCTGCAGCTACCATCCTCTGGGCCACCCCCCCGTGACCGCCTCAACTGTCAGTCCTCTCTGGAGCCTTTCCACTGTCTCTATTTCCTCAGCAGAACTTCCTCTTTACTGTGCTCCCTTTGCTGACTGACTCCTCCAGGACCTTCCCTCAGCCTTTTATACTTCCAGTTCTGGTAACTCCGCCCACCATCACCTGTTATGATTGAGTCACCATAGGAGGCAAAAACAGAAATGCTAGCTAAGTTCAGAAAACCAGAGAAGTTGGCAGCTATCGGATTGCAGACCCCTGAACCTATCAACACAACTAGCAGTAGCCGTGGGGGATTCCTACGATGCCCTAGACCCCTCGATCACAGCCGGAGAATTAAATAGGCCTAAAGAAAGAAAGGGGAAATCTAAACTGCCCCAGAGCAGACCCCAAAGCAATAGGCAACCCCCAACATATAATGACGGTGAAGCAAGATGAAAATACTAACACAGACAGAAAGATAGACTGAGCAAAGACGGGGCCCAAGCTAGCTAGATAGAAAAGGACAGGAAGGCTGCTGTCTGCAATCCGTGAAAAACCCTATGAAAATAAGAGCCAACAGACTGACAGTGAAAAAGGCCTTGAAGACGCTAGGCTTCAAAAAAGCTAAGTCAGTACTCAGGAATATTCTGAAGACAGAGCTACAGGCAAAAGGAGATTCAGCTCACCCCAGCAGGGAATGGCAGAATACAAAAAAGCAAGGAAAACAAAAAACAAAACAAAAATGCTAACAGGCAAAACAGAAAACTTAGCTTTAGAGGAGCAGGAATCAGACTGGTGTCCTAGAAGTCCACAGAGAAATCACCCGCAGGGCAGAAGGGCGTCGGCAGCCTTATATCCAGTCCGTGACTCCACTCAGCCAATCATCCTCATTAGGCTCAGGTGCCTGATAATCAGTCTCACTACCTTCCTTCACCAGAATAGGGAGTTCACCAGACCTCAGTGACGAAGGGGAAAATGAACTCACAACAGTACCTCCCCCTTGAGGAGGGGTCACCGAACCCTCAACCACGCCACCAGGGCGATCAGGGTGAGCCCGATGAAAGGCACGCACCAATCTTTTGGCATGAATATTATAGGCAGAGACCCAGGAATTATCCTCCTGACCATAACCCTTCCACTTAACCAAATACTGGAGTCTCCGTCTAGCCAGACGGGAATCCAGTATTTTCTCTACCTCATATTTCTTGTTACCTTCAACCAATACAGGGTCTGGAGGTGCCACCCCAGGAACAACTGGCAGAACTAGCTCTATTATTTAAAAGCAAATTCGGCCAAGGGCAAAAATGAAACCCAATCATCCTGATCAGCGGAAATAAAACATCTCAAATACGACTCCAAGGTCTGGTTTGTTCTCTCTGTCTGCCCATTGGTCTGAGGGTGAAAAGCAGAGGAGAAGGACAACTGAATTCCCAGCTTGGAACAGAAAGTCCTCCAAAATCTAGACACAAACTGAACTCCTCTGTCAGATACAATGTTCTCAGGAATCCCGTGTAAGCGAACCACCTGTTGCAAAAACAGGGGCACCAACTCAGAGGAAGATGGCAACTTAGGGAGTGGTACAAGATGAACCATCTTAGAGAACCTATCACAAATCACCCAAATAACAGTCATTCTTTGAGAGACCGGCATATCAGAGATGAAATCCATTGAAATATGGGTCCATGGCCTCCTGGGGACCGGCAAAGGCATCAACAACCCACTAGAGCGAGAACAAGATTTAGACCGGGAGCAAGTCCCACAGGACTGCACAAAATTCCTGACATCATGAGACAAGGTGGGCCACCAAAAAGAGCGACTCACCAGATCTCTAGTACCAAAAATACCTGGATGACCAGCCAATGCAGAGCAATGAACTTCAGACATCACTCTCTTCCTCCACTGGTCAGGAACATACAACTTTCCACTGGGACAACGCTCAGGTTTGTCCTCCTGGAACTCTTGCAGAGCAAGTCTCAAATCGGGCGAGATGGCAGAAAGAACTACCCCTTCGCCTAAGATGGTAGCAGGCTTGGTCACCACAGGAGAATCAGCAAAGAAACTCCTAGAGAGGGAGTCTGCCTTGACATTCTTAGTTCCAGGAAGAAAAGAGACCACAAAATCAAAACGTGTAAAAAACAAGGCCCACCTAGCCTGTCTAGCGTTCAAGCGTTTAGCCGACTCTAGGTAAATCAAATTCTTGTGGTTAGTGAGGACCACAACTTGATGTTTAGCTCCCTCCAACCAATGTCTCCACTCCTCAAATGCCCATTTCATGGCCAACAGTTCCCGATTCCCCACATCATAGTTACGTTCAGATGGAGAGAACTTTCGGGAAAAGAAAGCACAGGGATTCATTTTAGATGTTACAGGATCCTTTTGGGACAAAACAGCTCCTGCACCAATCTCAGAAGCATCCACCTCTACCTGGAACGGGAGTGAGACATCAGGTTGCCGCAAAACCGGGGTGGAGGTAAATCTTCGCTTCAGCTCCTGAAAGGAAGCAACAGCCTCAGGAGACCAATTCAACACATCAGCACCCTTCTTAGTCAGATCAGTCAATGGCTTGGCAATACTAGAAAATTTTGCTATAAATTTCCGATAAAAATTAGCAAAACCCAAAAACTTCTGGAGGGCCATCAAAGAAGTGGGCTGAACCCAATCATAAATGGCCTGTACCTTGGCCGGGTCCATTTCAATAGTTGACGGAGACAAAATAAATCCCAAAAATGAAATCCTCTGTACTCCAAAAAGGCATTTCGATCCTTTGACATACAGGGAATTCTCCCTCAAGATCCGGAACACAGTCCGAATATGTTCCACATGAGAATCCCAATCCTTGGAGAAGATCAAAATATCATCCAGATAGATAATCAAAAATTTATCAACAAAGTCTCGGAAAATATCGTTCATGAAGCACTGGAAGACAGAAGGGGCATTAGTGAGCCCAAAAGGCATCACCAGGTACTCAAAATGTCTCTCTGGAGTATTAAACACCGTCTTCCATTCATCCCCCTGCTTAATGCGGATAAGATTATACGCCCCCTTGAGGTCAAGCTTGGTAAACCAGCAAGCACCTCTAACTCTAGAGAATAGATCCGAAATCAGGGGTAACGGATACTGATATTTAATAGTAATTTTATTGAGGGCACGATAATCAATACAAGGCCTTAAAGAACCATCCTTTTTGGCAACAAAAAAAAAAAACGGCACCTAAGGGTGAAGAGGATGGTCTAATATGACCCTTCTCCAACGCCTCCTTAATATAGGACCGCATAGCCTCGTGCTCGGGTACAGATAAATTGAAGAGCCGACCCTTGGGAAATTTACACCCCGGGCTTAGTTCAATTGCACAGTCATAACTCCTATGAGGAGGCAAGGACGCAGACTCATTCTCACTAAATACATCATAAAAGTCCGCCAAATAGTCAGGAACATCATGCGACTGAGGAGAGGTGGAAAAAACCGGAGCCTCACTAAAGGCACACCGACAACCCCAACTCACCACAGACACAGATTTCCAATCGAAAACTGGATTATGAATTTGCAACCAGGGAAACCCCAGAACAACGGCATCATGCAGACCATGCAATACCAAAAATCTGCAATTTTCTTGATGGTCTGGGGCGACCCGCATGACCACCTGGGTCCAAAACTGAGGTTTATTTTTAGCCAAAGGAGTAGCATCAATCCCCCTCAAAGGGATAGGTGTCTGCAGAGGTGTCATAGGAAATCCACAACGTTTAGCAAAATCCAAGTCCATTAGGTTTAGCGCTGCTCCCGAATCCACAAAAGCCTTGGCGGAAAATGTGGACAGGGAGCAGATCAGAGTAATTGCCAGAAGAAACTTAGGTTGAACACCACCAACAGAAAACGTGTGTGCAAAGCGTTTCTCTCGTTTAGGACAAACAGAAATAATATGCGAGGCATCTCCACAGAAAAAACACAGCTTATTACGCCTTCTGAACTCCTGACGTTGCGCCTTAGACAAAACTCTATCACATTGCATAGGTTCAGATGTCTGTTCAACCGGTGGCAACACCTCTCGTGCAATCCTGCGTTCACGTAAACGCCGATCAACCTGAATGGCTAATGACAGAATCGTCCAGACCAGAGGGAACAGGAAATCCCACCATAGTATCTTTTACGGCTTCTGACAAACCCTTCTGAAAGAGAGCAGCCAAGGCATTATCATTCCAGGTAGTAAGGACCGCCCACTTTCGGAACTTTTGACAGTACAACTCTGCAGAATCTCGACCCTGGTTCAATGCCAACAGGGTCTTTTCAGCCTGATCAATAGCATTAGGTTCGTCATACAACAACCCCAAAGCTTGAAAGAATGCGTTCACATTAGTCAGAATAGGATCATCTGGTTTCAAAGAAAACGCCCAATCCTGGGGATCGCCACGCAGCAAAGAGATGACAATTTTAACCTGCTGCACGGAGCTCCCTGACGAGTTAGGCTTCAAGGCAAAAAATAATTTACAATTATTTTTGAAACTCAAAAATTTAGATCGATCCCCAAAAAATACATCAGGTGTAGGGATCTTTGGTTCAACAGCATGCGAATGAGCAAGGTAGGCGGAAATATCCCGCACTTCCGCAGCGAGCTGCTCCACACGATCAGACAATTGCTTTATCTCCATTCAGAGAGGAAAAAAAAATTCCCCCTACGGCCTCAGAGATATAGAGGAAAGAATATACACACACCTTTTTTTTTTTTTTTTAAACACAATTCTTTTCTGCTATTGAGTACCCTAGGATCTGCGGTATGGCGGGTGATTCTGTTATGATTGAGTCACCGTAGGAGGCAAAAACAGAAATGCTAGCTAAGTCCAGAAAACCAGAGAAGTTGGCAGCTATCGGATTGCAGACCCCTGAACCTATCAACACAACTAGCAGTAGCCGTGGGGGGTTCCTACGATGCCCTAGACCCCTCGATCACAGCCGGAGAATTAAATAGGCCTAAAGAAAGAAAGGGGAAATCTAAACTGCCCCAGAGCAGACCCCAAAGCAATAGGCAGCCCCCAACATATAATGACAGTGAAGCAAGATGAAAATACTAACACAGACAGAAAGATAGACTGAGCAAAGACGGGGCCCAAGCTAGCTAGATAGAAAAGGACAGGAAGGCTGCTGTCTGCAATCCGTGAAAAACCCTATGAAAATAAGAGCCAACAGACTGACAGTGAAAAAGGCCCTGAAGACGCTAGGCTTCAAAAAAGCTAAGTCAGTACTCAGGAATATTCTGAAGACAGAGCTACAGGCAAAAGGAGATTCAGCTCACCCCAGCAGGGAATGGCAGAATACAGAAAAGCAAGGAAAACAAAAAACAAAACAAAAATGCTAACAGGCAAAACAGAATACTTAGCTTTAGAGGAGCAGGAATCAGACTGGTGTCCTAGAAGTCCACAGAGAAATCACCCGCAGGGCAGAAGGGCATCGGCAGCCTTATATCCAGTCCGTGACTCCACTCAGCCAATCATCCTCATTAGGCTCAGGTGCCTGATAATTAGGCTCACTACCTTCCTTCACCAGAATAGGGAGTTCACCAGACCTCAGTGACGAAGGGGAAAATAAACTCACAACAATCACCTAACAGTTTCTCTGATCAATGGCAGTTATTCAGTCCCACTCCTACACTCTCCACTGCCCTCCAATGGGCAAGCTAAAACACTGCACCCTTTCTCTTTATCTTAGCGGTTTCACACCTACACTGTGCTACACCTCTGCTTCTCACTACAGGCTGATTTGTCTGTCAGTCCACCTTCCCTACATCATCCATAGTGAGTGAGCGTGTGTGGGTTACGCCTTCTATATATACGGTGAATCGGAGAAACAAATTTTTACACTATACTCGATACAGCTTGTATCTTGAAATACGGTATCTTTGTTCGACATTTAGCATTACGGTCAATTCCATACTGTGTAAGCGTCTGAGGCTGACTACGGGACTATGTATACAGAGATTTCAATTGTACCCTAAAAATATATACTTGCTATCTTGTTATCCAGGACCTTTTTTACAACATTTTTTATTATGGTCAAAACCAAACTGAGTGAGCGTCTGAGGGTGACTACTGAAATATATAAGGATATTTTCAATTTGGCCAACACTGTATACAGCAGAACGCTTCTGATATAGTAACCTTTTTAGCTATTTAGATTTTGGTGTAATCCATAATGAGCCTGTAAACGTCTGTCTGTTACTCCGGCAATATATTTGGAACTTTAAAATTACCCCAACACTGTATACAGCTGTACGCTTGTGTTACATAACCCATTTAGAGCTTTTAATATTCTTGTGTAATCCATACTGGGCCTGAGAGTGTTTGTGTCTGCCTCCTGAAATGCATACGGAGAATCAGAATGTTTACACTATACTATATATACCTTGTATCTGGTGATACTGACACCTTTTTCAACTTGTTATTTTATTGGGTAATCCATACTGAGCCTGTGAGCATCTGTGTATGCCTCATGAAATATATACGGAGATTTACTGTTATCCATAGACTGTATAGAGCTGTACGCTTCTGATACAGTACCATATATCTGCTGGTATTTTGGGTCCATTTTCAAAAACATGAGGAAATATGGTGGAAGAGGACGCAGATGTGGGGGTGGAGGGCCACCTGGTACTGATGGTGGTGGTGGTGCATAGGCTGGTAGTGCCAAAAACACAATAGCAGCTAAGGCAGGAGGTGTTGAGCCAGTGTCATGGTGTAGCTCTGGAAGGCCTGTAAGGCTCCCTTTTCTGGGAGTATGTAGACTGCTTTTTAAAGCCGGAGTATCAGGAACTGTTTGTGGCTTACATTGCTGAAACAGCCTCCAGCTCTATCGCCTCCTCTTCTGAAGTTGTTAAAAAATGCAAGCACTGAGTCGTAATTGCAGGTTTCTGGTCAGGAGCAACCCCTTTCCTTGTGTCCTTCACCCACACCAAAAGTGAAGGATGTGGAAGCACACACCTCAGATTACTCCATGGAGCTCTTTTCACATACCATGCCTGGGTTAATTAAAAATAGGGCCCATCATGTACCGGAGCAATGTAAATGGGGCAGATCAGACACTGTAGCAGCATCTAAGGGGCACATTATACACTGGAGCATTACAAATGGGGCCCATTATATATGGAGCATTATTGGAGCCCATCATACACTGGCGCATCATCCATGAGGCCCATCATGTACTGGAGCATTGTAAATGGGGCAGATCAGACACTGGAGCAGCATCTAAGGGGCACATTATACACTGGAGCATTACAAATGGGGCCCATTATATATGGAGCATTATTGGAGCCCATCATACACTGGAGCATCATCCATGAATCCATGAGGCCCACCATGTACTGGAGCAATGTAAATGGGGCAGATCAGACACTGGAGCAGCATCTAAGGGGAACATTATACACTGGAGCATTATATATGAGGCCCATTATATAAGGAGCATTATGTGGAGCTCATCAGATACTGTATGGAACATTATATGTGACTAATTACTGTATTTGGTATGGAGAAATATATGGGGCTCATTATTCTGTATGGCGCACAATGTGGTTGCCATAACACTGTATGGAGTAATATACTGTCCTGTTTTTGAGCTATTGTACAATTTAAAATAGATATCAGTCATGTCATGTAAGCAGTGAAGTATGTGTCATTGTACTATACCTATATTTCTGTGGCGTATTGGAGCATCATGCAATGTAAAGTGCTGCGGAATATGTCGGCGCTATAAAAATAAAATTTATTATTATTATTATTATCATGCGTTGTGGTATGTGTTAAAGGGGCGCAGTGACACTCTTTGGCCCAGGGCACACGAAAACCTGGAGCCAGCCCAACCCCCCCACAACTTTAGCCAAATAACCCCCAGTTTTCAATGCATAACTATTATTAGGAAGTAAATTAAGGTTGACAAGCTTCAGTTGATGTTTTTGTCCTCCACTCCCTGCCAACTTTGCTTTCCCATTGACTTGCATTGGGTTTCGTGTTTCAGTCGGCCTCCAACTTTTCCCTATAGTCGGCCGATTTCGTTCGACACGACTTTTGTGAAAGTCAGGTTTCATGAAACCCGACTCGACCCAAAAAAAAGGCAAAGTCGCTTATCTCTAGTTTACACATTAAAAGGCACTTATGTAGGTAATTCCCAAAGCATTGAATTTTTAAAACCCATTTTTTTAGTTAGGCTTCATAACAGCAAAACAATTGTGATTTTATGGGAAATAGACATTCATATAAACTGTTTTTAGTAGAGATAATTTTCTGTCTTTTTATACATAACCACATTTCAGTTTGAAAAAGGTCTTCTTGATGATCAGTCATTGTTTCTACATTTCGCTGATGCTGCACTACATAATTTTTCCCCCATCCGTCTTTTTACAGCTGCATACAAAGAAAATCAATCACGGCTTTGAGCAGATGTAGGTATAGCAGAATTCAGAATGTGATGCATTGCTTGCATGCATTCATTTGCTGATTAGCGTGGCCCTTATGGAGCAGGACAAATGACATATTTGGATATATACACATTCATACCAGTTAGATTAACACAACAGTTAGACCTCACTTTACTAGACAGCGTTAGTTTAGATCTTCACCATGTTAGTAATGCACACTTGTTACTTGCTACTGCTGCTCAGTTTTTTTTATATTGATGACCTGTGCAATATATAGGTCATCAATATTACGTTTGTGGGGCTCCATGAACGAGAAGTAAAGCAGAACTGCACAACTTTATATACGATTTAATCCCTTCCCGACCTTAGACATATTCATAGGTCCTGGTTGGGAAGGACATCCCGACTTTGGATTTGTGGCTACGTCCTGGCAATTTTTCATGCATAGAAGCTGCACGCACGCGATCGCCACCAGGTGTTCAGCGATTATGACAGCTCACACCCGGCACTCCCGGCAGTTTAACCCCCTAAATGATGCGATTGATATTTCTAAATCGATCGTCGTCCCACCAAAATGTTCGTAGTGGCACGTGTTTTGGGTGAAATGTGTGTTGAGGCACACAGGAGCACAGGCTTGCACTATGCTCTTTGTCATGTAAGTACTTGGTAAATCTTTACACTACCACTATGAGAAAAATAGTGTGTGATTTCTAAAGGATAAAGTGTTGCAAACAGCATATATAAAATATTCTAAATACAAGTAATCATCACCCAGAGTACAGTATATTACGCACTTTTAGCACGTGTCAATTTATAAGAAGTAATATGTGATTACAATATAGGTGGTGCAGCATTGGATTTCCCTAAGGCCTCTTTCACACGTCCATGTCTCCAGTACGTGTGGTGACAGTTTTCACACGTACTCACGTAGACCCATTCAAATGAATGGGTCTGTACACATGTCAGTGTATTTCCACGGACCGTATGTCCGTGGTCAAAACTCGCTGACATGTCCGTTTTTAGCCGTCAGCACGGACGGCAAAACGTCCCACAGACGGAGAGCACACATTGATGTCCTCTGTGTGACATGTATCGGCACCGGGGAAGAAGCACTTCAGTAAGTGCTGTTCCCCGGTGGCAGGTGCTGAAGTCGGCTGTCATCATTCTCCCCTGCTCTGCCAGCGATCGGCAGAGCACGGACAGCAAAACGTCCCGCAGACGGAGAGCACACATTGGTGTCCTCCGTGTGACACGCATCGTCACCGGGGAAGAAGCACTGCAGTAAGCGCTGTTCCACGGTGGCAGGTGCTGAAGCTGGCTGCCATCATTCTCCCCTGCTCTCCTGGCGATCGGCGCAAGCAGAAGAGAATGATGAGCGTTATCTTAAAGTCCGAACGACAGCAGGTGGGGGGTTTGGGACTCTTACCCCCATCTTCCGACACCTGCTACCACTAATAACAGCGACAGTAGGTGCGGATGATCGGGGTATTCCACAACCCCCACCTGCTGTCATTGAGACTTTAATATAACGCTCATCATTCTTCTCTGCTCGCCGGCAGAGCAGGGGAGAATCATGACAGCTGGTTTCAGCACCTGCCACCGGGTAACAGCGCATTACTGTAGCGCTTCTTCCCCGGTGGCTGTCCGTGTGGTACGGCACATGGTGTACACACATGGACACGGATATCTTCGGAAATAAACGGACATGTGAAAGAGGCCTAAGTATGCACTGTATGTAATTTTAAATATTTTTTAATGTATCCAATAAAGGTTATTTTTTTCTGAGACATTATGCACCTCTTGTTTTTCTGTTGATAGCATCTTATGTTAGAGGTGTGTCTCCAAAACAGATAAAACTTGGTATGATTATGCTCTCTAGTGGTGGGTCTAGATTTTTATTTCTATATGTCAGCAATGGGGTCTTCCTGGGTCTTTTGCAATAGCGTTTCATTTCATTCAAATGTTGATGGATAGTTCGCGCTGACAGTGATGCACACTGAGCCTGACGGACAACTTCAGTTACTCTGGGACTTGATTGGGCTGCTTATCCACCATCCAGACTATCCTGCTTTGCAACCTTTGATCAATTTTTCTCTGCCATCCACATTCAGGGAGATTAGTTACAGTGCCATGGGAAAGTTCTTGCTTATATTGTGCACTGTGGACAAATGATCATCAAAATCTATGGAGATGGACTTGTGACCTTGAGATTGTTGAAATTGTTCAGCAATTTTGGTTCTGAAGTCCTCAGACAGTTTTATTCTCTTCTTTCTGTTCCCCATGCTTAGTATGCCACAGACAGACACAATGCCAATGTGGCGCCCCTGAGGGTTCAGTCGCTGCAGAGGCACTGCACCTCCTCCTGAGGTGTGGTACCCCACTATCCAGGTAAGGTGGAGACACCTGACCACACTGCAACACCTGCACCCCACACCACAAAGTAGTGTAGTAAAGCACCTTCGGCGGCTGCCTGCTTGGAGTGTAGCATAGCACCCCTTGGTGGCTCCCTGCTTGGAACACGAAACGTGCTGGGAGGTGGGTGGAGTTTAGTTTACGTAAAAGAGCGGGAAGAGTTAAGTGAGTCATTCAGTCGGTCAGTCATTGATTGAGTCAGTAAGTGAAGATGTAGAAGGACAGAGAGTGAGACAGAGAAGATCCCCGGGAGAGGGATGGAAGAAGGAAGAAAGGAAGTGCTGCAGCAGGCCACAGTGATCTGGGTCTGCTGGCACAGGAAAGAGAAAGAGAAAGGAAGCTTGACTCTCCATTGGGAAGAAGGATTAGCACGGAACGTGAACAAGGACTAGGGTTAGAGGAGAACCCTTCTCAAGTTCTAAGCGCAAGGCCGGGGCCCGGTCCCCGAGGTTGTACGGATACTAATGGCCCTGCAGCAGACACCGGAGGAATAGAAGTAGTGACCACTTTATTCCCACACAAGACTTGCTGCACCACACCATCTGTCCCAGAGGATCTGTCTGCAGCGACGGCTTACATCTCCATTGCCGAACACCACAGGTGGCGTCACGAATCACTTATAAATGTTCACCACCATAAGCACACTGCAACAACCCCTGTTACAATGGGCGCCCAGGGCCACGGGCCGGGTCCCAGCTGCTGTGACATCTCCCATTGAAGCTCATCGGGCCCGGTACCGAGTACCCTACTGCCCTGAGAGGGCGACCCACAAACACTAAGTCAACTACTTCCTTTTTTATCTGTTTTCAGGTGTGATTTTCATATTGTCCACACGTGTTACTTGCCACAGGAGAGTTTGAATGAGCATCACTTGCTTGAAACAGAGTTGTTTACCCACAATTTTGAAAAAGTGGCAACAATTTTGTTTGCCCCATTTTGGAGGTTTTGTGTGTGGTTTTACCTTTTTCCTCCATTTTTTGCATTATTCCAATACACACAGTGGAAATAAACATGTGTATAACAAAACATGTGTAATTGCAAATATTTTCTCCAAGAAATACTTCATTTTCTGAAAAAATTGCAAGGCTATCAACACTTTTGGTCAAGAATGCATATATATAATATATATTGTACCCATGAATAAGTATTTTTATGTAAGAAGAAAAGTACACATATTCGGTGTCTCCTCTTCCGAAAAGACCCAACCTATAAAACTGTCACATTAGTTAACTCTCTCAGTGAATGCTGTAAAATCTAATATATAAAGCTCAATGTTGGTGTGTATGTATGTGTGTGTGTATGTTCAAGATTGGCATCCGCACCGCCGCAGCTACAGCCTTAAAATTTGGCACAGTCACACGTCTGGACCCCGAGAGAGTCATAGGCTATGTTGTAAGGCGAAATTTTAACCCCACGCCTTCCAATTCACCAATTTTGCCCCTATCTACATAATGGGGAAAAAGTGTGTGTATCAAGCCCCGCCCCTCATTATGATATCATAATGGTTGCCATGGCGACGCTAATGTCATAATAGGTTGCAATGGCGAAGATGCTGTCACAATGGTTGCCATGGTGATGATGATGTCTTAATAGGTTGCAATGGTGACGGTTATGTCATAACGGTTGCCATGGTGATGATGATGTCATAATGGGTATATGGGCACGGGACTATGGGATGGAGGATGTGTGATGGGTATATGGGCACTGGACTATGGGATGGAGGATATGTATGACTGGTATATGGGCACGGGACTATGGGATGGCGGATATGTATGATGGGTATATGGGCACGGGACTATGGGATGGAGGATATGTATGATGGGTATATGGGCATGGGACTATGAGATGAAGGATGTGTGATGGGTATATGGGCACTCGACTATGGGATGGCGAATATATATGATGGGTATATGGGCATGGGACTATGGGATGGAGGATGTGTGATGGGTATATGGGTACTCGACTATGGGATGGAGGATATGTATGATGGGTATATAGGCACGGGCCTATGGGATGGAGGATATGTATGATGGGTATATGGGCATGGGACTATGGGATGGAGGATGTGTGATGGGTATATGGGTACTCGACTATGGGATGGAGGATATGTATGATGGGTATATAGGCACGGGACTATGGGATGGAGGATAATTATAATTTGTTATAACTAACCACAGTTAGTTACTATGCCCGGGCAGCGCCGGGCTCTTCAGCTAGTAATGAATAAAAATCAAGGCAAAAAACTGTGCTTTTTCATCATACCTTCAAGCAAAAAGTGAAATTAAATGAGATGAAAAAGACGAACGCAAATAAAAATAGTACAGTTGAAAATGTGATGGTGTCCTGCAAAAAAGTAATCTGTCATATAGTGCCATAAGCAGAAAAATAAAAAAGTTATAGCTCTCAAAATATAGCAATGCAAAAATAATATTTTTTTCCATAAAATAGCTTTTATTGTGTAAAAGCGCCAAAACATAAAAAAATTACGTAAATGAGGTATCGCTGTAATCATACCGACCTGGAAAATAAAGCTATCTTACCAATCTTACCACACGTGGAACGGTGTATTAAAAAAAAAAAAACCTTTCTGAATTGCTGGTTTTTGTTCATTCTCCCTCCCAAATAGAAAGCGATCAAAAAATGTTGTGTGGCATAACTCTTTGGTTTAAGAGCATAAGAATTAAAAGATTGAAAATTACAAAATTTTCATCAAATTTCCAATATTTTTACAAATAAATGCATGAAGTACAATATGTCACGAGAAAACAGTCTCAGAGTCAGTGGGATCCATTGAGGCATTCCAGAATTATTACCAGATAAAATGACACTGTACAGCGGTGCCGGCATCAGTATCCAGCACACCCTGGCAAGTGCCGGGGCCCTGAGCAGGTGGGGAGCCCAATCGCTGTCAAGAACACTGGCGCACAATGGGGGACCGGTGCCAGTGTGGGGAGGAGGACTCCCATGCAGTGACCGGGCATTAAACTAAAGGGCTCCGGGCTGGGGGGATGCCGCTCGGAGCCGAAAACCACAACTAGGGGTGGTGGAAGTCCCGAAGATTTGGTGGCAAAATGCCCGGTGGTTTGGGCAGAAGTGGAGGGCCGGGCCGTCCGGTGCCTGGTGGACACGGGGTCACAAGTAACCACTATGCCCGCAACGTATTTTCAACAGAACTTCCCGGAAGCAGCAAGGCCTCAGTGGGGGCCTGTGATCAGACTAGTAGCTGCCAACCAACTGCCAGTCCCAGTTGCTGGGGTGGTGTGGGTGCAAGTGACGCTGTGCGGTAAATCCCTTAGTCGCAGAGGGGTGGTACTGACTCAAGGAGAAGCTGATAAGCAACACCCCATCACCCTAGGCATGAATGTTCTATGAGAGTTTGGCAACCTACTGCTCAATGACCCTACACAGAGGATTCTGAAGCAGTGGGGTTCTTGCACAGCTCAGGGACAGGTATTCCAGCAGCTGGTGCGGGGAGCACGGGTACATCAGGACCACCAGGAAGGCGAGGCTCTGGGTAAGGGCATCACGCCAGCGACTCCCCTGCTTGTGTTACCTCCTGGACAGACTGTGGTGGCCCTGCCCATTCGAGCCCCGATAACCTTGGAGGGCGTGGAGGTGCAGGTGGAGCCGTGTCACTCGGAGCGCTTATCTCCTGGCATACTGGTGGCCCGTTCCCTGGCTACCATGCAAAAAGGAGCCGTCCTGGTGCGCTGCGTTAACCTTGAAGAACAAGACACTGTTCTGAAAGCATGGACTGTGCTGGCCAAACTAGTAAGGTATTTAGAAGAAGTGCTGCCAGATCCTGCGGTTCAATTACGAGTACACCCCGAGGATCCTTGGGAAGTAACAATACGAACCTTACAGGCCCACGAAGTCTCGGCACAAGAGAAGGGACGAAATATTTTGGAGCAGTTGCGGGCTGAGCTTTCTGGATTAACTGCAGCCCAACTCTCACAGATAAAAACATTGCTGGGACAGTACCATGAAGTATTTTCTAGTCATGAGGACGATTTTGGGTGTACCACCGCCATCACTCATGAAATCCCCACAGCAGGAACGGCCCCTATCCGGGAACGATATCGACAGATTCCACCACAACTCTATCAAGAGGTGAAAACTTTGCTGGCCCAAATGCTGCGAAAAGGGGTGATACGGGAAAGTCAAAGCCCCTGGGCAGCCCCAATCATGTTGGTCCGGAAGTAAGATGGTACACTACGATTCTGTGTGGATTATCGTAAACGGAATGCTTGCACTATTAAAAACTCATATCCACTGCCCGCATAGAAGAATCCCTGTCAGCCTTGGGAAAAGCAACATATTTTTCAACCCTGGACTTGGCCAGTGGGTACTGGCAGGAGCCTATGTCAGAAGAAGATAGAGCCAAGATGGCGTTCATATTGCCCATGGGACTGTTTGAGTTTAATCGGATGCCGTTCGGGCTGGCCAACGCCCCCAGGGACCTTTCAGCGATTGATGGAGCGGTGTCTGGGAGATCTCAATTTTGAGGCTACGTTGATCTATCTGGACGACATCATCGTCTATGCCGCCACCTTTGAGGACCACCTGAAGCGGTTGGGACAGGTACTCAGCCAGTTGCAAAAGTACAGGTTGAAGGTGAAGCCTCAGAAATGTCACCTATTTCGCTCTCAGATTGAGTATCTGGGTCATGTTGTTTCGGCAGAGGGTGTGAGGCCATCCCGGGAGAAGGTGGCTGCTATCCAGGAATGGCCTACCCCCGAGACGGTGAAAGATGTGCGGGCTTTTCTGAGGTTAGCCGGATATTACCGTCGCTTCGTAAAGAATTTTGCATGTTGAGCTCGAGCCCTGCACGACCTGCTGAAGGGGGCTCCCGCTGGGGCCAATGGGCGAAAAATCCAGTGGCAACACCCTCAGGAAGAGGCCTTCCGAGACCTCAAGGCTGAGCTCTCGGATGCCCCAATGTTGGCTTACGCGGATTTCTCTCAACCGTTTATCTTGCACACTGACGGGAGTCTTCACGGGCTGGGGGCTGTGTTGTCACAGGTTCAGGATGGCCGGGAGAGGGTGATCGCATATGGAAGTCGCTCACTCCATGACTCCGAGCGTAACCCTGACAATTATAGCTCCTTTAAGCTCGAGCTCCTCGCAGTGGTGTGGGCTATGACGGAGAGATTCACAGAGTACCTAGCGGGCTCCGAGGTGGTAGTGCGAACTGACAACAACCCGCTGCCTCATTTGGAAAACGCCAAATTGGGGGCACTGGAACAGCGATGGCCCGGATGGCGAAGTACAATTATATGATTATCTACAAAAGAGGGGCCGAGAATGTCCATGCAGATGCCCTCTCCAGGATTCGACATACAACTCGAGGACAGAATCGAGACGAAGAATTAGAAGGAGAGGAAATACCGTTCGCTCTCACTGCTGCCGTGCTTACAACTGACAATAAAAAAATATCTTCGTCTGAGACCCCAAGGGGCATATTGGAACAATCCCGGGATAAGTGGATACAACTGCAACAAGAAGACGAAGAGGTTGGCCTTCTCAGGACATGGGTCGCCGCTGGGCAATTACCGACTGACTCTCAACAGCAAAATTTGACTCAAGACCTGTTGCTTATGCTCCGACAATGGGAGAGGTTGGTTATCCGAAATGGATTATTGTACCGTAAAGTAACATCGCAAACAACCTCAATGACGGTTTGGCAGGTGGTTACGCCCGGAGCTCAACTACACGAACTGGCTCGAGAAGCTCACGAAAAAGGGGCCCACTTTGGAGTTAAAAAGACTTTGCAATGGTTGCAACAGAAAGCTTATCACCCACGCTTGCTGGCTGTTGTGGACGAAGTTTGCCGGACGTGCCGCTTATGTGAATTGGCCAAACCGCCCGCTCAGCGAGCCGCAACTCAGACTATTGTGACTTCAGCACCCCTTGAGCTCCTGACGGTGGATTACCTGACCATTGGTCCCGCATTCCAGGGATACGAACACTGCCTCGTCATGGTGGATCATTTTACCAAGTTCGCTGTGGTCACCCCCACTCGGGATCAGACCACAGAGTCATCTGCCTCCGCAATTTGTAGAAACTTTATACAAGTATACGGCTGTCCTCAATGAATACATTCTGATCAGGGAGCATATTTTTTGGGAAAAGTCATGGAAGAACTACATAACCTCTATGGAATTGACAAATCCCGGACCACACCGTATCACCCACAAGGGAATGGGGCTTGTGAACGATTTAATCGGACATTGATTCAGATGTTGCGCACTCTGGAGAGTGACAAGAAGGCCCGTTGGCCCGAATATGTTTCTGAATTAGTTTGGGTCTATAACAATAGGGTACATCGAGTGACTGGCTATACCCCCTATTCCCTGTTGTTCAGACGAGACGGTAAAGGGATCACGGAGGTGGAGTTAGACCCCAAAGAGCCTCAGCCCTGGACTGGAGTGTCGTCTTGGGTCCGAAATCATCGTCACCGGCTGCAAACTCTTCACCGAATTGTACACACCAAGCTCCGAGACTGGGAGCATGCAGGGAAGAATGCAACCCCACCTCCTCACCTCCAAAGCAGTGACCGGGTGCTTGTACTAGATCAATGCCCCCAGAACAAACTGGAGCCGCGTTGGGAAGAAAGTCCTTATCGGGTCTTACGCCGTATCCATCCAGACGGACCGGTGTACGAGATACGACCTGAGAAGGATGAAACATTGCCCACTCGTATTGTGCATCGTAATATGTTACGCCCATGTACTTCCTCCGACCCGAAGCAACCGGAGCCTACCCCGTCGACATCCGTGCCGTCTTCCGTATGTTGGGACCCGGACGACAATGAAGATTGTCTCCCAGGACACAGAGGCCCTCCACTCAGTAATGAATCATCTGACACGATTAGCCCACCCGCACCAATCAGCCCACCGATGTCCACCATCCCAGACGACTGTACCCCAGTTGAACTTAGAGGCTCCGAGCGGTCAACAGCCGGCAAACCCCCTGAATGATATGAGCAAGATCAATTCATATGGCAACAAACATTGAAACCCCTACAGACCGATCTCAATAGATTAAGGCCCTCGCCCGAGGACTGGCGAGCTTACAGGGTGGGGGAGTGTGGGGAGGAGGACTCCCATGCAGTGACCGGGCAGGTACCCAGGGGACCACCATCAAGGTTCCTGAGGGAACGATACTGGGAGAACAGTAAAGGGAGAGACTTGACTGAAGTTGTCAGGGAAATAGGGGGCGGGGCAAGGGTAAAAGGAGCAGGGGGCGCGCTGAAGTGGCAGTTGACAGAGAGCAGAACAACAGACAGGAAGCCGTGTGAGACAGAGAGGATCGAGGGAGCGGACGGTGTGTTGTGGAGAGACCGACAGGGCCCTGTGAAAGGAAAGCTACGGACTTACCGACTAGTGACACGTGAGAGCCTTGCACCGGCGGCCACTCCACTCATACGGTCTCATACAGCTGCCCCCGCTGTTTCCCATCCTGCTGTGACAGGTCCACGACCTCCACTGACCGCTGCGACTAGAGACTATTCCTTTACAGCGGTCAGGACACTGCAACCCCTGCCTTCTCCCACAGCTGCGGCCCTGTCATCACCGGCCCCAGGGGGTGCCACCTCACTACAGGCGGCAGTAGAGGCCCCCGTCCGGTTTGCTGAGGGACTCTGGGCAGAGACTGGTGAAGGTCTACATTTAGAGACTGCGTCATCACCGCGCCCACCGGCATTGTTCCTTCAGGGCCTGTTGCGCCCCATCGGCACCGTTTCTTCAGGGCCTGTTGCGCCCCATCGGCACCGTTTCTTCAGGGCATGTTGCGCCCCATCGTCATCGTTTCTTCAGGGCCTGTTGCGCCCCACTGTCACCGTTTCTTCAGGGCCTGTTGCGCCCCGTCGTCACCGTTTCTTCAGGGCCTGTTGCGCCCCACCGGCATTGTTTCTTCAGGGCCTGTTGCGCCCCACCGGCACCGTTTCTTCAGGGCCTGTTGCGCCCCACCATCATCGTTTCTTCAGGGCCTGTTGCGCCCAACCAGCATCGTTTCTTCAGGGCCTGTTGCGCCCAGTTTCATCCTGGAGTATCGAGGCGTCAAGGCAGCCGCATCATCGACCTCTACGCGGCCACGCCTGAGAACCTGACAGACCCCTGGAAGGATAAGTTTATTATAGTAGATAAGGACCCCCAGTTTGGTCATACGTGGCCTATAGCACCCCGGGCAAACCTGGTTAGTCGCATCCATAATAAGAAAGTGTTGTTAGGTTTGTTGAGTCCCTGCGTGGACTGGTTATTGTTAACCCCTTTTGTTTGCTCAATATAGCCCCAGCGGCTACAGTTTATAAAAGTTGTTTCCACAAACCACACTCAGTCTCGTGCCTCGTCACCGCATCCTGCGAACCTGCTGAACCCTACACCAGCACCTGCGAGTGGGCCCCCCTCTTGCATACACAAACACCCGCTGACGCACACAAACACCCACACACACAGACACGCACACAGACACACACAGACACCTGCACACACACAGACTGCTGCACACACATGCAGACAGCCGCAGACAGATACACATATTCTCTGCTAAGGTTCAAAATGCAACATTGTTCACAGCAGTGGCTAAGGAGTCAGAAATGCTTCCAGGGGTCTTCCCCATGCTGTTCCCATGTCATTTGAGCACTTTTCCCATCAATTTCCGCAGTTTATAGACTTTCTAAAGACCCCCATGGGGGGACCCGGTAAAAATGCTCTAGTTTCCCATAGACTTACATTGGGCTCGTTGCTTGGATCGAGCACCCGAGCATTCCAATTTGCTCGACCTGAGCAACGAGCACCCAAGCATTTTATGCTCACCCATCATTACTCAGCACTTATTCACAGCCCTTGAATCATGGAAACATTATTTTAAACTACTGTATCTAAAATGACCCACCATCCAGTGACTTAAAAGACTAAATTTTTCTCATGTACAATCACCCTTGTTTCCTTTCGTTTGACCCTTGCTGCCCCTTCTGTTGAGATACTGTATGCATTTCTTTACTCCTTTCTTGCCTCCAATACGGCTTCCACAGTGGCATAGGGAATGCAGTGGTAAGTTTAAACCATGCCTCCCTACCATTTCCTGTGACATGGAATAGGAATAGGCAGTGTAGATGTGGTTTAGCTGTTACGATAGGACTGGCGAGTAAACTGGGACCAGGGGCACCTTTCCTGGACCTAACACATACCCTAGCTCACCCTGTTCCCCGGGATACCTCTGATGGTGAGGATGCCGGGGCCTCCGCCCTTGCCCTGTCTCTTAGCTGCAGCCCTGGATCTGTCTCCCTCCCCCACCCGGGGAAGAGAGGCGCTACCGTGTACCACAGTACTCCAACCCAACAGACAGGGAAACAAAGACAAGAGTAAAAGAAAAATTCCACTCACACAAAATATACTCTCACAAATAACAGAGGTATGCACCAGGGTGTGAAGGAAGGGGGAAGAAAATAAAGCAGGTAAGGATGAGGAATTTCCAAGCGTACAAACCAGGCAACAGTCGCACAATAAACACCTCCAACTCTCAAACACCAGCTTCTCTCTCTCCAGATCTATGTAGCAAGTTCTAACTCAGACAAGGATCTGGCCAGCAGGCCTAGCTTTTACTCGAGAGAGGAGTGGCTAACCAAGCACAGCTGAATGCAGGGATTTCCACATGGCCGATTAACCCCTTTCCCGCTGAAAGAAAACAAACACATTCAATACACCGGAGAAGTGCTTCTTCTCAGTGGCGAAGCAGGAGCTATCAGACGCTGCTGGCTCTGCTCTGTCGCTGTAACCCCGTGACATTAGCCTTACCCCTGCACTCCCTATGCCACTGTGGTAGCCATTTTAAAAGCAGGAGCAATGAAACGTGTATTTAAGTGGAGGAGACAACAATAGCCAAATGGAGGGCAACATGGGTGACTATACATAAGAAATGTACGATCACTTTTCAGTCCCTGGATTGTGGATCGTTTTAAAAAAAATGTATGATTTTAAAATAATTTTGTATGTTGTAGCTTGCTGACCACAAAACATTTTATAATCATTCATTGATCCATATTACATATGACAAGCATATTTTAGATCATTCTTGCAAAGTCAGCAGAGATTGTGCTGCTTTTGGAGCAGGAGTTGACTGTCTAAGTCAACCGAACTTCCTTTAAGGCCAGGATCACACATGCGAGACACTAGGACGAGTCTCGCATTTTAATACCCAGCACTTCGGGAGCGGAGCGTGCAGCTGCATAGAAATACAAGCAGCAGCAAGCTCCTCTCCCAAGTGCCAGCAGCAGTGCCGGGTATTAAGATACAAGACTCGACCGAGTTTCTTGCATCTGTGATCCCGGCCTAAAGAAGGCAGAGATGGTTTATTATTGATCTGCCTTACTGGTCGCTGTATACACATAGCTGAACTGCCACCATCTCTACAGGTTAGGAAGCAGAAACATTGAAGGGTGTCAGGAGGGAACAGGGACTTCTGTGTCTTAGCAGATAAGTTCTGCAGTGGAGATAGGAGGCAGAATTTGTCATGTAACTGTAACTCCTAAAGCCCAGTTTCAGTGGAAATCATCAATAATAAAAATGATTTTAACCTTTGAAATTCCCCAAATGTCTTCAGACAGCCACTTGCTGTGTAATAAATAAGAAAAGAAAGAAATGAAAACAATAAAAAACTAAAGAAAGCTAAAAATAAGAAAACCACTGCCATTCTGAACCACTATTTGTTGTCATGTCCAAATCAATATGTTGGACATATAAAAAAAACTATAAAAGAAAGAGGAACATAATTTTAAATGCATTTCAGAGGTAATAAAATTATTTAAAAAATCTTAAAAATAGACATGTATTTCCTTTCTTTTCTTTACATTTTCTCCTGTAAAAATAAAAATAGCATAAAATTTAGGCCCCACGTTAAATAAAAAAATAGGCAAAAATTATTGTACTAACCAGTTGGATGGTCTTAAAATTGTCTGTACGTCAAAACCTAAAAGTGTGGCTGGTGTTGAACTGGTTCAATATATTATAAGATTTTTTTAATAAATTACAAATATTGTTTGTATTGAAAAGGTCTCTTACTATAGTAGTAGTAGTCATTGCTAAATTTCCCCCCCATTTCAATTATTCGCAAAGCTTGTAGTATGCTTGAATTATAAGTGTTTCTGAGAAGTAGGAGCTTTTCCTGCCTCTGCAATAAATTATATCTGTTTTCATGAGCCTGTGATTATTCAAGTGTTCTTGACAATAAAAGTCTAAGAGCCTTGAGAATGAAGTAATATATCCTACTAATAGGATAGTAATGGTCTACAAGTCGCGTGGAGAAATAATACCACCCATGGAGATATCTAAGGACCATTTAAAGTTGACCTGATTGCTTTTTCTATATCTGCTGTCAACCTTACAAAGTCACTGTTATATTCTCCAAACCTTATTCTCCTTTCTTGTTTCTAAACGTTGGCAATATTTTTGCAGCATTTGTCTGTAATATAACCTGCAATTTCCAGCACATTTAAGTTAAGTGCAAGTGATTTGCAGAAAATACAATGACTTGCCAACTGCTTTCAAAGATTACCTGCTGTCCTTAAGTGGGTAGTTTAACCACTACAGTCTATACATGAGTGAATACACAAAGAGGTATTTTCCATTTAATAACTAGTATTCCAGCCCCTTATTCCTTTTGTTTTTTAAATACATGACTTATGTTTTAGTTTTCCCATTGCAGTAGGTCATTTGTTAAATTCAGGTTTGTTATCATGATAGCTTCTGGTAAAAAGAAAAAAAAATGGAGGTAGAAAGTATAAAAAAAATAGTTATTTTCCAGCATTATTCTGTTGTTTTCTTCGCTAATTTGGGCTATTTTTGTCACTGAAATAAAAATAATCAATGCTTTTATACATTTTGCTCCATAAAAATCTATCACTCATAAAACCTACATCATTATTTTGCACAAGAATTCAGTATAGTTGAAACTTTCCAAAAGGTTATATAAAACATTAACTTCACCCCCAGGAGATTTTCCTTTTTTATTTTGTGGGTTTTTTTTGTTTGTTTTGTTTTTACTTCCCCTTCTCCCAAGAGCCATATCTTTTTTATTTTTTAGTCCACATTGCCATATGAGGATTTGTTTTTTGCAGGGCATCGTATACTTTTGAATGCCATCATTCATTTTATCATTTAATGCACTTTAAAGCGAGAAAAAAAAATTCCAAGTGCAGTGAAATTGCGAGAAAAGTGACATTTTGACATTTTTTTTTGGGGGGGGAGGGTTGTTATTTACCGTGTTCACTGTACAGTAAAACTGACCTAGCAATATCATTCTCCAAGTCAGTCCAAGTATGCAGATAGCAAACATTTAGAGTTTTTGTTTTCAAGTGGTGAAAAACAGTTCAGATATTTGGAGAAAAAAAAACTTTACTTGTGTTGTCATTTTCCTAGACCCGTAACACTTTACATTTTTGGGATTTAGTGCTGTGTGAGGGCTTATTTTTAGCACCCTTAGGCCGGTTTCACACATCCTGATATTTTCGGTACCGGAGAAACTGGTACCATTGATATCCGTGTCCGTGTGTCTGTGTGTCCATGTGTACTACGTGTGGCACACGTGTGCCACCCGTGTGCCACATCAGTACCACACGGATGGCCGCAGGGGAAGTAGCATTACAGTAAGCACTGTTCCCCTCCATGTGGTGCTGAACGCGGCTGTCATTCTCCCTGCTCTGCCGGCAACAGTGCGAGCAGGGAAAAATGAATGAAAAAAAACGATGTGGGGTCCCCCTTGTATTTTGAACCAACTCGGCAAAACTAACAGGTGCGGGTTGCTATTCTCAGGCTGGTAAGGGGCCATGAATATGGGCCCCCCCAGCTTAAAAACAGCAGGCCACAGCTGCCCATAAAAGGCGCATCTATTAGATGCGCGTATTCTGGAGCTTTGTCGGGTTCTTCCCATTTGCCCTGTAGCGGTAGAAAGGGGGGTAATAAGGGGTTAATGTCACCTTTCTATTGTAAGATGACATTAAGCCCGGCTTAGTAATGGAGAGGTGTCAATAAGACACATATCCATTAGTAATCTTATAGTAAGTAAAGGGTTAAATAAACACACACAGTAAGAATGACGTATTTTAATGAAACAATACACCACACATTTTTTCCATCTTTATTAAGGTACTGTCACACTTAGCGATGTACCAGCGATCCCGACCAGCGATATGACGCGGTCAGGATCGCTGGTACATCGCTAAGTGGTCGCTAGTGAGCTGCCACACAGGCAGATCTCACCAGCGACATCGCAGGGGACGGGGATCGCTACTTACCTGTCACACTAGGCGATCCTGCGTCCTCCCGCCCGGCTCCACGCTCGTCGCTCGTCTCTCCACAGGAAGCGCCGCAGGAAGCTGACGACGAGAAGTGGTCCAGGACATTCTCACACGATCAGCGATTACCAGCGGGAGAGCGGGTCGTAGGTAAGTATCACACACAGAGATATCACTAGCAATATCGCTATAACGTCACTAGTTATAGCGATATTGCTAGCGATATCGCTTAGTGTGACAGGCCCTTTACACTGCAAATCCTGTCTCGAATCCTTTGATCTCCTATAAAAAAAAACTAAAAAAATTATACCAACAATATACAATACCTGTCCAGCATACAGTCGTTCCCATGGTGCAATCCATATCTGGGGATAATCAATTTACAACTGGAGCGGTGCTAATGCGACCACTCGGGCTGTAAACTACTGGGGAATGAATGGGAAGCAGCGCGCACAGGCTCAGTGACTAGCGGTGAGCCTGTGCTCACTGCCCTCCTGAACTCCTGTGACTTGAGGACCATGGGAAAACGATGGTGCTGAGGTCACAGGAGTTCATGCCGGTAGCAAACTGTGAAAACATGTTGACATCTGCATAGCCCATTCATTTGAATGGGTCTACGTGTGTCAGTGTCTCCGGTACGTGAGAAAACTGACACTACACGTACCGGAGCCACTGACGTGTGAAACTGGCCATAGCTGACGTTTTCACTGATACAATTTTCTAGTAGATACGATGGTTTGATTACCTTCAGCGAAAAAAGTTATTCTGGCTTTTTGGATTTTTTCTCTTTATGCCGTTTAACAATGAGATTAATTTATTTTATATTTTGATAGTTTGACTTTTACGAGAACAGCAATATCAAATATGTGCATTTTGTTTAATTGTTTTATTTTTAAGAGGGCAAAAGCTGGGTGATTTGAACTTTTGAGGGTTTTTTTTTTCATATTTTTAAAAATATTTTTACTGGATTTAATAGTCCCCTTAGGGGACTTGGAGCTGCAATTTGTACTATACATAAGCACTGCTATGTATAGAGCAAATCAAAATCTCCTATGAACACAGGAGAATCATCATGACAAGCATAGATGTCTTCAGCATACTCTCGACTGTCATGGCAACCCATTGGCGCCCACGATCATGACCCCTGCTGTGGATTGTTAAGTGCTGCTGTTAGAGATTGACTGCAGGATTTAACAAGATAACAGCCGCGGATGGAGCTCTGCTCCACTAGTGGCGGTTAAAGGCACATTATGGCTGATTAAATAATCAGCCATCATCTGATGGGAAAGAGTTAGGCAGATCTCAAAGGCAGGGACACAACATATGATGTACTGTACATATAAATCATAATTCTTGAAGAGATTAATATAAGTTAGATAAATTTCATGTTTGAGCCTCCTTTCAGTCTCTGTCAGGGGTTTCCTTCTGAAGTCCAGAAAAAAGTAATTCATATGGAACCTGATCAAAAGCAATAGGTATATTGAGGCAAATAGAGTCTCAGTCTGCAACTTTGAACTCTGAACATCAGTTTTTGTCTTTTATGTCTGAACCAATGGCAAAGTAGACTATGCAATTGTGTTTGGCATAAAAGACAGACACCGCTGAACACAGGTCAAATGGAGTCCAAAGACGCAGATTTTGGACTTTATTTGCCTCATTGTACTCAGTGGTTCCATTAGGGTTTTATGTGTTTTTGTCTAAATTCCGTGTTTGTTGGTTTTAGCTGGAAGACTGCTGGAGGCAACAAAGGATGCTCAAACGTGGTGTGAAACTACCTTACGAGTGAATGATAGAGATGAGGAATACATTTGAGTGAAATTAAACTCTACTTGAATTTTACAAAAATCCACATTTTTCAAAACGCAGATTTTTTTTTGTACTACACTTCAGAGCAGATTAAACAAAATGGCAGGCATTGGCCACCATTTTCTGAACCCTAAAAGGCTACAAAAATGCAAATAAATAAATAAAATGCATGCATATGCTTACCTCACCCCTCTGCTCCTCACCACCATCCATCTAGTCCTCATCGCTTCTTCGTATTGTCGTCACCCACACTGAAATTACCAGGCCTTCTACGCTAGGCCAGGGCTTCAGATTTGATAGGCCCAAGAGAGTTCTGCGAAGGTGTCCTCCAAGGTCGCGTTCCTTGATGCGAAGATGTGATGAGGACCAGACACGTGAGCAGTGAGGTAAGTATAAGGATATTTCTCATTTTTTACATATTACAATTATTATGCACTGCGCCTAGAGAGACTGCAGAGTATAATAAGGAACATAACATTTGGGGAGAATAACTTTTTTGTGAATCAAATTTCCTGGTAAAATCCTCACAAACGGGCAAAATCGAATTGTACCTGATCCATTCGACTTTAATGCAGCCATGGGGACTCAAATGTATTTTTTGAGCACGCCAAAGTCACTCGGATAGAACCAGAGCATTCCCGGTAGCACCTTATCCAAGCACGTTCGCTCTTCACTTATCTCTTTCCAAAGTCCACCCAACTCAATAAGCCTCTTGCACCTTACTGAAAAATCAATCCCTGCAGTAGTATCTATTTTTACCTTTTCACATGCACCACAAATGTTTTAGACATTTCTGTTGCTATCTCATTTACAGTATATAAATGGGATTTGAATGTGTACAAGGTAGAAAGAACCGCATTTAGATTAATGTGAATTGTGTGCAACATACTGTATCTTCTGCATGCAAACATAGTAATGGGTTTCCTGCTGTTATTTTTTTTTCTTTCTCTGGAGGTTAATGCTTGGACAGCAGATGCAAAAATATTTCTGTTGTCTGATTCACAAATTTACAAGAAGACTTTATTGTGAAAGCCGCCTTAATTATATTTATTCTTTTTATTCTATCAGAACACATCTCTCCAGAGAATGATTTTCCACAGAGAGCTGTGAATTTGCCTGCAGTGCATTTGTGATGTAACGTTAAAGATCTGCTTTATTGACAGGCTCGTGGACCCACTCAGCCATGTATGTGAAGATAGATTTTCATGTTCCACTCAACTGGTCCGTTTACAAATGTTCCACAGTTCTCTTCTCTGGATAACTTCTGGTCTATGACATAACTCATTAAGTGCAGACAGGCTTGGGATTTAATAGAGTGTTCTTTACTCATCCTTTCCATGTCCTTTTTTGCAGTGTGTGCAAGACATTGCAGTCAACTTTCTTTACAAATAATCCATAAGGCCTCATTTCCATATATCTGTCTTTTTTCCCTTCAGCATGGCTGGGAAATGCCAGAGGGAACCTGATGCAAGAAAAACTCACATAGTTTCCTATGGGAGAGATCACACTTATTCGGCACACTAAATGTTGCACCCGACCCTTCAAAGTGTCAGATCAGAAAAGACAACATATTTTTCAATCTGGCTCACCCGTTCTGCCGTAGAAATAACCTGATAACAAGTGATTTTATTCAGCTGATGGTAATGGGCCAGATATATGGAAATAAAACAACACATTTTTGAACTATGAAATGTATGAAATGTAAACCACCATAATATTTTCTAAACATTTAAAAAAATTATTAGTAGGCACTCCCATAAATTCTAGAGAGCTAAATATAGTATTGAATGTATAAGACTAATCCCACGCAGGGGAGTAACTAGAGTGCTGTGGGTCCTTTGTTGCTTCTATGCATGTGTCCCTGTAGCTCTGCTAAGAAATATAAAGATATATCTTCCCTCTCCCTTAAAAAATCCAAAACATAATTATTTAGACAACAGTCATTCAGCTAGCAAATAGTAGCACTATATAAATGACACCGTACTATTAATGAACAAAGCACAGTGTACTTACATGAATACTACCTACAATACCACTATATAAGCAGGGCCGGTTTTAGACAAAGTGGGATCCTGGGTAAAAGTTTAAAGTGGGGCCCCAAATGCTAACATATTGCACCATCACACAGAAACATTTCAGTTCCATTTACATGCACTGAACGAGTGTGATTGACAATATTGAAATCGTTCAACGCTTGCTCCCGGAACAATGATGGGGACAGAATGATCACCAATAGATTAATCTGTCCCCATACAGTATCATGCTATCAGCAACATATCTGCAGTTTTCACCTGGTGATGTGCTGCTGAGAACAATTATTTTTATTCCAGCATAAACAATCCAATCACATGATTAATAGGCAGCTTTTGATTGTTTAGTATAATACACCATAGTCGTCCATATAGTATAATGCACCACATAGTCATCCTTATATTACAATGTGCACCATACTCCTCCATTATTTATAATGCACACCCAATGGTCCTCTATATAGTTTAGTATAATGTGCCCCATAATCGTCCATATAGTATAATGTGCCCCATTTTCCCCCATAAATAATAATGCACTTTCCATCATCCTCCATATAGTATAATGTGTCTCATGGTCTTCCATACAGTAAAATGTGCACCATAGTCCTCCATACAGTATAATGTGCCACACAGTCCTCCATATAGTATAATGTGCATAATAGTCCTTCATATAGTATAATACACTCCCCATAGTCCTCCATATAGTATAATATACTTTCCATAGTCCACTATATAGTATAATACACTTTCCATAGTCCTCCATATAGTATAATACACTCCCCATAGGCCTCCATATAGGATAATACACACCATAGTCCTCCATATAGTATAATATACATTCCATAGTCCTCCATATAGTATAATACACTCCTCAGTCCTACATATATTATAATACACCACTCATAGTTCTAAATAAATATTGCATAATGCACCCCCATTGTCATCCAAGTTGTACAATACACTCCCCATAGTATAATGTGCCCCAATCATATAGTATAATGCATTCCCCATAGTCTTCAATTCAGTATAATGCAGGTCCCATGTAGTACATATAGTATAATGCACGCCCCATAGTTCGTTAGAGTATAATGTAGCCGCCATATAGTATGATGGACCCCATAGTCCTCGATCGAGTATAATGCACCCCCAGAGTATAATGCAGCCACCCCATAGAGTATAATGCAGCCTCCTTCCATAGCGTATAATGCCACCACCCCATATAGTATAATGCTGACTCCTCATAGAGTATAATGCAGCCACCCCATAGAGTATAATGCAGCTACCCCATAGAGTATAATGCAGCTACCCCATAGAGTATAATGCAGCTACTCCATAGAGTATAATGAGGCCACTCCATAGAGTATAATGCAGCTACCCCATGGTATATAATGCAGCCACCCCATAGAGTAAAATGCAGCCACCCCATAGAGTACAATGCAACCACTTTATAGACTATAATGCAGCCTCCCTCCCCTTAGAGTATAATACAGCCACACCATAGAGTATAATGCCACCACCCTATATAGTATAATGCAGCCAACTCATAGAGGACAATTCAGCCGCCTCATAGAATATAATGCAGCCCATCATAGAGAACATTTCAGCCACCTCATAGAGTATAATGCAGCACCCTCATAGAGTATAATGCAGCCACCCCATAGAGTATAATGAGGCCACTCCATAGAGTATAATGCAGCCCCCCTCAAAGTATAGTGCAGTCCTCCTCAGAGTATAATGGAGCCACCCCATAGAGTATAATGCAGCCACACCATAGAGTGTAATGCAGCCCCACCAGACAGTATAATGCAGCCACCACATCGTATATAATGCAGCCCTTCATAGAGTATAATGCAGACCCTCATAGAGTATAATGCAGCTACCCCATGGTATATAATGCAGCCACCCCATAGAGTAAAATGCAGCCACCCCATAGAGTACAATGCAACCACTTTATAGAGTATAATTGAGCCCCCTCAAAGTATAATGGAGCCACCCCATAGAGTATAATTCAGCCACTCCATAGAGTATAATGCAGTCCCCATAGAGTATAATGCAGCCACACCATAAAGTATAATGCAGCCACCCCATAGAGTATAATTCAGCCACCCTATAGAGTACAATGTAGCTCCCTAATAGAGTATAATGCAGCCCTCTCATAGAGTATAATGCAGCCACTCTGTAGAGTATAATGCAGCCACTCAACAGAGTGTAATGAAGCCACCCCATCGAGTATAATGCAGCCCCCTCATAGAGTATAATGCACTCACCCCATAGAGTATAATGCAGCCCTCTCATAGAGTAAAATTCATCCCTTTCATAGAGTACAATACAGCCCCCTAATAGAGTATAATGCAGCCCCATCATAGAGTATAATGCAGCCCCCTCATAAGTATAATACAGCCGCCATAGAGTATAATACAGCCCCCATAGAGTATAATACAGCCACCCCATAGAATATAATGCAGCCCCACAGTCCTGCAGTATTATGGCTACCACAAATTCACTGATCTAAAAAACTCCTCATTTACTCACTGCTCTGGTCTCTGCAGAGCGTCTCATCAGCTTCACTTCCCGGCACAGCATGGTGCATGATGAAGTAGTGTCATCTGCCAAGGTGGGCAGATTCCCACTGGGCCAGCGGCTCTGAGGTACAAAATGGGCCGTCGGCCCATTACAACTTCTGCACAGGCCCAGTGTGCACACGCCGTCCCTTTAAAATTTCTGCACAGGCCCTGTGTGCGCGCGCTCTCTCGGTGCACATGCTGACAAGGGCAGTGGCGGCCTGCATAGGTTCGTGAATGGGGCCCTCATTTGTGCTTGCGCTCGTGGCTGCAGCCCTTGTCAGTGAGGGCAAGCAGAAGAGCGCACTCACACAGGGCCTGTGCAGAAGGTTGAAAACACTGCTGTGGCGCACACAGGATGCCTGCCTCTCTCTCTCTCTCTCTGACACTGGCCAGTACCAGCATCAGAAAAGAGTGTTCTCTCCTCACCAATCCCCAGCTGGCATCCACTCTGAGTCCACAGCACCTCCGATGCTAGCTGGACAGTGGACTCGCCTCATTCCCACCCCATCTCAGGGACTTGGGTGAGTACCAAGATGAAACTTTTTTATGTATATACAGCATTTGCAGCTTGACCTACAGTATGTAATGTACAGGGTGGGCCATTTATATGGATACACCTGGAAGGGCCATGTATATGGATACACCTAAATAAAATGGGAATGGTTGGTGATATCAACTTCCTGTTTGTGGCACATTAGTATATGGGAGGGGGAAAACTTTTCAAGATGGGTGGTGACCATGGTGGCCATTTTGAAGTCGGCCTTTTTGGATCCAACTTTATAAATGGCCCACCCAGGTCTATCCATATAAATGGCCCACCCTGTATAATAACTGCTGTATATACAATATATAGTTGAAACTGCTGTATATAATCACTGTATCACGTATATAATGTATATACAGAAGTCTATATACATTATATAGGTGATACTGCAACTTCTATGTATATATGTTATATAGGTGATACTGCTGTATATATACTGCGACTATACACTGCAATCAAGGCATCACTTGTATAAGGTATATATACCTCTGTATATACAAAATCTATAAGTGATACTGCTGTATATAGTTAAAGTATCACATATAATGTATGTACAGCAGTCTATATATGCTATATAGGTGATATTGCGACTGCTGTGTATATACATTATATAGGTGATACTGCTGATAATATACTGCGACTATTCACTGCAATTACAGTATCACATGTATAACGTATATAGACTGCTGTATATACAATATATAAGTAATGCTGCTACTGCTGTATATAATTGCAGTATCAATATTATGACTCTTCAAGGCAGTATGAGTCTCTAAATTCTTAGCCATCAATCCCTTAGATAACTGTATGATTGTGGTACTGTCATGTGATGCATCTTCAGATAGTTCCAACTCGGCTACACTGACTTGTAATAAGAGTCCAGGAGAAACAGAGTTGATTTTCTCTGAAATCTTGTATTTAAGCACAATGAGGCAGGTGGTAACAATAATCCCAGAGAAGTACACATGTACATCCAAATGGCTACAGCAAACTGATAATGAGGAAGAAGGGAGGAGCAAAAGCTAACATCATAAGCTTCAGGAGAGAAAAAGGGACAAACTTCAGAGGGCAGAGCTTCACCCTAGCCACAGCAGAATGAAATGTATAACATAGAAAATACATAACAAGTTGTTCCCATTCATGGGACACAACAATCACCTACATAATGTATGTACAGCAGTCTGTATACGTTATATAGGTGATACTGCGACTATTGTGTATGTATATTATATACAGTAGGTGATACCGCTTTGTATATATACTGCGACGATACACAGCAATCACAGCACATTATCACCTATATATTGTATATACAGCAGTTTGACCTGTCTAATGTATATTAACTGCTGTATTCACAATATATAGGTGATACTGCTAGTGCTGTATATACAATATACAGTATGTGATACTGCAATTGTGTACAACAGTAGCAGTATCACCTATATAATGTATAGCAGTCTACCGTATATACAATATATAGGTGAAACTGCAACTGCGGTATGTACGTTATATAGGTTATACCGCTGTGTATATGTGTGTATACTACTGTTCAAAAGTTTGGGGTCACCCAAACAATTTTGTATTGTCCATGAAAACTCATACTTTTATTAATCAAATGAGTTGCCAAATTAATTTAAAATCTAGTCCAGACATTGACAAGTTTTGAAAAAAAGATTTTTATCTGAAATAATAATTTTCTCCTTCAAACTTTTCTTTCTTTGGAGCAATTACAGCATTGCAGACCTTTGGCATTCTAGCAGTTAATTTGCTGAGGTAATCTGGAGAAATTTCACCCCATGCTTCCAGAAGCCCCTCCCACAAGTTGGTTTGGCTTGATGGGCACTTTATTGCGTACCATACGGTCAAGCTGCTCCCACAACAGCTCAATGGGGTTGAGATCTGCGCTGGCCGCTCCATTACAGATAGAATACCAGCTGCCTGCTTCTTCCCTAAATAGTTCTTGCACAATTTGGAGGTGTGCATTGGGTCATTGTCCTGTTGTAGGATGAAATTGGCTCCAATCAAGCGCTGTCCACAGGGTATGGCATGGCATTGCAAAATGGAATGATAGCCTTCCTTATTCAAATTCCCTTTTACCTTGTACATATCTCCCACTTTACCAGCACCAAAGCAATCCCAGACCATCACATTACCTCCACCATGCTTGACAGATGACATCAGGCACTCTTCCAGCATCTTTTCAGTTGTTTTGCATCTCACAAATGTTCTTCTGTGTGATCCAAACACCTCAAACTTGGATTTGTCTGTCCATAACACTTTTTTCCAATCTTCCTCTGTCCAATGTCTGTGTTCTTTTGCCCATATTAATCTTTTCCTTTGATTAACCAGTCTCAGAAATGGCTTTTTCTTTGTCACTCTGCCCTGAAGGCCAGCATCCCGGAGTCGCTGTAGACGTTGACACCGGCGTTTTGTGTGTACTATTTAATGAAGCTACCACTTGAGGACCTGTGAGGCGTTGATTTCTCAAACTACAGACTCTAATGTATTTGTCTTGTTGCTCAGTTGTGCAATGGGGCCTCCCACTTCTCTTTCTACTCTGGTTAGAGCCTGTTTGTGCTCTCCTCTGAAGGGAGTAGTACACACCGTTGTAGGAAATCTTCAGTTTCTTGGCAATTTCTCACTTGGAATAGCCTTCATTTCTTAGAACAAGAATAGTCTGTCGAGTTTCACATGAAAGTTCTTTTCTGGTCATTTTGAGAGTTTAATGGAACCAACAAATGTAATGCTCCAGATTCTCAACTAGCTCAAAGGAAGGTCAGGTTTATAGCTTCTCTAATCAGAAAATTGTTTTCAGCTATGCTAACATACTTGCACAGGGATTCAACGGTATTCTAACCATCCATTAGCCTTCTTACACAGTTAGCAAAAAAAAGTACTGTAAGAACACTGGAGTGATGGTTGTAGGAAATGGACCGCTATACACCTATGAACATATTGCATTACAAACCAGACATTTGCAGCTAGAATAGACATTTACCACATTAACAATGCATAGAGTGTATTCCTGAATCATTTAATGTTAGCTTCATTGGAAAAAACTGTGCTTTTCTTTCAAAAATAAAGAAATTTCTAAGTGACCCTAAACTTTTGAACGATAGTGTGTATGTATATATATATATATATATATATATATATATACAGTGGGGAAAAAGTATTTAGTCAACCACCAATTGTGCAAGTTCTCCCACTTAAAAAGATGAGAGAGGCCTGTAACTGGCATCATGGGTAGATCACAACTATGAGAGTCAAAAATGAGAAAACAAATCCAGAAAATCACCTTGTCTGATTTGGCAATATTTATTTTTCAAATTATGGTGGAAAGTAAGTATTTGGTCATTAACAAAAATTCATCTCAATATCCTTTGTTGGCAATGACAGAGGTCAAACCTTTTCTGTAAGTCTTCACAAGGTTGGCACACACTGTTGGTGATATGTTGGCCCATTCCTCCATGCAGATCTCCTCTAGAGCAGTGATGTTTTGGGCCTGTCGCTGGGCAACACGGACTTTCAAATCCCTCCCAAGGTTTTCTATGGAGTTGAGATCTGGAGACTGGCTAGGCCACTCCAGGACCTTCATATGCATCTTACGAAGCCACTGCTTCATTGCCCTGGCGGTGTGCTTGGGATCATTATCATGTTGAAAGACCCATCTACATTTCATCTTCAATGTCCTTGCTGATGGAAGGAGGTTTGCACTCAAAATCTCATGATACTTGGCCAGATTCATTCTTTTATGTTCACGGATCAGTTATCCTGGTCCCTTTGCACAGAGCAGCCCCAAAGCATGATGTTGCCACCCACATACTTCACACTAGGTATGGTGCTCTTTGGATGCAACTCAGCAATCTGTCTCCTCCAAACACGACGAATTTTGTTTCTACCAAACAGTTCATCAGACCATATGACATTCTCCCAATAGTCTTCTGGATAATCAAAATGCTTTCTAGCAAACTTCAGATGGGCTCAGACATGTACTGTCATGTACTGGCTTAAGCAGGTGGACATGTCTGGTACTGCAGAATCCGAGTTCCTGGCGGTTTAGTATGTTACTGATGGTAGCCTTTGTTATGGTGGTCCCAGCTCTATGCAGGTCATTCACTAGGTCCCCCCCTTCCATGTGGTTCTAGGACTTTTGCTCACCGTTCTTGTGATCAATTTGACTCCACAGGGGTGAGATATTGTGAGGAGCCCCAGATCAAAGGAGATTATCAGTGGCCTTGCATGTCTTCCATTTTCTTATTATTGCTCCCACAGGTGATTTCATCACACCAAGCTGCTTGCCTATTGCAGATTCAGTCTTCCCAGCCTGGTGTAGGGCAACAATTTTGTTTCTGGTGTCCTTTGACAGCTCTTTGGTCTTCACCTAGGTGGAGTTTGGCGTGTGACTTGAGGTTGGGGACAGGTGTCTTACACTGATAACAAGTTCAGACAGGTGCCATTACTACAGGTAATGAGTGGAGGAGCCTCTTAAAGAAGTTATAGGTCTGTGAGAGCCAGAAATCTTGCATGTTTTTAGGTGACCAAATACTTATTTTCCACCATAATTTGAAAAATAAATATTGCCAAATCAGACAAGGTGATCTTCTGGATTTGTTTTCTCCTTTTGACTCTCATAGTTGTGGTCTACCTATGATGTCAATTACAAGCCTCTAACATCTTTTTAAGTGGTAGAACTTGCACGATTGGTGGCTGACTAAATACTTTTTTTCCCCACTGTACAGTACCACTCCTCCTGTACTGTATATGTACACTGCACAGTACCACTTCTCCTGTACTGTATGTATACGCTACTCAGTACCACTTTTCCTGTCCTGTATATATACACTGCACAGTACCATTTCTCCTGTCCTGTATATATACACCGCTGGGACCTCCATGATCCTGAGAACTGGTGCTCTAAAGCGCACCATGTAAATGGACCGGTGGTCGATCATGTGCACTGTGGCATCATTCACACATGGTTCTTCAAATAACGCCTTTAAGAGTAGTGTTGAGTGGCGCGACAAAGTATAGCAAAATCCACTGATCGGGTGTGGGAGGAGTGTTATAGTATGTGGACTGGGTGAGGTTTGTGTGGCAGGGGTTCTTTTTTGTCCCAGTCTGGCCCTGGTCAGCGTGCACCTGCTGCGCAGAGGGCAATGATGGGGGAGGCAGGGTCATCTGACTCTCTCTCCTCCGTTATTGTTTTCAACTATATTGGCATCTAAGGTGCTGATGCAGGTGAATGCAGAAAGGGATGACGCTGGCACCGGGCCTCCTTGCCACTGGGCCTCATAGTGGCCGCATGGTGTGCCGCTATTATCGGCATGCCACTAGCTGGGGGCCCCTGGAGTATTGGGGGTCCTAGGCAGATGCTTAATCTGCCTACCACTAACGACGTCCCTATATACAAGGCTGTCTTCACACGTCCTGATATTTCTCGTACTGGAGAAAACAATACCGGTGCTGTCAGTGTGACATGAACCAGCGTCTGGGAAAAAGCAGTACAGTTAGCGCTGAATCCAACAATCATCATCATGGATATGGGCCCCCTCCCAGACTAATAACATCAGCCCTCAGCCACCCCAGAAATGTCGAGCTTACTTTTAGGGGTGACAGTAAGCAAGATTGAAGCAGTTGAAAGGCCGGCTCATACAGAGCTTACCATGAGAACTGCTGCATGTGACCTGTGGTAACCTTAAATACATCACCACTCGTCACTGCAGTTGCATTCTCACGCTAAGCTCAGTGTGTTCCAGCTGGCGTGATAGGCAATCACATTACTGATGTCACTGCACACCACACCATCTGGATGTAGCAGAGTTGAGGATTGTCATGAGACCTCATCATTATGGATTAATGGTGGACAGATGAGGTTTACTTTGATTTTTTCTTTTTTACTTTTAGGTTACTAAATGGGTAAAAGAGGGTAATTGTCGGGAAGTGATTTGTACAATTAAAGGACTTTTCTATATGTGTGTCTTTATTAACACCTTACCTACATTGTACGTACTATTCCATCCATGTGACCTGGGACCTAAGTCCCAAGGATGGAATAGTACGTCCAACGCGATCAGCGGCGCTCACGAAGGGAGCGCCGCTGATCGCGGCCGGGTGTCAGCTGATTATCACAGCTGACACCAGGCACTATGTGTCAGGGGCAGTCACGGACCGCCCAGGCACATTAACTCCTGGCACACTGCAATCAAACATAATCGCAGTGTACCGGGGGATTAGGTAACAATCACGCATGGAGGGTCCTCCTCCCTGCAGGCCCCCGGATCCAAAATGGCCACGGGGGCTTTCGGGGTCCTGCAGGGAGGCGGCTTCCTCAGTGCCTGCAGAGAGCAGGCAAGGATGAAGCCTGTGCAGCGCCTGTCAGATCGCTGATGTCCCCCCCCCACGGGACAATGTAATAAAGATTAAAAAAAAACACTTGTAAAAAAAAAAATTAAAAAAAATTCCTAAATAAATTAAAAAAAATATTCCCTAATAAATTCTTTTTCTAAATAATATAAAAACAATAAAAGTACACATATTTAGTATCACCGCGTCCATAACGACTTACCCTATAAAACTGTCCCACTAGTTAACCCCTTTAGTGAACCCCTTAAAAAAAAACAGAGCAAAAAACAATGCTTTATCATCATACCGCCAAACAAAAAGAGCATTAACGCGCGATCAAAAAGATGGATATAAATAACCATTGTACCGCTGAAAATGTCATCTTGTCCTGCAAAAAACGAGCTCCCACACAGCATCATCAGCGAAAAGAAAAAGTTATAGTTCACAGAATCGCAGAATAAAGCGATGCAAAAATAATTATCTTTTATATAAAATTGTTTTTATTGTATAAAAGCGCCAAAACATAAAAAAATAAAAATGAGGTATCACTGTAATCGTACTGACCCGAAGAATAAAACCCCTTTTTCAATTTTACCACAAGCGGAATGGTGTAAACGCCCCCCCAAAGAAATTCATGAATTGCTGGTTTTTGTTCATTCTGCGTCCCATAAATCGGAATAAAAAGCTATCAAAAAATGTCACATGCCCGAAAATGGTACCAATAAAAACGTCAACTCGTCCCGCAAAAAATAAGACCTCACATGACTCTGTGGGTCAAAATATGGAAAAATTATAGCTCTCAAAATGTGATGATGCAAAAACTATTTTTACAATAAAAAGCATCTTTTAGCGTATGACAGCTGCCAAACATAAAAACCCGCCATAACTAGTAAATCAAACCCCTCTTTATTACCCGTTTAGTTAGGGAAAAATAATAAAATGGAAAAAATTTATTTATTTCCATTTTCCCATTAGGGTTAGGACTAGGGTTAGGGTTAGGGCTAGGGTTAGGGCTAGAGTTAGGGCTAGGGTTATGGCTATGGTTAGGGCTAGGGCTGAGATTAGGGTTAGGCTGGTTTCACATTCGCGCTTTTTAAGCGCACGCACGGCCGGGGGTAGCTCCGCCCCGAGCCGGCTCTCTGCCCGGCGTGCCCGCCCCTTGCTTGTAGCGCCGCCTCCTAGCGGACAGCGGCGCCTGCGATCGGCGCACCCTATCTTTAGCATAGGGTGCGCAGATCGTGCGCATGCCGTGCGCTAGTTGCGCTTTGACCTGCGCTGCGCACCTTTGACGGTGCGCCGTGCGCGCCAAAATCCAAAAAGTTCGATTTTGGCGCGCACGGCGCACCGTCAAAAGTGCGCAGCGCAGGTCAAAGCGCAACTAGCGCACGGCCTGCGCACGATCTGCGCACCCTATGCTAAAGATAGGGTGCGCCGATCGCAGGCGCCGCTGTCCGCTAGGAGGCGGCGCTACAAGCAAGGGGCGGGCACGCCGGGCAGAGAGCCGGCTCTGGGGCGAAGCTACCCCCGGCCGTGCGTGCGCTTAAAAAGCGCGAATGTGAAACCAGCCTTAGGGATGTGTTGGGGTTAGGGTTGGAGTTAGAATTGGGGGGTTTGCACTTTTTGGGCACATCAGGGGCTCTTCAAACGCAACATGGCGTCTGATCTCAATTCCAGCCAATTCTGCTTTGGAAAAAAGTCAAACGGTGCTCCTTCCCTTCCAAGCTCTGCCATGCGCCCAAACAGTGGTTTACCCCTACATATGGGGTACCAGCATAACCTGGACAAATTGCATAACTTTTGGGGTTCACTTTCTCCTGTTTCCCTTGGGAAAGTAAAAAATTAGGGGCAAAATTTTCATTTTTGTGGAAAAAAAAATATATTTTTTTATTTGTATGGCTCTACGTTATAAAGTTCTGTGAAGCACTTGGGGGTTCAAAGTGCTCACCACACATCTAGATAAGTTCCTTGGGGGGTCTAGTTTCCAAAATGGGGTCACTTGTGGGAGGTTTCCACAATTTAGGCACATCAGGGACTCTCCAAATGCGACATGACACCCACAGACCATTCCATCAAAGTCTGCATTCCAAAATGTCACTACTTCCCTTCCGAGCCCTGACGTGTGCCCATACAGTAGTTTTCTCCCACATATGGGATATCAGCGTACTCAGGACAAATTAGACAACAACTTTTGTGGTCCACTTTCTCCTGTTACCCTTGGGAAAATAAAAAATTGGGGACTAAAAGGTCATGTTTGTGGAAAAAATATGATTCTTTTATTCTCACACCTGGGCGTTATAAACTTCTGTGAAGCACTTGGAGGTTCAAAGTGCTCACCACACATCTACATAAGTTTCTTGGGGGGTCTAGTTTCCAAAATGGGGCCACTTGTGGGAGGTTTCCACAATTTAGGCACATCAGGGACTCTCCAAATGCGGCATGACACCCACAGACCATTCCATCAAAGTCTGCATTCCAAAATGTCACTACTTCCCTTCCGAGCCCTGACGTATGCCCATACAGTAGTTTTCTGAAACATATGGGATATCAGCATACTCAGGACAAATTGGACAACAATTTTTGTGGTCTAATTTCTCCTGTTACCCTTGGGAAAATAAAAAAAATTGGGGGCAAAAATATAATTTTTATTTAAAAAAATATAATTTTTTATTTGTATGGCTTTATGTTATAAAGTTCTGTGAAGCACTTGGGGGTTCAAAGTGCTCAGCACACATCTAGATAAGTTCCTTGGGGGGTCTAGTTTCCAAAATGGGGTCACTTGTGGGAGGTTTCCACTGTTTAGGCACATCAGGGACTCTCCAAATGCGACATGACACCCGCAGACCATTCCATCAAAGTCTGCATTCCAAAGCGTCACTACTTCCTTTCCGAGCCCTGACATGTGCCCATACAGTAGTTTTCTCCCACATATGGGATATCAGCGTACTCAGGACAAATTGGACAACAACTTTTGTGGTCCAATTTCTCCTGTTACCCTTGGGAAAATAAAAAATTGGGGACTAAAAGGTCATGTTTGTGGAAAAAATATGATTCTTTTATTCTCACGCCTGGGCGTTATAAACTTCTGTGAAGCACTTGGAGGTTCAAAGTGCTCACCACACATCTACATAAGTTCCTTCGGGGGTCTAGTTTCCAAAATGGGATCACTTGTGGGAGGTTTCCACTGTTTAGGCACATCAGGAACTCTCCAAATGCGACATGACACCTGCAGACCATTCCATCAAAGTCTGCATTCCAAAACGTCACTACTTCCCTTCCGAGCCCTGACGTGTGCCAATGCAGTAGTTTTCTCCCACATATGGGATATCAGCGTACTCAGGACAAATTGGACAACAATTTGTGGTCCGATTTCTCCTGTTACCCTTAGGAAAATAAAAAATTGGGGACTAAAAGGTCATGTTTGTGGAACTAATAAAAAGAAGAACCTAAGTCTGGATCAATTTCCAGTTCCTGGAGGTGCAGCTAACTGCTGTTCTGTCCTTTTTCTTTCTATAGTGCCTTCCTCCCTAAAACTGAAGCCATTGCTGTAACCACAGGTTTAGTAACTTTCTTTTGTTTATCCTCTTTTTTATGCAATTGTATATGCAGTATTGTTTTGTCCCCCTGCATATTTTTCATAAATATTGCCTGTCTATCTTTTTGTATTAAATATAAAATGTAGTAGTTTTGTTCCTTTTGTTCTGTAAACCGAACCCGTGAATTTATACCGTATCGGTAATAGGTGTCCAATTGACCTGAAAACGATTGGTGGTGGCAGCTAATAATCTTTCTTGGGCTATTATGGAGTTAGCAGTGACCGTACTGAGGTATATACATATATTCAATGCGTTGAAATAGGAGGTGAAAGTATGCCATACTCCTCTTTCAGATAGGTACAGTCAGGGATGATATTATTATTTGCAAGCGTTTTATAGATGATATTTTCATAATTTATAATAACCATAGGAACACAGTATCAGAATTCCTGGAGATTATTATGTGTAATAATTGGGAAATTGAATTAACACCCGAGATTAGTAAAATGGAGATCAACTTTTTGGATTTAACGATAAAACATAATGGTAAAGGTAAAATAATAACAAGGAATTCTTTAAAAAAAGTTGACGCCAACAGTTATGTACACTACAAAAGTAACCATTACAATAAATGGTTGACAAACGTACCAAAAAATCAGTATCAACGAATAAGGAAAAATTGCACCTTATTAAAAGATTATAAGGAACAAAGTAAATGTCTAAGAGAGAGGTTTTTAGAGTGTGAATACCCTTAAAAAAAAAAAAGCATACTCAAAGGCAAAGGGAATTTCACAAAGTAGTTTAATACATGGGACAGAAAATAAAAAATCTACAGATGAATATTATATCACTAATTTCATCACAACTTTTTCTTCCCAAAATAGCACTATCAGGAACATAATACAGAAGCACTGGAAGGTCCTACTAAATGACCCAGTCTGTCAGAAAGTATTACCAGCTACCAGTGATAACATTTAGGAGGGCGCCATCCTTAAAAAACATTTTAGTCCCCAGTAGAATTAGGGATGTGGGAGGCAAAAAAGCCCCGAATGCAGGAAAAAGTACCTCACAGAAGCATTTAAAAGGTTCCTTTAAATGTAAAAACGAAAAATGCTTGTGTTGTTTTTGGATCAATGATAACGTAAATACTTTTTATTCAAATAATGATAGTGATAGAGTATATGACATTAATTTTAAGCTAACATGTCAATCCAGTTTTGTGATTTATCTAATTGATTGTTGCTATGGGAAACAATATGTGGGACGCACTACACAGCCTCTACATCTAAGGATGAACTCACATAGGCACAATATCTCTAAAGGATATCTGAAATATGGCTTGTCTCGACCTTGTATTGAAAAACATGGGAATAAAGCCTCATTACGAGTTACACCTATAGATCATATACCAGCGGATACCCCAAATCGAATGCAGTGTCTAAATAAGATAGAAGTGTATTGGATATATAAACTAGATACCATTCATCCAAAAGGTCTTAATGAGTTTGTAGATCTTTTTTGACAAGCCATCTTTTCTGTTTTTTCTGAGAGAGGGAGAGAGAGATTTTTTCGCCACTGCCAGAATGGCGTTTAGGGTTAAAATGCATGAAAGGAAAGATCTTCCGGGCATGTGCATTCCGTCGCTGAAAAAAAGTTTCTTTGTCTGTCTACTTCAGACAGCGGACGCTAAAATTCATATGGATCCATCAAAAAACGGATGCAACGGCCATCCATCAGTCATAATCCACCGCTAATGCAAGTCTATGGGAAAAAAAACGGATCCGCCAAAAAAATGGTGGATTTTGATTGACGTCAAACAACTGAAGTGTGAAAGAAGCCTTAGATGTTTAACATGCTTCATTAGAGGTTATATTTTGATATAAAGTCATTGTGACTGGCGTATAACATTTTGACATTGGAGGGGGGCGTTTTCACAGGAAGTGATGTTTGTTTGTTTGTGATATCATGAAGTGAACATTTTTGAACTGGAGAGGATCTGCAAGGATACATGGCAGAGAATCCCTAAATCCAGGTGTGAAAAACTTGTTGCATCATTCCCAAGAAGACTCATGGTTGTACTAGCTCAAAAAGGTGCTTCTACTCAATACTGAGCAAAGGGTCTGAATACTTATGACCCGTTTTTCTTTTTTAATAAATTTGCAACAATTTCTACATTTATGTTTTTTTTCAGTCAAGATGAGGTGCAGAGTGTACATTAATGAGAAAAAAAATGAACTTTTATGAATTTACCAAATGGATGCAATGAAACAAAGAGTGAAAAATTTAAAGGGGTCTGAATACTTTCCGTACCCATGGTATATTCTAGCAATCCAGGTCCAAAGAGAAGTATATGAAAATGTTCATCTAAACCAAAGTCCAAAAAGCAACTCCATTCAGAATCAGTTTGGAATGTCAGAAGCCAACGGTATATCAACTTCAATGGAATCTTCCTACTTAAAGTTGGAAGGCGAAGATGATCTGTTACCTAACAATAATTCAGACAAAAAGCCAGTGGGATACCTCTATACATATCAGCTATGACTCGACCAGGTATTGCAGCAACAATTGGAATTCCCTGCAGATATGTGGAAAAACCAACCAAAAAGACTGAAATGCCATTCAAAGAGTACGTTGATATTTGAAACATACTCATGACATAAATTTAAGGATGTCTGCACCAGAAGATCTAAAACGCACAGGCTAAGTGGATGCAGACTGGGCTGATGAGTTAAGTGTTTGCAGATCGACAAGCGGCTATTTGTTCAACTTTGGAGAAAGATACATTTCTTCGTCTACTAGATAACAGGTATCTGTAGCCTTGTCATCTGAAAAGCAGAGTATGTGTCTGCAGCCCATGCAAGTCAAGAGGCTAATTGGTTAAACCAATTATTAAATGATCTTGGTAAGCCATCAACTCAACTGACAGGGATTTATAAAGACAACCATGGATGCATTAAACTTGCACACATGACAGTGTAGGTCATGATCCAGTCCGGGGTTTGTTTTCTGCTATCTTCTCTCTGGACTGGTCATACGGGGTTACTGTATTTTTCGGACCATAAGACGCACCCCAATTTTCAGAAGGAAAATAGGGAAAAAAATAATAATGTGTCAAATGGGGGTCCGTCTTACAGTCCGAATTCAGCTTACCTGGGAAGGGATCCGGCACAGGTGGAGAAGTAGTCACAGGGGTCATTCAGTGGTCCAGGCTCGTGCGGTGGCGGCGGCTCTGTGCTGGGGCAGCTGCGCTGGGGCTGGGGCAGGTGGGCTGTGCTGGGGCAGCTGCGCTGGGGCTGGGGCGGGTGGGCTGTATTGGGGCAGCTGTGCTGGGGTAGGGGCAGCTGTGCTGGGGCAGGGGCAGCTGTGCTGGGGCAGGTGGGCTGGGGCAGGGGCAGCTGTGCTGGGGCAGGGGCAGCTGTGCAGGGGCAGCTGTGCTGGGGCAGGGGCAGCTGTGCTGGGGCAGGTGGGCTGTGGCAGGGGCAGCCGTGCTGGGGCAGCTGTGGCAGGGGCAGCTGTGCTGGGGCAAGGGCATCTGTGGCAGGGGCAGCTGTGCTGGGGCAGGGGCAGCTGTGCTGGGGCAGGTGGACTGGGGCAGGGGCAGCTGTACTGGGGCAGATGGGGCAGGGGCAGCTGTGCTGGGGCAGGTGGGCTCTGCGGTGGTGGCAGCGGGTGGCGCTCTGCGGTGCGGTGGTGGCAGCGGGCTGTGCTCCGGTGCAGGGGCGGCAGCTCCGCCGGCGTTTCTTCGCAGCCCGGAGGCCCCCCGCACACCCCTTGCTGGGCGCCGCCATATTGCGGTGGCCTCCGGGAGCATGGACGCCGGCAAGATGGCCGCCGGTCCGGGGGTGGCGCATGCGCAGCTTCAGATCTCGTGCCGAGATCTCGGGGGATGAGATTCAAATTTGGGAACGAGATCTCGTCCCCTGAAATCTCGGGACGAGATCTGAAGCTGCGCATGCGCCGTCCCCGGAGCGGCGGCCATCTTGCCGGCGTCCATGCTCCCGGAGGCCACCGCAACATTGCGGCGCCCAGCAAGGGGTGTGCGGGGGCCTCCGGGCTGCGAATAAATGCCGGCGGAGCCGCCGCCCCTGCACCGGAGCACAGCCCGCTGCCACCACCGCATCGCAGAGCGCCGCCCGCTGCCACCACCGCACCGCAGAGCCTCGCCCGCTGCCACCACCGCACCAGGTGCCATGCATTGCGACCATAAGACACACCCCCCACTTTCCCCCAAAATTTGGGGGGAAAAAAGTGCATCTTATGGTCCGAAAAATGCGGTAATCCCCTCTGCCTCGTTTTAGAGCTGCCTGGGCTGTTTCAGTCCTCTGCAGCCTGCTGGCCAGCATCAGATATAGTTCATGCTTCCAGGCTAAAGCCGCTGACCACTATACCCTAGTGATCCTTCTGCCTCTGACTTCCCGCATTTGCGTGTGACCCTATCCCTGACTTAGTGTATGTCTGGTGGTTTCCTTACAATGTATGACTCGGTCTGAACTCTGAACTCCGCCTCTTGTTTTCTGTCCCTGATACCGCGTTCCCTGACTGGCTTTGACTCACTGGCTTGTACCCTGACTACGTCTTATGTTTTGGATGCCACATTCCTGTTAGGCTGACTTCTGGCTTGTCTCTGACTACGTGCATTGCTGTGACCTTTGGTACTTCTGTTCCTGACAGTGTATGAATCGGCTTGTCTGACCACTCTTTCATTATCTGTGACACCTGTGCTGCTGCTCAGTGTTGCTACGCTGTGTGTGCAACCTATCTTCCATCACCAGCACCCCCTGGTGGAGGTTGCGCTACACTGCACTGCAGCAGCATTACAGTGTGAAGATCAATGTGAGAACCAAACACATTAATGCTAAACATCATCGTTTGATAGAATGTGGCATATTTGAGTTTGTTTATTGCGAGACTGACCAGATGATAGCTGATGTTATGAAAATGCCATTTCCAAGAGCCAAATTTGAAGATTTCAGAACCACTATTAGACTAATAAGTACCGTATTTTTTGGATTATAATGCACACTTTTTTTTCCAAAAATTTTTTGGGGAAAATGAGGTGCATCTTATAATGGGTACATACCTTACCGGTACCATTGCTGCAGGCCTCAGGGTGAGTGTAGGGTTCGAGCAGGCTCACAGGATGCAGTGACGAGACATGAGACTGAATGTGGTGTGAAATAAACTTTTATAAATTTCAAGCCGCAAGGGCTAAAACGGTTTTAACAAAAACCAAAAAAAAAAAAAAGGTAACACCTATTTGTCCTCGCAGGGATTCGGAAAACAACATACAAAACAAAGGGTCCTTATTTCTCTATATTACACTTAGCCTTCCGGGCGTCGCTCGAGTTCACAGATACGACCACTCACGGATTGCAGATGTGGTTGCCTTGTAATCCACAATTTCCCGGAAGGACTTGGGCTCGTCCAGCCCTGAAGAAACCAGAACGATGGGGCGCAGCAGGCCCTGAAGAAACCGGAACAATGGGGCACAGCAGGCCCTGAAGAAATTGAACGGTGGGGCGCAACAGGCCCTGAAGAACCTGAACGGTGGGGCGCAACAGGCCCTGAAGAAAACGATGCTGGTGGGGCGCAACAGGCCCTGAAGAAAGCGATGCCGGTGGGGCGCAACAGGCCCTGGAGAAAGCGATGCCGGTGGGGCGCAACAGGCCCTGAAGAAAACGATGATGGTGGCGCGCGGTGATGATGCAGTTTCCCAGATGATCTGTAGCCGTCCTTTATCAAGGAGTCTCTCCCAAAGCCGGGGTAGTAGGCCTTTATTCTCGCATATGATGAGGTGGCGTATCTTCAGGCCGGCGATGGCCGGGTCGCCGTGGTGGGGGAAGGCTGGGGGGAAGTGTCCATGCCTCTGTGGCCTGGTTACATGTACTCACGGCCACTACTTGAGGTAAAGATTCTCTCCCACAAAGGCGGGGGGCAGCGGGGATGATTCTCTGAGAACGGGGGCGGGGAGCAGTCTCCGGTAACAGTCTCTCACGTCTCTCTTGTCGGTCAATGCGCAGTTTTCTCCTCACAGGCTCCTGTCGGTGCCCCTGCAGGTCACCCTGCTTCCTGCCTTCCCTCTCGCTCTCTCCCAACTGCCACCTCAGCGTGCCCCCTGCTCCTTGTCTCCTAGCCCCGCCCCCTGTTGCCCTGACAACTTCAGTCGCATGTCTCCCTTTGTAATCCCCCTGGTGTGGTTCCTTCAATAACCCTGATGGCGGTCTCCCTGGTTTCGGCCCAAACACTGTATAGGGGTCCTCCTCCCCACAGGATGAGGGCGTCCGGTGGTGCTGCGGGTGCCCAACGGTGCTGCAGGGGGTGTTCAGCATTGTGGGTGTCTCTGGCGCTGCCGAGATCTCCATCTGTGCACGCGCCGTCCCCGGTGGCCATTTTCCCTGAGTCCACCGCACAGGAAACCATGAAACTGCCGGGCCTCTGGCCTTTCACAAAATGTCGGCAGAGCCCTGGAGACACCTGCAGCTGCATTGGGCAGCAGCACTGGACACCCGCAGCAGCATCAGACACCTGCAACAGAGCGTCACACATCGGAACACCCCCTCATTCCAGCCTGTGGCCTGCAGCATCACCCCACTCCTGCCTCCTCCTGCAGTGACCCTGGGACCCCGCTTCACTGCAGCCACCACACCCAGGAAGCAATAAGACGAATGGGTTATAAAAAGCACCACCATTTTATTAAAAATAAAAAAAAATCTTATTTTTCTCCTCAAAATTTGGGGTGCATCTTATAATCCGACCCGTCTTATAATCCAAAAAATACGGTAGTTGTTGAGTGGTGGTGCTTATTATTGTATTTATTGCATCAACATCATTTACTACTTTTTAATAGTGCATGAGTTTCTGTCTCCAGCAATAGTGTTGTATTGCCAGTAAAGCACTGTAAAAAAAAAAACAGGAATTTTCTCCTCGCTGTGTGTGTAGCTGGTGTACAGTTTACTTTCACCTCCTAAGCTGACAGACAAGATGCTAAGATTCTAAGATATAAGAAATATCAGCTGTAAGTTATAATCTTTGTTGCCGAATATAGAAGTAAATTCACTGTTGAATGACTGGACAGCACAGAGATTAATCCGCTGCCAACATTTATGATGGGGCAATGTCACACTGGAAGAAGTGCACACCCCCAGTGAAAACTGTCTGATAACACCCACTTGGACTTATCCAAAATTAACTCATCAGGTGCCAAACACATTGTTTGCTAATAATTCAGCAAAATGAAAACAAAATAAAAACAAATGTTTTATTATTCTGCAGCCACTTTTACATCGTGTGTCCAGTTCAGCATAAAAAGTTTTGTGAAACGTCCTCTTTGAAAAGCAGATGCAGCCGTATACTTAGTTTATAGCTTCAGGCTCCTTTTAGGGTGTGTCCAGCATTTGTGTGTCCACTGAGATGTTTATGTTCTGAAAGTTAAAAATAAATATTCCAATAGTGATACTCAGCAGAGTTCTTGGAGACGATGGAAAAGGATTTAGATACTTTGGGAGGATCAATCACCTTATGTCTATTGGGGCGTGTTGGTTAAAAGAATGATCAGGTATGTTGGACTTAAAAATGAATACAATCGTACTTACAACTTTAAGATAAAAATAAATCCAAGAAAATCTAGCCTCAGATATTATTTGGCAATACCATAAATCATACATACTTATGACAAGCATTTTTATTGGTACATTTGTAATTTTACGCCATTTTTTTTAAGACACTGTGTCTGCAAGTTTGCATATACAGTATCTTCAATAAAATGGCACTGGAGATGGCAGTATGCACACACGCTGACTCCAGCGCCATTTTATTGAGGTAATATACTACAACAGTGATGGTGAACCTTTTAGAGACGGAGTGCCCAAACTGCAACCCAAAACCCACTTATTTATCGCAAAGTGCCAACACAGCAATTTAACCTGAATCCTGGTATATGTCCCTCCATCCAGTTATTTGTCCCTCCATCCTGGTATATGTTCCCATCCTGGTGTATGCTCTCCCATCCTGATATATATGCTCACCATTCTGGTATATGTTCCCTCATCCAGGTATATGCACCCCATCCAGTTATATGCTCCCCCTTTCAGGTATATATCCCCCCATTCAGGTATACACTCACTGGCCACTTTATTAGGTACACCTGTCCAACTGTGTGTTAAGACTTAATTTCTAATCAGCCAATCACATGGCGGCAACTCAGTGCATTTAGGCATGTAGACATGGTCAAGACAATCTCCTGCAGTTCAAACCGAGCATCAGTATGGGGAAGAAAGGTGATTTGAGTGCCTTTGAACGTGGCATGATTGTTGGTGCCAGAAGGGCTGGTCTGAGAATTTCAGAAACTGCTGATCTACTGGGATTTTCACGCACAACCATCTCTAGGGTTTACAGAGAATGGTCCGAAAAAGAAAAAAAATCCAGTGAGCGGCAGTTCTGTGGCCGGAAATGCCATGTTGATGCCAGAGGTCAGAGGAGAATGGGCAGACTGGTTCGAGCTGATAGAAAGGCAACAGTGACTCAAATTGCCACCCGTTACAACCAAGGTAGGCAGAAGAGCATCTCTAAACGCACAGTGCGTCGAACTTTGAGGCAGATGGGCTACAGCAGCACAAGACCACACTGGGTACCACTCCTCTCAGCTAAGAACAGGAAACTGAGGCTACAATTTGCACAAGCTCATCGAAATTGGACAGTAGAAGATTGGAAAAACGTTGCCTGGTCTGATGAGTCTCGATTTCTGCTGCGACATTCGGATGGTAGGGTCAGAATTTGGCGTAAACAACATGAAAGCATGGATCCATCCTGCCTTGTATCAACGGTTCAGGCTGGTGGTGGTGGTGTCATGGTGTGGGGAATTTTTTCTGGGCACTCTTTGGGCCCCTTGGTACCAATTGAGCATCGTTGCAACGCCACAGCCTACCTGAGTATTGTTGCTGACCATGTCCATCCCTTTATGACCACAATGTACCCAACATCTGATGGCTACTTTCAGCAGGATAATGCGCCATGTCATAAAGCTCGAATCATCTCAGATTGGTTTCTTGAACATGACAATGAGTTTACTGTACTCAAATGGCCTCCTCAGTCACCAGATCTCAATCCAATAGAGCATCTTTGGGATGTGGTGGAACGGGAGATTCGCATCAGGGATGTGCAGCCGACAAATCTGCGCCAACTGTGTGATGCCATCATGTCAATATGGTCCAAAATCTCTGAGGAATGCTTCCAGCACCTTGTTGAATCTCTGCCACGAAGAATTGAGGCAGTTCTGAAGGCAAAAGGGGGTCCAACCCCTTACTAGCATGGTGTACCTAATAAAGTGGCCAGTGAGTGTATGTCCCCTTATCCTGGTATATGCCCACCCATCTGGGTATGTGATCCCCCATCTTTGTATATGTCCCCATCCTTGTATATATCCCCATCCTGGTATATGCTCCCTCATCCTGGAATCTGCTCTCTCATCCTGGTATATGATCACCATCCTGGTATATGCTCCCCAATCCTGGTATATGCTCCCTCATCCTGGTATATGCCAGCAATCCTGGTATATGCTCCTCCCATTATGGTAGATGCTCCACCAAGCCTGGTATATGCCCCCATCAGGCCCGGATTGGTAATATAACCAACCGGGCATTTTCCCGCTGGGCCACCGTCATGTGGGCCGCGGGTGGCAGCGCCGGCTCATCTGGCCGCTTGCCAGCTGGCTGTTGTTCCTGCCGCCGGCCCTCTGCGGGCACGGCGGTTACAGTTTCCAAGCCGCCATGCCTCCCCACGCACCCCATCCTCGCCCTAGCTTGAGACCTCCCCCCGCAGCCACTCACAGCATCGCTTGCCTGCTCTCTTCTCTACGCAGGACCTGTGATGAGGTCACAAGAGGGGAGGAGTCAGGGGTCACATGATCAGAATCCTTTGTCCAGACCCCTGATCATGTGACCCCTGATTCCGCCCCTCCTGTGACCTCATCACAGGTCCTGTGTGCTCAGCCTTGCCTCTTGGTGTCTGCAGGACTCTGCTGTGCTGGTTGTCATGGTGCTGGATGAGGTAAGAATGTGTGGGTCAGGAGGGGTTTATAGGGTAGATGTAGCAGAGCTGTGTGTGTATGAGGTGTATGGAGCGGAGCCGTGTGTGTACGAGGTGTACGGAGCGGAGCAGAGCCGTGTGTGTACGAGGTTTACAGAGCCGAGCTGTGTGTATGAGGTGTACGGAGCGGAGCTGGATCTGTACGAGGTTTACGGGGAGGAGCCATGTGTGTATGAGGTGTACAGAATGGAGCCGCGCGTGTACGAGGTGTACGGAGAGGAGCCGCACGTGTACGAGGTGTACGGAGAGGAGCCGCGCGTGTACGAGGTGTATGGAGCAGAGCCGTGTGTACCAGGTGTACGCGGAGCTGGATGTGTACGAGGTGTACAGAGAGGAGCCGTGTGTGTATGAGGGGTACAGAATGGAGCCGCGTGTGTACGAGGTGTACGGAGAGGAGCCACGTGTATAGGAAGTGTACGGAGAGGAGCCGCGCGTGTACGAGGTGTACGGAGCGGAGCTGTGTGTGTACGAGGTGTACGGAGAGGAGCCGTGTGTGTACGAGGTGTACGGAGCGGAGCAGAGCCGTGTGTGTACGAGGTGTACGGAGCCGAGCCGTGTGTATGAGGTGTACGGAGCGGAGCTGGATGTGTACGAGGTGTACGGGGAGGAGCCGTGTGTGTATGAGGTGTACAGAATGGAGCCGCGCGTGTACAAGGTGTACGGAGAGGAGCCGCACGTGTACGAGGTGTACGGAGAGGAGCCGCGCGTGTACGAGGTGTATGGAGCAGAGCCGTGTGTACCAGGTGTACGCGGAGCTGGATGTGTACGAGGTGTACAGAGAGAAGCCGTGTGTGTATGAGGGGTACAGAATGGAGCCGCGTGTGTACGAGGTGTACGGAGAGGAGCCACGTGTATAGGAAGTGTACGGAGAGGAGCCGCGCGTGTACGAGGTGTACGGAGCGGAGCTGTGTGTGTACGAGGTGTACGGAGAGGAGCCGTGTGTGTACGAGGTGTACGGAGCGGAGCAGAGCCGTGTGTGTACGAGGTGTACGGAGCCGAGCCGTGTGTATGAGGTGTACGGAGCGGAGCTGGATGTGTACGAGGTGTACGGGGAGGAGCCGTGTGTGTATGAGGTGTACAGAATGGAGCCGCGCGTGTACAAGGTGTACGGAGAGGAGCCGCGCGTGTACGAGGTGTACGGAGAGGAGCCGCGCGTGTACGAGGTGTATGGAGCAGAGCTGTGTGTACCAGGTGTACGCGGAGCTGGATGTGTACGAGGTGTACAGAGAGGAGCCGTGTGTGTATGAGGGGTACAGAATGGAGCCGCATGTGTACGAGGTGTACGGAGAGGAGCCACATGTATAGGAAGTGTACGGAGAGGAGCCGCGCATGTACGAGGTGTGCGGAGCCGTGTGTGTACGAGATGTACGGAGCGGAGCTGGATGTGTACGAGGTGTACGGAGAGGAGCTGTGTGTATGAGGTGTACAGAACGGAGCCGCGTGTGTACGAGGTGTACGGAGTGGAGCCGCGCGTGTACGACCTGTATGGAGAGGAGTCGCGTGTGTACGAGGTGTACGGAGCGGAGCCGTGTGTGTACGGGGTGTGCGGAGCGGAGCCGTGTGTGTACGAGGTGTACGGAGAGGAGCCGTGTGTGTACAGGGTGTACGGAGAGGAGCCGTGTGTGTACGAGGTGTACGGAGAGGAGCCGCGTGTGTACGAGGTGTATGGAGCGGAGCCGCGTGTGTACGGGGTGTACGGAGAGGAGCCGTGTGTGTACGAGGTGTACGGAGAGGAGCCGTGTGTGTACGAGGTGTACGGACCAGAGCCGTGTGTGTACTTGGTGTACGGAGCGGAGCCGCGTGTGTATGGGGTATACAGAGCGGAGCCATGTGTGTACGGAGTGGAGCCATATGTGTACAGGATGTACAGAGCGGAGCCAAGTGTGTACGAAGCATACAAAGCGGGCTTTTCCCAAGGACACAGGAGAACACGGCGGAGCCCCGAGGAACATTTTAAAACTCACACATGATGTTCCACCGGAAGTGATGTGCTGGAAGCTGACCGGAAATGAGATAATTTCATGAGGAGATTGTGACGGAACTAGGAATGCTTCAGTTCCATCACCATGTCCTCCTCCGACAGCGCGGACAGCGGGATCGCCTTGGAATCGGGGATGCCGGCCATGTGAGCGGATCATGATATGTCCTGCATTGGGAGGCTCAGGTGGGCACTACAATGGGAGCCGGGCTGCTATAGTATCTTTATAGAATCTTTCTTTATTTCTTTCTCTCTTTTTCTTTCTTTCTCTGTTCTTTCTTTCTCATTCTCTGTTCTGTCTTTCCCTCATTTTCTTTCTCTCTCTCTGTTCTTTCTTTCTCTCTCTAATCTTTCTTTTTTCTTTCTCTCTCTCTGTTCTTTCTTTCCCCTCTTTCTTTTCTTTCCTCTCATTCTTTCTCTCTGTTCTTTCTTTCCTTTACTTCTTTCTCTCTCTGTTCTTTCTCTGTCTATCTCTGTTCTTTCCTTCCCCTCTTTCTTTCTCTCTCTGTTCTTTCTTCTTTCTCTCTCGCTCTCCTTTCTTTCTCTCTCTGTTTTCTTTTTTCTCTCTCTCTCTGTTTTCTCTCTTGTTTTGTGCCAGTAATGCCCATAATGCCAGCCACTGTGCCCTCAGTACCAGTCAGTGTGATCAGCAGTGCTAAATGGGTGCGGGTGGGCGTGGACATGGGTGTGACTAGTTGCGAAATGGATGTGGCCTAAAATTTGCAGCGCCGCGCTGCACGCCCCGCTGTCTTTCTCCCTCTTTCCCTTCTTCAAAAGTTGGGAGGTATGATAGGGGCGGCTATGACCAGGGGGTCTGGTTGCCAAATGGATAGCAGTTCTGCCAGGAATTCTGTCACTGTGCGTACAAAAGGGGACAGAGCTTTGGGAGGATTACTGCAACTAAAAGCAATAAATAGGACTGAGCTGAAATACTGGGCACAGCTCTGACTACATGTTATATAGTCGTGTTAATCTCCTCTCACTTCTTGTAACCTACAAGTGTACAAAGATATTATATAGTCACCATGTGACTAGTGGGCCTGTGTAACTTCCAATGCCAGGGCTGAATTTTAGTCCCAGTCCGGCCCTGGCCCCCATACTGGTATATGCTTCCCCATCCTGGTATATGTTCCACCAACCTGGTATATGCCCCCTATCCTGGTATATGCTCCCCCAATCATGGTATATGCCCCCCATCCTGGTATATGTCCCCCATTCTGGTATATTTTCCCTCCATCCTGGTATATGCCCTGATCCTGGTATATGCTCCCCAATTCAGGTATATGCTCCCAACATCCTGGTATGTTCCCCAATCCTGGTATATGCCCCCCATACTGGTATATGCTCCCCCATCCTGTCTGCGCTGCTGTTGTTCAATAAAAAAAATTGAACACTCCTACTCCTCTTCCCCCCGCTCCCCTGCAGCTCGTCGTCTTCTGAAGCCAGCAGTTAGCTTCAGTGTCCAAGCAACTGGGGAATATGACGCCACTGCCATGCGCCCAATCACGTGCACGCTGATGTCAACTGCTGCCGTGTTTTGTGGCGCATGAACCAGCAAGTTCGTGTGCTGAAATACTCTCTAGCTGCATGTGCTTCCGAGGACACAAATCCAGCTGAACTAGGGCTGGCGTCGGCAGCATTCGCATTATGACGCCATTTTATTGAAGACACGGTTCAGTAACGTGGTGCTGTAGTTTGGTATGCGCATGATCTGACTCCAGCGCCACACTGCGCAGGCGTTGACATTTTGAACAGAAGGACTCATCTCCAGTTATATTATAGATAAATGTTTTGTATTTGTATAAAATGTTTATTGTTGTCTATGTATATACTGACTAATAATATACTTTATGTAGAGTTGAGCGAAACGGGTCAGTCAAATTCATAAGTCGCCGACTTTCGCTAAAGTCGGGTTTCATGAAACGAAACCCGACCAAAGCGTGAGGTCGGCCATGAGGTCGGCGACCATAGCGCCAAAGTTGCGTTTCAAATGATGCTTCCAGCGCCCTTTTTCAGCCAGTGATGGAGGACGCACTCTGTGGGCAACGCGATGACATGGGCAGCGGTCACCACCATCTTTGAGAAGGGCATGCAAGTGACTGGCTTGCTTTGTGTGGCGTCACAGGGGCTATAAAAGGGCGTGCACGCTGACCACCATCTTACTTCTGCCGATCTTAGCATAGGGAGAGCTTGCTGTTTCTGATTCTGAATAAGGGAGAGCGTTAGGCAGAGAAGAAGAACAAAAAAACTGCTTCTGCTGGTAGCGATTTTCACTGTACAACACAACAGTTTGTGTGCAGTGACAGGGGAGGATATATTTTTGTGCATCAGCTCTGTTGGCTATTAGGCTGCCTTATAAGGCTCCCTGATAGCTGCATTGCTGTTTGCACACTGCTGTGCAAACTGCTTTTTTAAAAGCAAAAATACTTTTCTTCCTCTTTTCTGCACAGTTACCAAGCGTTCATTTTTCCACACTTTTGTGTGCAGCAGTCCTGCTTATTAGGCTGCCTGCTGCCATACTTGGACTGAGAGCATCATTGTCAGCCTCCTAAAATCTCTAGGGAGATTCAAATTCTCCCCAATACTATATACACCTTGTACTTTGTCATACACCTGCCTATTTCAGCCTGTTATATTGAGGTGTAATCTATAGTGGGCCTGAGATAATAGTTCAGCCTCCTAAAATCTCTAGGGAGATTCAAATTCTCCCCAATACTATATACACCTTGTACCTTGTCATACACCAGCCAATTTCAGCCTGTTAAATTGAGATGTAATCTATAGTGGGCCTGAGATAATAGTTTAGCCTTCTAAAATCTCTAGGGAGATTCAAATTTTCCCCAATACAGGGGCGTGGCCAGTAGCCTAGGGAGCAAGACGTGTCTCCTCTGGGCTCTGCTGGCAGAGAGAAAGAATCTGCTATTTATCCCAATCCTGGTGGCCCATCTGAATCACAAACGGTCCCCTGACAGAGGATTAAGCTCAGAAAGATCAAATTTAGAGGATTGCCTTGATCCCCTGGGGCACGCCGCGGAGGGAGATAGCTGAGGCCTAACAGAGGTGCTTCCCGTCCGCCATCTTGCCACTTGGTGGACAGCTTACCCTCACACTAAAGGACTGCCGGAGGCCAGAGGGAGATCACAGAGAGAGACTTCTATCCCCCCACCTGGACGGCACGTTGGTGAGTCGTAATCCGGGCGCGCTGCGGACGCCCGGGGAACTGAAGAGATTTAAGGCCGAAGAGAGGCCTGGGGCCTGGTCAGCGTGGCTCCTGCCACCCTCCATTACCTACTTTCCCGCTCCCTCACGTACTGACATTACAGCTTTGTGATCAGCGGAGTTGCAGCGGTTGTCCTCGTGGACGGACCCGGGGGAGGCTTCCTGAGGCGTATCGGTGTGATGGACGGGGTGGAGGGGGGGCCTCATGGTAGGCCCCAGGACCTGCAGGAAAAACACACCGCCTGTCGGCCTGCACCGGCAGCTGTCTTTTAATCCACTGCCAACTTAACGTCTTGAAGAGCGCTACTCTGATCCTCCACATATTAACACCTTGACAGCCCCGGGCTGCCCTGGGCACGCGGCGAGTCGGAAAGCTCTGTGACACACCTGGAGCCCGTTTTGCTAGAAGCACAAGCTAAAAGGCATGCTTGAGATAACACAGGCACTACAGCAATAAATACAGTATGCTGAGCCCCTGGGCTGAATTGAACTGATCTAGCAAAATTCAGGTGGATCCTCTGTCCGAAGGACATAAAAATAGGGCCACCACTTTCTCTTTTTAAACATTGAGCACACTTCTGATTGTGGAGCTCCACCTGCTGGCCACTAATGAACTATGCTGACTTCTTAGAAATGACTGCTTAATTATACTGGAATGCCCACGCAGTGAAAAGAGATTGCCCGTATTCATTTGCATTCATAATGGTTTGCTCAAAAAATATATGGGCGAAAAGTTTACCAAGAAATAGTGGGGAGAATCTGAAACATACACCCAGGGGAGATTTAGAGAAATTCTTAACCAAAAAAACAAGGCCAATGTGGCCTTCAGACAACTTGCAGGACTCTAATATGGACTCTACTAAACTACCAGAAATTTCAGACATAAGCCCAGATGAGTCTGAGTCGGAGGGTGAATCGAACACGGGTGACCAGGCACCCATTTCACGAAATTTTATGAAGAAACTTTTGGCTACTAGAATGAAACCCTTGACCAGGGAGAGCGCAGGCCTAAGATACGACATGAAACATATAGGCCACAGAGTAGAGGCACTAGAAAGCTCCCAGACTGAATTGATTGAAACTTCTAATTCATTAGGCAATCATCTGCTCGCTCATCAAAAACAGCTCAACGCTGCCTTCCTTGCAATAGAGGATCAGGAGAACAGGAGCAGAAGGAAGAATATAAGACTGAGAGGGATTCCGGAGTCTTTTGCTCCCGAGTCTCTAAGCAAAGTCTCCAAGGAGATCTTCTAGACTATTCTGGGACAAGACCGAGAAAACAACATCATTATTGAAAGGGTCCATCTGAGACCGAAACCTAAGTCCTCTGAGCCTCCGAGGGATATAATCGGTGGACTCCTCAGTTACCTCGACACTGCGGCAATTCTGAGGGGAGCCAGGGAGCACTCCCCCTGATATATGGAGATACCACCATCCAAATTTTCCAAGACATTTCCCCTTCTACACTGGCCAAGAGGAGAGCACTGAAACCTCTGACGGATGCACTAGTGTCCAAGGGCCTGAGATTTAAATGGCTTTTTCCGTTTGGTGTAGGGATTACTAAAGAGGGTCGTCAGGTCACCATCCGGACTCCAGAGGACTTGGAGAACTCATGGGAAACCCTACAAATGGATCCTATATCAGTTTCCTCCTGGTTACCCCTGGATCTGGGAGCGGATGCTCTGAAACTCGCAAGAATCCCGAAAATCACTAGACCAGTGGACTGGTCTGTCAGAAAGAGAGCAGCTTCTCCAAAGGCTTAGAAGACCTTCTCCAAACATAGCTTAGCCTGAAATGCCACAGAACTCTTTGGTCTACTCTCCATGAAGGGACTCTAGGACTACCTGAGTTTTGGTGGTCAAATTTTTCTTGTCAACTGTATAGTTTTTCTACAGTTATGCGAAATTGTACTGGTTTTAGGATATTTATCCAGTATACTCTGATTGATCTTTCACAATTATTCTAAGTCACTGTTTGGGCCCATTATGTCTCGTCTTCAAAATAGGGTTCCTACTACCCCCCCCCCCGACTGAATGTGAGACAGTTTTTGTTAATAGTTTTGTGTTGATTTTTATGTTATATTTCCACAGGTGCTTAATGATGGCGACAGACTTTTATATTATTTATGTCAAGAGCTGAACAGGCTTTGGGAGACTCGATCACCGTGACCTCCTTTAACGTGAAGGGTATTAATGTTCCAGCAAAACGTAGCCAGATTCTCGCTCTGTTAAGGAAGAATCATGCTCAGGTATTGTTCATACAAGAGACACATTTCAAAGCAGGAAGAGTACCAAACACTTCCTTCTCCCCATATCCAATTTGGTTTAACAGTTGCTCTCATTCGTACCTCAAAAGGGGTTAGTATTGCATTTAAGAAGGGACTGCCCTTCACTTTGAAGGACTGTCTTACTGATGCAGAAGGAAGATGTGTATTTGTAAAGGGACTCCTAGCAAACACACTAATTACTTTTGGGAATCTCTATGCTCCAAATACTGGACAGGCAAGATGGTTGTCTGGGGCTTTGGACACACTTGCATTGTTCAAGGAAGGCCTCTTGGTCCTGGGGGGTGATTTTAACCTAACCTTACACCCGAACCTAGATGCATCTAATGGTAAATCCTCAATTACAAAAAAATGAAAGGAGAGTCCTTCTGAATAAATTAAATACATTTGGCCTGATCGATCCATGGAGAATTGCTCATCCTACCACAAAGGATTACTCCTTCTATTCAAAGCCACACAATTCTTACCACAGATTAGATTACCTGCTGATTCATACCTCAGCAATCTCACTGATCCTAGACACCTCTATAGGCTCCATAACACTCTCGGACCATGCACCGATTTTCATGAAGTTATGAATTGCTTCGTTACCCCGGCCTGCTACAACCTGACGGCTGAATGAGTCGCTTTTAGGAAAACCGGAGCATCTGCTCCAACTAAACTTTCATTTTGCTAGATTCTTCAGGGAGAACACTCTGGATGGAGAAACTAACCCCATAGTTTGGGAAACACATAAAGCGGTCCTTAGGGGAGAGCTGATTGCATTAGGGACTCATGTTAAACGAGAAAGAGAGAAATAAATTTCTTCTCTCCTGCACCAAATTAGCACAATGGAAAGGATTCACAAAAAAGGGGGGCCGACCGTGACCTAGCAGAGTTGTCCACCCTGCGCTGCAAACTCAAAGATCTACTCAACTTTACCTCAGCTAAAATATTTGCCCGATGTAGACAAAAGGTTTACATGCATGGGAACAAAGGGAGCAAACTTATGTCCCGACTACTAAAGAATCAAAAAGAGAAGCGGTTTATTAAGCAGGTAGATATGGGAGGTGGCGCAAGGGTGGATAAGTCAAGCGAGATAGCAGACGCTTTTCGGAATTACTTCAATTCTTTAGATAACTTAGTCCCACCAGAGTCCATGAAAGATCCTATTGTAGCTACAGGGAACATCCATAATTTCCTAGCCCAGCTTTCGCTACCTAAGATTTCCCCCCTGGGGCAATCGTTACTTACGAAAGAAGTTACAGCACAAGAGGTTAAGGACACACTGGCGGAAATTCCAAATGGAAAAACCGCAGGCCCCAATGGCTTCCCAATAATATATTATAAAAAATTCACAGACACACTAATCCCTCGTTTAGTAGAAGTTTTCAACTCTTTTTTAAAAGGTGCAGCCCCCCCACCACAGTCATTAGAAGCATACATCACAGTTATACCCAAGGAGGGGAGAGACGGAACGCAGTGCTGTAATTACCATCCTATATCACTTCTTAATACGGATATTAAGTTGTGGGCCAAAATTCTAGCCTCCAGAATTTATTTGGTGTTGGCAGATCTAGTGCACCCTGACCAGGCCAGGTTTATACGTGGAAGAGAGGGCAAAGACAACTCTACAAGAGTCCTGCAGACTATTTCATATGCAAAACATACAGGTCAGGCCCTCACGGTCCTTTCTACTGATGCTGAGAAGGCCTTTAACCGGGTTGGCTGGCAATATATGAACTGTGTTCTGCAAAAATTTGCCTTTCCACCATCATTTATTGAAACTATATTTTCGCTATACACTTACCCGACAGCCAGGGTCAGGGTGAACGGAATTCTATCGGACTCCTTCAAAATCAGGAACGGTACCAGGCAGGGTTGCCCTCTCTCCCCCTCCTTATTCGTCCTAGTTATGGAGACATTGATTCAGGCCATAAGACAAGACAAAGAAATTAAAGGTATCAGGATTAATCGAATGTAAGTGAAGGCGGCAGCCTTTGCAGATGATTATTGTTGATGCTCTCGAACCCAGGGACGGCCTTCCCAAAGCTTCTTGAAATCTTTTCTTTATTTGGAGAACCCTCTAACTTTAAGATAAACCTGGATAAATCTGAGGCCCTCAATGTTTCAACTGAGACAGAGGTAATTTCTATACTTAAAAGGACTATGAATATGGTCCCAATATCCCTACCGAAATCTTTCTTCAAATCGCTAAATCAAATTATAGCCAGATTCGTCTGGAAATCCAAAAAAGCTCGGCTCCCTTTTAAGACTTTGAACTTACCGAGACGGGCAGGGGGGTTGGGTGTACCAGATTTGGTGTCTTATTATCAAGCCATACACTTGAGCAGATGGATAAAACTAATCCATCTGATAGATCAAGATTCCCAAACTCACATTGACTTGCAACTATTGGGTACAGATGCGAAAAAACTAATATGGACAAATTACCCCACCTCAAATATTAATTTTGATGACATTCTTCTGACGTCCATTTTGACCAGGCGTTTGTTGGTCCCAAACCTCCCGCCAGATTGTCATTTTCTTGATAAAATGCCAATAGGGATAATCCCATATATTTATAACCCAGACTTTACGGATCCCTATGACTTATGGGAATCTTTACCAAATAAACCAATCTCCCACCTTTTGAATAACAAGATTCTCTGTAAAAACTTCTGGCCTCAAGAAGCTAAAAAGCACCCAAATAATTTTTTCAACAGATCCATGTCTCCCACTATATGAAACAAATCAGAAAAGTAACCACCCCCTCCCCTAATTGGCACTGGTTTGATTTACTGACGAAAATAAAACCACCTATTTCAAGACTGACCTCTAAAATGTATAATAATCTCCTTCAATCTAAAAACAACTACACTCCATTATTTCTCCATTCCTGGGAACGAGAACTTAACATTACTCTGTCACCAAAAGAGAAACAATCGATTTGTTCTAACTCCCATGGCTTCTCGAGATGCATCCTGTTACAGGAATCGGCTTACAAAATTTTATCAAGGTGGTATTACACCCCAGAGAGGCTCTTTCATCTAAGCCTATCTGATTCTCCGATGTGTTGGAGATGCGAAAAATCAAGAGGTACTATTACTCACATTTTTTGGACCTGCCAGAAAATCTTAAAGTTCTGGCAATATATCAATGATGTCTTGAAGGCCTTGGGAGTGTTGCATTTGGATCTTGTTGCCTCTGAGGTGCTTTTATCTCTCCCCTCCACCAATTTCAAACCTAAAAAACATGACCTACTACCCCTGTTGCTGGGTGCCGCAAAACAATTAATAGCTTTAAGATGGAAACAAAAATCTCCACCAACACACAAGGACTGGTTAGTGAAAGTCAGAGAGATCTTTCAACTAGAGGAACTCTCGAGCTGGGAAACCTTTTCTCACGACCGATTTCTGAAGATTTGGGATCCCTGGATTAAATGGAATGGCAGGAACTAGACTCCAGGTTCTGATTTTTTCTGCAATGTCTTGGAGGTTCACCGTGATCGAGCTCCATTGAGCTAAAAAAAACATGGAAGCCTTTCAGCCTTGAATTTTTTCTATTCTCTAGGTAGAAAACCAATTTCATTCATATTACGCATAATTCGACATGTCGCCAGTTTGTTCCAGTTAGTTGCACCTGAATGCTACTTTGTCATTCCGTTTCTTTAAAAATCTTGTTTTCATTTATATAAACTCGACACTGCAAATTTCATATTCTTATCTATCCCACAGGTATTTAAGGACTTTTACCATATATGATTTAAGTGTCAGTAATCATAATTTGTAGTGTTTCTTTAAAAATCCATAAATAAAGAATTACAAAAAAAAATTCTCCCCAATACTATATACACCTTGTACCTTGTCATACACCAGCCAATTTCAGCCTGTTCACTTGAGGTGTAATCTATAGTGGGCCTGAGTTCAGCCTCCTAAAATCTCTAGGGAGATTAAAATTCTCCCCAATACTATATACACCTTGTACCTTGTTTTACAGTACCATATAGCTGGTGGTATTTTGGGTACATTTTCCCAAAAATGAGGAAGTATGGTGGAAGAGGCCATGGAAGTGGGCGGGGGTTGCCAGCTGGTACTCATGGTGGTGGTGGTGGTGGTGCATCTGCTGGTAGTGGCAAAAGCACAATAGCACCTAAGGCAGGAGGTGTTGAGCCTGCGTCATCATCTGGCTCCACAAGGCCTAGAAGGCTCCCTTTTCTGGGAGTAGTTAAACCGCTTTTAAAGCCGCAGCTTCAGGAACAAGTTTTGGCTTACATTGCTGACACAGCCTCCAGCTCTATCGCCTCCTCTTCTGAAGTTTCAAAAAATAAAAGCACTGAGTCGTCAGTGGAGGCTCCTGGTCAGGAACAACACCTTTCCTTGTGTCCTTCACCCCTACCAAAAGTGAAGGATGAGGCAGGCCACACTACAGATTACTCCATGGAGCTCTTTTCACACACCATGCCTGGGTTATCAAGTCAAATCATGAATTCCCCAGTCCAAGATGAATCTGACATGGAGTGTGGGTCACCAGCCAGGGCAGTGGGGTTAATCGGTACCGGGCCGGTGTCTCAGAGGGATGTGTCACAGTGGTGGTGACCCGGTCCGTGGCCCTGGGCGTCCATGCAAAGGGGTGAATAATGTTTATAGGTGAATGATACGTGACGCCACCTGTGGTTTCTGATCAGATTGACCAGCGCTGCAGTGTCGCTTCTCTGGGACAGATGTTGTGGTGCAGCTAAGATGTAGAAGCCCTGCACAGGTAGGGCCGTAATCGCAGGGCAGATGAAAGAGTTGGTAGATGGTGTGCAGTGCAGGATGTAGCAGAGCCAGGCACCAGGCGCAGGAGAAAGATGACAGACACAGTTTTGCAGTTCCTTTACCTGTACTTGGTAAGTGCCGTACAGGACCCAGAGTACAGATGGAGAAGGAGTTGGTCAGCCTGGAAGCAAATTTGGAACTCTCTCTGCAGATAGGTAGTGTGGCCTCCGTTCTAGCGCTTACCTGAGGTACTCGCAGTACTGAGTTCACTGAAGTTCCCCCTGTTGACTCTCTTTTGGAACTTTCTCATATGGCAGGCAGCCGTAGCCTTTTCCTTCTGGCTCACACACGTCGCTGCTGGGGCCTCCGAGCCTTAGTTGGGAGCAGAGCATTTACAGCTGCTACTTCCTCCGGTTTCTGCTGCAGGACCATCAGTGTCCCTACAAACTTGGAGACTGGAATCCGGACCATGCGCTCCAGCTAGGAGTGAGCCTTAACCCTGCTCATCCTCCAGCTCCCCTTCTCACGTCCACACACTTCCCCTTCCCTTCACAGACTGCCCTAACTTCCCTCCTCCCGACCACAGAGAGCAGCTCCTCAGCAGTCAGGTTCAGAGCTCTCCCTGCTGGCCTGGAGTGGGAACTGTGTTGTGTGTTGGTTTAACTGGTAGAGAGATCCTTCGTTGCTCCCAAGCATGACATCACACTCCCTAGGAGGAAGGTAATGCCACTGTGGCGACCGTACTCCTGGGGGCGCCACAAGTGCACTGATGCCCAGCCACTGCTAGATGATTCTGCTGGTACATTGACCCAGACCACTACATTCCCCTCGCACTCTACACAGCCAGAAACTGACCCTGATGAAACTCAGGTTCCCCTTCCTGCATACTATACCACCTTACACGGTGACAAAGAGGAAGGTGCAGATGAAAGTGCAGGTTCCTTGAGCAGGTGGGGGGGCATACTCATGGGCGATGGCACTGGCACAGGGTCCCTCATAGTATGCAAAAGTGTCTCTGCCAGTGGGAGGGCCCACTCGCCGTCAGACACACCGCCATACTATGAGGGGCCCTGTGCCAGTACAGTCGCCAACGAGTGGGCCCCCCTGCTTGCTCCGGATCACAGCACTTGCAAAGTTGAAATACTTACCTCTCCCTGCTCCACCGCCATGACGTCTTACGCGTTTCCTGACAGTGACATTCTGGTCAAAGAGCGCGATGACATCATGTCTGTACGCCCTCTGTCTAAGCAGTCCAAGTGCAGAGAGATGGAAGATGGGAACGATGAGGAGTTCAGAGTACAGGGATTCCCTAGCGAGGAGACTTATTTAATTGTTTTAAAGGTTGGGAGCAATTTTTGGGGAGCACGATACTCTGGAGAATGATATATGGGGCCCACCATACACTGGAGCATTCCAAAGGTGGACATCAGACACTGGAGCAGCATTTACAGGGCCCATTATACACTGGAGCATTAGAAATGGGGCCCATTATATATGGAGCATTATTTGGGCCCATAAGACAGTGGAGCTTCATCCATGAGGACCAAAATATACTGTAGCATTATGTGGAGCTCATCATATACTGTATCGAACAATATATGGGACCAATGATTCTGTATGGAGAAATATATGGGCCTCATTACTCTGTATGGCGCACTATGCGGTGGCCATAATACTGTATGGAGGAATATACTGTCTGTTTTTGGAGCTATTGGAGAATTTAAAATGGATATCAGTCATGAGATGTAAGAAGTGAAGTATTTTTCATTGTACTATACCGCTATTTCTCTGCCGTATCAGAGGATCATGAATTGTGGCATGTGTTAAAGGAGCCCAGTGACACTCTTTGGCCCAGGGCACACGAAAATCTGGAGCCAGCCCTACCCCCCCACAACTTTAGCCAAATAAACCCCAGTTTTCAGTGCGTAACTATTATTATAAAGTAAATGAAGGTTGACAAGCTTCAGTAATAAGAATTGATGCTTTTGGCATTAAAATGGGCACTGTAGGTGTGTTTCCTGTCCTCCAGTCACTGCCGACCTTGGTTCCCCATTAACTTGCAGTGGGTTTCATGTATCAGTCGGCCTTCGACTTTTCATGATAATCGGCCGATTGCGTTCGACCCGACTTTTGCGAAAGTCGGGTTTCATGAAACCCAACTCGACGCGAAAAAAGGCAAAGTCGCTCATCTCTAACTGTATGTACATGTTATATATTTTTTACAAATGTGTATATGCATTGTGAATTATTGTTGTATTGTGCGTATATGTAGATTTGTCATATATATACATGTGTGTACGCATGTATAGTATATGAGCAGTATTATGAATGAGTGTAGTATATTGGTACTATTTATGCTTGCAGTATACCAATATGTACAGTATAATAACCTTTCTCTTCCTACGTTGCAGTGATCACACAGATTAGAGCATGGCAGCAATTAAAGAGAGTTCAGGCAGTTTTCTGTATAAGGCTACTTTCACACATCAGGTTTTCGGCGTCAGGTGCGATCCGGCGTCGTGCCGGAATGCCGGATCCGGCAAATGTTTTGTAAAACCTGAAGTGCCGGATCCGGTTTTCTGCCGGATCCGTCTTGTTCTTGACAGACAAAACCGGATCCGTCTCATCCGGTTCATCCGTTTTTCTATCCGTTTTTCTATCCGTTTTTCGACGGATTACGCCGGATCCGGTTTTTAAAATTGACCCTTGTGGCCTTCCGAACGGGATTGGCTACTGGAAAACTAGATATAGCATGTTCCTACAGCCCTTCTTTGACAGGTTGTAGAGAAGAAAGTGCAGGTTGGAGAGAAGAGCAAGTTACTGGTGAAGATGGATGTTGTCATTGGAAATATTACCACTAGAAGTTCTGTGACGGTTTCAGGGACAATTTTCCACTATACTTTATGTCACCTCAAGGCAGAGTACACTGGGATGACAGAGTGTGAGAGATTTTTGCCCTAAACTTGTGTACCTTCTGGACCAACAGTATATACCTTTGCCAACCAAAGTTGGCTATCTTGTCATGGTCTTACTATTTTTACCTTTAGGCCACAGGTGTGTACCTGGTTGTGTTTTATGCAAAGTATTTCACCTTTTAACAAAAGTTGTGTACATTGGTAGGAAATCACCAACAATAAACACAACTTTTTAGGTGAAATACTTTGCTTCAAACACAACCAGGAACACAGCTGTGGCAAAAAGCTAAAATTTACCCACAGTTATACCTGGTTTTGAATACCTTTTTACCTTTGAAATACCCTGTATTTAACCTTTTTTTAAAACATAGTTCGCCGCAGAAAGAAATGACAGACAACCATTGTGAAACGATAATTTAACTTTTATTTAAATTTTTTTTTTTTTTGTAAAATGTTTTTAAATTGCAAAAAACTTTTTTAATAAAGGTTTTAAACCCAATGGGCATTTTTATTACAAAAAACACACATTTACAATTCTGTGTACTGTGGGGTGGAAATACTGCTGGAGGGGCTGCGGGACACTTCGACACTGGGTGTGTGGAGAGAGGACTGGGATCGTGGTGGGGAAGGAACAGTTAGAGGTGATGGTGTGGAAAAAACTACAGAATGGGTGGACATGTGGGAAGCAGAAGAGGTGGTGGGTGGTGGAGTGGAGGGTTAGGCAGGGACTGTAGGAGCAGATGATGTTGATGGAAAGTTGTATGGGGAAGGAGTTTGGTACGGGGAAGGAGTTTGGTACGGGGAAGGAGTTTGGTACGGGGCAGGTTGCTGGAAGTGGGGAGATGACTGGTACTGGGGAGGTTGCTGGTACTGGGGAGGTTGCTGGTACTGGGCAGGTTGCTGGTATGTAGTAGGAGGGGGAGGATGAAAAGTGGCTGGAGGGGGTGCAGATGTAATAGGAGGGGGAGGATGGAAAGTGGCTGGAGGGGGTGCAGGTGGAGGAACTACAGTGGTGGGAGGTGGAGGTTGGGAGGTAACCTGCTGTAGAGCACCGTGGCACGAATGCATTACATGCATCTGCTGGGTAGGAGATAGTGTTTCCATGCGCTCCACAACAGACCTGAAAAAGGTGTGGTTTGGCGAAGATCTTGCTTCTGAATGCATGGTTTGCAGAAGTGTCTTCACCTCCAGAATGCTGGAGTTGATCTGCTGAAAGCCTGCGGAGATTTGCTCTGACAAGACTTTGAGACAGTTCTGGAAAGATGCATTCAGATGCAATAACTCTTGCGCATAACTCTTTTCCTGACCCCTCTGCCGCTGCCGCCCAGTACCCGCAGGTGTACTAGAGGCGGCAGGGGCAGAAGGGTGGGGTAAAGGGAAAGCGATCTCCTCACCAGCAGCTTCATGTAATGTAGGCGGCCACGATGCTCCTGTGCTGGTGGATGGGACAGATGGGTCGAATGTGTGGGAAGGCAGGGAAGGTGCAGATGTACCGGGGCGGTCGAAGTGTCCCTCGGTGCCGGTCTCCTCAGGGATCGCCTCAGAAGGGTCCAATCGTGCAGGCTCCCGAGTGCTGCTCACCGTGCTGTGGAATAAAGAGAAAAAAAAACAATTAAAATACTGACATGGTATGGCCCTGGCTGAAAAAAAAAAGTTACATCTAACATTTTTTTCACATGTGGTGTGTAATATTTACCTTCTGGTGAGCATTGTTTCCCGGAGGAACGACAGGGCTTGTGCGTACTTGTACTTGCTCCTGCGTCCTCCAGATCCACTCGGGGCCCGCATCTCTTTATTGAACTCCTTCTTGAAACGATCCCTCACAGACCGCCACCGATTCACAATTCTGTTCCCTGAAACGAGAAAGGAGTGGTTAGTATACAACATCAGTGTTTCACAAACTCCAGTCCTCATGGTCCCCAGGGGTCATGTTTTCAGGATTTCAATAGTAAATAGAAATCCTGAACACATGATCCGTGGGGACCACGAGGACTGGAGTTCGGGAAACACTGGTTTACATCAAGCAACCTGTATATACTTACGCTCTTTAATCTGGGCCCGAGCTTCGAGGTCCTCCCAGCGGCCCACAAGGAGAGAACAGATTTCCTCCCAGAGTCGTCGGGTAATGATCAGGTCAGCGTGGCGGCGGTCAGCCATATTCCAGAGCGGCTCCCTTTCTCTGATGAGATCGATGAGGCGGTCCACATCAATCCCTCCATCCTCACCGTCAGAGTCGGGAGCACGCTGTGAAGGCTGTTAAAGAAAAAGACAAAAATAACATAATTAGCCTCCACAAAAGAAATGAAATAAAAAGTGCAAAAAAACAAAGCAAAAATATTTATACTTACACGCTGGTGACCGCCGCGTTGCTGTCGCCGACGACCCTGGGAGGCACTGCGAGGACCTCTTGGCCGAGCACCAGATTGGGAAGACTAGAGAAGAAAACAAAAAATGTTATGTGTTTGGATGTAGGCATTTGTTTGCTGTGTGTGGTCTGCAGAACATTGTTTTCTATGTGTTGTGTGTAGTGTGATGTTGTGTTTCTGCGTTTGATGCAAAAAACTTACGAATTGTGAGCCCACTCCAAGCGTCTGTCCACCCCTTCCTTCTTCTTCTGGGAGCTCCTCTTCATCTTGTGATTCCTGTTTTGAAATAAAAGGCAATGAATAGACATATATTACAGAGATGATGGATTTTGGAAATAAAAACTTACCGTCAAACGCTGACGATGCGAGGGAGGGCTCCCAGAAGAAGATGTGCTGTCCTGTTGATGGCCAGACTCCATGGCTGTGGGTATTGCTGCTGCCAGTGATGCCATTTCTGCTGCTGCTGCTGCTGCATCTCTTTGGCGGCTGTTGAATAAAGAGAAACAAAGGGCCAATGAATATCTTGATATTCCATGGCCCTAGTTTGGAGGAATGGGGGATTTGATAATTACTGTCTCTCATCTGCTTCTGGACTCCCCTCCCGTTCAGCATGCTGCTCCATTTGGGGTGGTGCTGATGGTGCTGCTGCTGCAGATGTCTGCTGCCTTCTCCTGCTCCTGGTTCTTGGCTTGGGTGGCATGTTGGGTGTGGCTGAGGGTCCCATTGTCTTGCTTTTATATATCTCCTGTGGGCAGAGCTACTGAGCATGCTCAGACCAAAAAACCGGATCCAGCGCATTGCGGCGCTCATAGGCTTTCATTGTGTGAAAAAGCCGGACGCGCCGGATCCGGCGGGTACGGCTTTTTCGCCGGAGACAAAAAACGTTACAGTAGACGTTTTTTCCAGACGCCGGATCGCGACACATTGCGACACATTGCCGGATCCGGCGAAAACCGGATGAAACGCATGGCCATCCGGCGCGATCCGGCGCAAATGCAAGTCAATGGGGGGGAAACCGGATCCGGCATTGCATTTCGCCGGATCCGATTTCTGTCAAAAGCGCCGGATCGCGCCTGACGGCGAAAACCTGATGTGTGAAAGAGGCCTTATATTAATAGGTAAGTGACAAACAATTTTTGAATTTTCCACTGGACAATACTATTCTACACTGCTAATTATTTCAGGATCATGTTCAGGTTCCATAGACATTTAGGTAGGTTACACTGCTTATCTTTCTGCTATGCTGGGCAACATGTTATGTTCAATGTTGTAGTGAAAATTTCATATATAGCTTTGGCCAATAAATACACCTATAAATTTGCAGATGGTATCAAATGGTAAAAAGCCTTAGTCAAAACTATTCATTATATCGGAAATCAATGTTTTTTTATTATTTATAAACTGATGAAACCATAGCCCACATCTTAAGGAATCAGTTGTATACACTGCTCACAGTTAAAACACATATATACACAACACAAATGAAAAAAATAAACATCTCTTCTCAATACCAAACTTAATCTCCCTCCTGGACAATTTCGCACCAACCTCCAGACTCAAAATCAGTTACAGCAAAACGGAAACTCTCTTTTGTAAGGTTCCTACATAAATGCAAAAAACTTCTAGAATTAAAACTCAAAATATATCATCTACCTTCGGATATAATGTACTCCTTGCTGGGATTACTTATACATGTGCAACTATCCACCTCTGATCAAACAACTAACACATAGGAGTGGACCACAAATCCCTCTCCTGTATTGGGTGTATTTCAGTAAAAATTAATCCTTTACCTAAAATACTATATTTATTCTGATGCCTCCCTATATCATTAATATCCTGAGATATTAGGAACCTGGAAGCTACTATGTCTACATTTATTTGGGCCTATAAAAAACCTTGCATGAAAACGAAACAAAAATGAATGCACCATCACAAAAGACACCGGACTTAAAGAATATGGACTATCAGTTCCACATCTTTTTTTGCTATTATAATGCAGCTCAGTCGGCTCAGCTCCTAGTTATAAATGCAAACTTGGAGGTCCCCCTGCTGGTAAATATTCAGTTCTCCCTACTTAACCTTGCTGTTCTGTCTACTATACACTCATTTTTTACCAGACCTATTAAAGTCTTGATTTTTAGCTAATTTAAGTGTTTTATTTGAATACCTGTTGCATTATCATACAGTATGTGAACATGGTTGTTCATAAACAAATGAAAAATGAAATTAAAAAAGTATTTTTTAATTTAAATATTTTATTAAAATTTTTAATAATTTAATTTTAATCATATAAATATTCTTTATATAGCTGTAAACTATAACTAATAGCATCAAACTGTATGTAAATATATTTGAAAAAATGTAAATAAAAAAATAAAAAGTTTGTTTTTTTCGATATAAAGTGGTAAATAGGGTTCACAGTGCTAAATTTACTGTTTGCATTCGTCACAAGTATAATTTACATGTCTTTTTCATAAGTGCTATGCACAACTGCAACATATCATATTTGTTTTGTGATCACTTGATGTTGGACAGAAGGCGCATCATTTCCGTTTTAGGCTGGTTGCGTTGCTGCTGGAGGTCGTGGGTATCATAGCAGTGCTGGTGGAAGCCTTTGGTTCACTTTCTTTAGCATGATGTTGGATCCTGTTGACAATGGCTGCCGCTCCATCATCTCTGGGTGTTACTTTTCTTTCTTCGATATATGGGCTAACCAGTGATTTTCCCAACTCCTCTACAAAAATTCTTCTTTTATATAGTTTACTAGCTGAAGAGCCCCGAACTTCTTTAACAGCCCACTCTCCACCCACCCACTATCACGCTCTCTTCTTCCTCTGCCCCACTCTCCACTCTCCACTCACTGTCCCGCTCTCTCCCTCAACAGCCCCGCTCTCCATGCACTGTCCCATTCTATCCCTCCGCAGCCTCCACCCTTCAGCCGCCAGTGGGTGGGGCTATGTGGAGTGGGCATGGTTTGATACCTACACACACACACATACATACACTCAGCTTTATATATGGATTTTTGTTTCAATTTGGGTGGTAGTCGTGGCAACAGGCTGTATGGTTCCCACACCCTGGCACCCCACAGTTAAAACACAATGTTCTTTCTGCTGCATGTGCAGCATGCACAGTAGAACACTTACGGTCACTCTCAGAGACCTTTCCAGTTCTGTCACTCCTGCTCCGTGTTCCCGAGCTCCACAAAACACCTCAGAGTCACAGTTCTTTTCCAACAGTTGAACTTTACTAATCAACAGGGCATCCAACACACTGGCAGCACAGATTAAATGCAGGCACTATCCTCTTTATCAGCTTCCTTTTCCTGGCAATCCCTGCTGTATCTCTGAACAGTCCGTGTCCCATCCATGCCTTCAACATCACCAGCTCCCTGTCAGCCCCTCGTCCGGTTCCAATTGGGAAAGATGCCGGGAATGCCATCTCAGCTGCTCCCACCCCATTCCTAGACCCTGGATCCTTCTTGGGGATGGTCCTGTTGAGCTGGTGCCCGACTGCACTATTCTCCGCCTGGAGCCCCTTACTACCATCACAGCTTTATCCCCATGGCTAGTAATCTGTCTGGGCTTACTACTGCATGCACCCTGCCCTGGGCAAGGCTGCCCGAGCTCTGCTGACTATCCAGGAAGTCCATCTCCTATATCCCTGGCTCTGCACTGCCCTGCCCTGTAGCTCCTCCCAGATGCTAAACCCCTATGATATCCAACACTCTCATCTCTTCTATTCTATTCTATTAATTTTCTCTATGATGCCCTCTCTATTCTAATCCCTTATGGTTCTATACTGTCCCTAAACCTATTACAAATGCATCACATTACATTACATAATATTAGTAAACCGCACAGTAGATCAAGATTAATAAAACGTCAGGGTGCCGCATATGACACATGTGAGCAGTGTTTAGGAGAGAGAAGGCATTTGAGGGTCCCCGCCACCTCTTTACATACCCATAGTAACAACCCCTCAAATGAGGAAAAGTCAATTAACCACAAGTTTCAGAACCACATAATGAATATTTAAAAAAAAAAATCAAATTTCAAATTCCGTCATTTTTGAACAAACAGAACTGCAGGGTTAAGGCCATACATTTTCAGTCTCTTTTTCTTGTCTAACAACCCTCTGCAACATAATCTAAAAACATTCACCCCTTTTCACATCCTTCCGTCTTCAGGCATCACTTAAGGCATCGCTTTCATCTTATTAGCAATCCTTCACCACTTACTAGAATACTCCCTAATGCTAAATTCACCTCCATCCTCCAGTCCTCTCACGTATGGCAAGATTTTGTTATCCTTAAGACACTTTGCTTCAGGCGGTAAAATCATATTAGTTAATCAATCTATTGAAAAATATGAACCCATCAATGCCCTTTAGTAAACCCCAGATTCTTCATTGTTTTTGCTCTCTTATAATCGCAAAGAACCTCCTATCACTTACTTCATTTTAGCTTTTATGCCAACTCACATGGTACATATACAATCAAATTGCCTTAAAATATTCAAAATATCTTGCTTATGGTCCCAGATGTGTCAGCTAATATATCAGGTCTTATCAGCACCATTTCTTAAATCCATATCAGTTATTTTACTGTTCGATAAACCTGCAGATCTTTCTAACCAAACTCACAAGCTATCACAATACATCTGCATAAAGGCACGCATTTATATCTCCACACAATGGAAATCTCCATGCCTCAGTCAAGCGTAACCTGTGTAAAGACTCAGGAGAGAAGAAATGCCATCTCTGCAGGCTCGATGGAGCCTTTTAGAAACTTAGCAGCGTTGCGTAGATTTTAACAATATTATGGTCACAAATGTGCCACATCATGCTGAGACCTTTGGGATATCTGGAATCATAAGGTCGCAGCAGTTGGCAGATCGTAGGTTCTCATAGGAGCCCGCTCAGCATTTAACTTGAGTGGTACAGATTCATTTTCACTTGGTGTGAAAGGGGTTAAAAGTTCCATTTTGATCCTGCTGGAATTCCATATGGATCTAATCTCAGCTGCCACTCCCTTTCCACTATTTAAATTCACTCCTAGCTCTCTCCTATGCTGGTTATAGGTTTCCTATGCTGCCCTACCTGGAGAAGTTATTTCAGTTTAAGCTCTGGAGTTCCAGTTGCTGTTTGATTTTTCCCTGTTTTTAGTCTTCCCTTTGTTTCCTTACTGTACGAGTGAGACTATGTAAAGGTCGGCCAAGGCAGTAGTTGTGGCCGAGGACACTGGGGAACCTGAGCCCTGCCATCCTTTCACAGAAACACTACACTTCTCTTACACTCTACTTGCCTCTTCATTCCTTGCACTGATAGGGCCTACCCTCCATTCCATGGGTCGCCTTTGGCTTCATGCGAATGAACAGAGACACAGTCCAGGTAAAACTCAAAATGAAAAACTTTACTTTCAGATCTTCGCAGCACATTCAGATACATTCCATCATCTACAGTTGTGGCCAAAAGTATTGACACCCCTGAAATTTTGTCAGATAATACTCAGTTTCTTCCTGAAAATGATTGCAAACACAAATTCTTTGGTATTATTATCTTCATTTAATTTGTCTTAAATGAAAAAACACAAAAGAGAATGAAGCAAAAAGCAAAACATTGATCATTTCACACAAAACTCCAAAAATGGGCCAGACAAAAGTATTGGCACCCTCAGCCTAATACTTGATTGCACAACCTTTAGTCAAAATAACTGCGACCAACCGCTTTCGGTAACCATCAATGAGTTTCTTACAATGCTCTGCTGGAATTTTAGACCATTCTTCTTTGGCAAACGGCTCCAGGTCCCTGATATTAGAAGGGTGCCTTCTCCAAACTGCCATTTTTAGATCTCTCCACAGGTGTTCTATGGGATTCAGGTCTGGACTCATTGCTGGCCACCTTAGAAGTCTCCAGTGCTTTCTCTCAAACCATTTTCTAGTGCTTTTTGAAGTGTGTTTTGGGTCATTGTCCTGCTGGAAGACCCATGACATCTGAGGGAGACCCAGCTTTCTCACACTGGGCCCTACATTATGCTGCAAAATTTGTTGGTAGTCTTCAGACTTCATAATGCCATGCACACGGTCAAGCAGTCCAGTGCCAGAGGCAGCAAACCAATCCCAAAACATCAGAGAACCTCCGCCATGTTTGACTGTAGGAACCGTGTTTTTTTCTTTGAATGACTCTTTTTTTCTCCTGTAAACTCTATGTTGATGCCTTTGCCCAAAAAGCTCTACTTTTGTTTCATCTGACCAGAGAACATTCTTCCAAAACGTTTTAGGCTTTTTCAGGTAAGTTTTGGCAAACTCCAGCCTGGCTTTTTTATGTCTCGGGGTAAGAAGTGGGGTCTTCCTGGGTCTCCTACCATACAGTCCCTTTTCATTCAGACGCCGATGCATAGTACGGGTTAACACTGTTGTACCCTCGGACTGCAGGGCAGCTTGAACTTGTTTGGATGTTAGTCGAGGTTCTTTATCCACCATCCGCACAATCTTGCGTTGAAATCTCTTGTCAATTTTTCTTTTCTGTCCACATCTAGGGAGGTTAGCCACAGTGCCATGGGCTTTAAACTTCTTGATGACACTGTGCACGGTAGACACAGGAACATTCAGGTCTTTGGAGATGGACTTGTAGCCTTGAGATTGCTCATGCTTCCTCACAATTTGGTTTCTCAAGTCCTCAGACAGTTCTTTGGTCTTCTTTCTTTTCTCCATGCTCAATGTGGTACACACAAGGACACAGGACAGAGGTTGAGTCAACTTTAATCCATGTCAACTGGCTGCAAGTGTGATCTAGTTATTGCCAACACCTGTTAGGTGCCACAGGTAAGTTACAGGTGCTGTTAATTACACAAATTAGAGAAGCATCACATGATTTTTCGAACAGTGCCAATACTTTTGTCCACCCTCTTTTTTATGTTTGGTGTGGAATTATATCCAATTTGGCTTTAGAACAATTCTTTTGTGTTTTTTCATTTAAGACAAATTAAATGAAGATAATAATACCAAAGAATTTGTGTTTGCAATCATTTTCAGGAAGAAACTGAGTATTATCTGACAAAATTGCAATACTTTTGGCCACAAATGTATGTACTGTACATCAGTTTCCTTGTTACACGATACTGCACCTTTCCCTTCTCCTCTGTCAATCACATGGCTCAAGATCGGATCGTACCGCATTGTACGTCTTCCTGACATCCTCGTTGTATAAGCTCACTGCATACAAGGGGTCCTCATCCATTTCGCCCCGGCACCAAGGGAGTCCACCCATGCTTGCAATCTCCATATACTGAGTGATCCATCCTTCTGTCCTGCCACGTACTGTATTGCAATCTTCTTCCTGGGAAATTCTGTCTCCTGCTTCTGGAGGACTCGATCCCCTAACACTTCAGCTATATCTTCACTACCTGTCATGCTGTCACTGGATGGCTGGGCAGTCACTTCTAAATAATGTTGCGGGGTATCTAACTTTCTCGGGCCAGAGGCTACCCGAGCTCTATGGTCATCCTCGCCCCCACTGTCCCTAACCAGGAAGCTCCCTTCCCTTAAGCTAAGTGACCCCTCCTATAATAACTATCTACAATCCCACTAAACCTCTTTACTGTACTAAGAAGATTATTACATGATACTAGAAGGTACATATACATAATAGCCTGAAATACACATATTAAACAACATTATAGCGAGATCGCGTAGCAATGAAAAATATATGCACATATCTATACATTAAAAGCATAGGGAGCTTAAAGGAGTAAAACCTTCAACCCCTTACAACTAGGGTCTTGTTGCCCTACTCATTAGTTAGGGCTAACCATGTGCCAGCCATGGCTTAGGCATGTGATCGCACAGCGGGAGAAGGACCCATATAGGGACAATAGGGAGTGCAGAGTGCAGTCTCAAGTGAATGTTTAGGGGTGTCCTTCCTCGCTTTTCTCTATCGTCAGGGCACCCTTTACCTTCTTTCCCTTGTTGGCGCAGCACGCCGGGCATTTCCTTACTCTGGCGAAAATGTTTGCGTTTTTCTGAACTAATAACATTTGTCACTCACTGTTTTCATGCTTGGCAGTGATATAACATCGGGACATTAAAAGGACAGGAGAAATCTAATTTACAATTCCTGGTCTCCTGTACTTCTCCTCACCCCTAACATTTAGATTATACAGTATGTACATCCTTATACCTCACTACTTTACTTCTTCTATAAATCACTGGTGAGGCCACGTCTTGAATACGGGATTCAGTTTTGGCCTCCACATTTTAAAAAGAAAATTTGGAAGTTAGAGTCAGTTCAAAGACAGGCAACTAGATTATTACAAGGGATGGAAGGCCTCTCATTCGATGAAGGGTTGGAACAGTTTGGACAGTTTAACTTAAACAATTGACTCCTCAGAGATCTCATTTCTATGTATAAATACATGTGTGGTCAATCTAAAGGATTGTCACATGACATTCCTTCTTTACAAAAAAGCAGCAGATATTAATTACATTTAGAGGAAAGGCGATTCCGGCAGCTAAATATGAAGGGGTTCCTTAGAGCAGTCAGACTGCGAAAAGCCCTACCACAAGAGGTAGTAATGGCAGACACTAATTTAGTATTTATGAAAGAGTTGGGTGCTTTTCTCACAACAAATTTCATTGTGGGTTATAAAAAATCTAGTGATAGAGGAGGTTCAGTATTTAACTATGTAACTTAACCCCTAGATACTGTTTTTATGGGTCCCTCCTTCATCTTCCCCTTATTTTGTTTCTAGTATAATAACTGTATTTTATATTGTAAAAATTGCTTTATATATACTGTCATACAAAAATATTAATAATTATTCACGTGTATACTAATGACTCCCTGGTGAGGCACTTGTTCTGAGCACTATATTTGTTTTACAGCAATATTTTTTTCACAACATTTACTTAAAATAACACATATATAGGTTTAATGTAGTGTTTTATCTTCATTGTTACCATTACATGTAAATCTTACTGATAGGAGCAGCAAATAATATCAGACGAAAACAACTGAGGGTCTCTGTTCAGTGAGCTAATCCTCTGCCATATGCATCAACTGAGCGTCATTTCCAGTTTTTGTATCATTGATCTGTCAACAGCAGGCATCAAACACAGCATGGCCCTGTTTGCCTCGGCTCTAATGTGCATAGTTATTGCAAGCCCTGTTGTTCAGGTAGAACAGAACGGACTGCAGTACTGTTGATCATTGCTGAAAACCAGCTAACAGATTAATGTTGTAGAAACACGAATGCAGCTAAACTGATATAAATGCCACAATTTAAAATCCTTCACACAATTGTGTATAGCATCAAACCGTGCAGCGAAAAATAGGGTACATTCAAAGCATAGATTAGCTTGATTATGTGTCCAAATATTTGTGGTAAATGCAACCGAGCTGAGACAGCATAGCAAAGTTCAGCTCAAAGTCATCAATTCAGAGAGGTGGGGTTAATAAGAAGAAGATAAGAGAGGGGAGGGTATGCAGCATGGTAGAGAAGCAGGATGCTGCTGAGAAATGTAATTTTAGAGATGCAGATATAGGATCGCCCATTCAGCATTGTGAAGCTGAAAGCACAGAGGAGCCGCTGGAGATGAAAAAAAGACACAAAACTACAAGAAAGAAACTTTATGTTGGGCTTGGTCTGTATATTAAAAATAAATATGCATCGACTGTGCTTTAAAAAAAATAATAATGTGGGAATAACCACATCAGCTGTCTTTTACCATATGTAGTAAAGCTGATATGCAAGTTTTCTTTCTAAATGTACATGTTTTTTAACTGCAATACAGTAAAAAGTAAATAGAGCAACAATGAGATTAACCATTGTCTATATAAGAATGGTAGTGATAAAAAATAATATTAATATTGCATATCCTGCAATCCTGAGATTAACCATTTTCTATATAAGAATGGTAGTAATAAAAAATAATAATAATAGTGCATATCCTGCATATTTCTCCAACCCTTTATTATTTACAGTGTAGTGATAAAAGTTTTGAGTTATTGTAATGGGGGCCAAGGTGATAGTCATGGCGAGGGGCTGCTGTTACGGCAATACCTGACACCCCGCAACATGAACACAATGTCTATTCTGTTGTGTGCTGTGTGTGCAGTGCGTTTCACTCACTTGTGAAATAGAGTACTCCTCAGAAGGCAGAGTTCGGATCTTCTTTACTGACAAACAATAATCAACAGAGTCCAAGTCCATTTTCAACAAAACGATTTTACTTAGCTCACACAGTTTAGATACAGACAACGCACAACAATCTTCACATGTCGCAGACATTCCTTTCCCTGAACTGTCCCTGGTCCTCCTTGACACCACGTGTTCCCGTACCGCATCCTCCGGTACTGCATCTTCCTGAGTAGCCAAGCTAGCTTTTTCCTGGTGTTCCCCGTCCATTGCCAAAGGATGCTGCACTGATTCACTCCTGCTCGTGTGTTTGTCCACCCATAGGGCCTGGATTGAGCTTCTGACACAACACAGCTTCGGCCAGTCACCTCACTGTTCCTCTTTCTATCCACAAGCTAACTACCTCAGGAACACATTCTCCTCACCCTTCTCTAGCTCCTCCCACTAGTCACTCCCTATTAGCTTAACTCTTTCTTAACTTAATCTAATCTCCTAATCTAGAGTGCCCCCCACTATTCTAAGTCCTATATTACCCCTTACTAACACTGACCTCCCTATTTCTATCCCTAGCCCAACAAGGAACATAAGTTGCACAACACGTGAACATTTTGACATGTTAATGCACAGTCACATTACATGACACTTTATATGCAAACCGTACAAAACGTGCCCAATTTTATTAAGAAAATGCGCATGGGGATGAAGGGCACAAATTAGCCCACAGCACACACCCTACATATTGGATCAACTTTACGGGATAGTGTAGCTTCTATTGCTTTTAAAGGGAACCTGTCAGCATGTTTCACTACCACAAACAAAACACATCTACAGTATGTTAGGTCACCGTAATCCAGAATCAATCCTTACCTTCCTTTTTGTATATTGCATCCTTATGCTAGGAGTGCACTTACAGTTCTCTGTCCTCTTTCCAATTATCCCCGACACTGTCCTTTACTCACTGATTGAATGGTCACTCTTGTCTGAGTAATCTGCCTTCCTGCTGAAAATCTTGCAGAGGTGCCATTTCTTCCATTGGCGGAAATGCTTAGTAAAGTCCTGATAACGCAGCGATAACTGGGCTATGGATCTGTGCCCCCTCTGAGAAACGGGGAGTGACCATGCCTGTGCATACTGTAATTTCGGGCAGGGAAGGGAGGTCATTAAAATAAGAGTGACAGGTCAGGGCATGGAGGACGGCTGGTGGAGAAAACTGGAAAGAGGACGGAGATGTAAGTGCGGGGCCAACCTCCTGCACTTGTGGCTCGTTAGCATAAGAGTGCAATAGAGGATTTCTCTGGGTTTCAAAGAAGGATAACAAAAACAAAGGTAAGGATTGATTCTGGATTACAGTGGCCCGACATAATTGTGTTTCCTTTGTGGTAGTGGAACTTGTCGACAGGTTCCTTTTCATATGAAACTGTAGAAGTTACCCATTGTGAAAGAAACTCTGTTATGATGCTTTACAGTTCAGATACAATCATATGAGCTACAGAAATAACAGATTCAGCATGTACATTATGTTGACAACTGACAAAGCTTACAAATAAAACTAGAACAATGTCTAAAGTTAGACGGTTAACAATGCAGACTCTCATAGGACGTGTGGCAGAACAATGGCAATTGCGGGGAAAGAAGAGGTGATGAGCAGAACCAGCGACACTCATCGGACCGGACTGTGTCGCATGAGGAGGTCATAAAAGGTATTTTTTAGCCTAATGAGAGGCTGTTGAAGGCTTATATGTAGGTTGCTAGACTGATGTGAAAGATATGGCAATGATGGTGGCTATAGTTCATATTGGGAAAACGTGGTGACAGGTTCCCTTTATTAACAAATATTTTTCTACTCACTTAAAAATACATTTAATCTGCAAGCAACTGGAAACACGATACCAAATCCGATCTCTGTGTTTTGTAGTACACAGTTTTCCATTAAAAAATGAGACCCACAAAGGTGGTACACAGCTTTAGAAATGACGGATGGTTATAATCTAACACTATTCCAGCAAGCGTTTCTTCCAATCTGCTAACAGTCGTGCTGTGGTTACTATGGTGAGGGGCTGCCTCAAAATCAATAAATATAATACATTTTTATTAATGCAGCCAATATGCTAGTTGCCAGCCATTCCCCTATAAAGTAATTATTCTATTATTCTAAAGGTAGATTTTGAGGTAAATTTAAGGTCTTCCAAAATCGAGCTTGTGCTTACCAACCAAAAAAGAGTGTGTGATATTTATAATTCTGATCAATATTAATGACTCATAATAGGGAAACATAGCTCATGGAGAGGTCATGCTCATTCAGGGGAGGTGAATCATTCTTCATAAAATGGTTAATGGAAGAACAGCCTTATATCAATATAGCATGGAAAGATATGATACTGAATCAAGTACATGAAAGTACTAGAAGGATTAACAAACACAATTTAGTAAAAAGCATATGACTAGGTCAACCCTGGGTTTCTGATAGAATTAAATTAAGACTAAGCAACTTGGCCCAAAACACAAAAGCCCTTAAGATCAAGCAGCATATAACCTGAAAAATTAGGTGGGTAGCTAGCTAATAGTGTTACTATTATTAGATTACACATTTTAATGTTCTAGACAACAAAGCTCATATTATTATTATTTATTTATATAGCACCATTGATTTCATGGTGCTGTACATGAAACGGGGTTACATCAAATATCACTTACAGTAGACAAACTAACAAAGGGAGACAGAAACAGAGGGAAGAGGACCCTGCCCTTGCGGGCTTACATTCTACAGGATGATGGATAAGGAGACAGTATGTCAGGGGTTGCAGCAGCTCCGGTGTTGTAGAGGTGGCAGCATGGTCTTTGCAGTTTGTAAGCTTTCTTGAAGAGATAGATTTTCAGGTTCCTTCTGAAGGATCCAAATGTGGTGTCTAGTCGGATGTGTTGGGGTACAAAATTCCAAAGGATGGTGGATATTCGGGAGAAGTCTTGGAGGCAATTGTGTGAGGAGCGAATAAGTGTGGAGGAGAGAAGAAGGTCTTTGTAGGACCGGAGATTATGCGAGGGAAGATATTGGGAGATTAGTTCGGAGATATATGGCGGAGAAAGGTTATGAATAGCTTCGTAGGTCAGTGTTAGTAGTTTGAACTGGATACGCTGAGAAATTGGGAGCCAGTGAAGTGATTTGCAAAGGGAGGAAGTAGGAGTGTAGTCAGGAGAAAAGATTAATTAGTCAGACAGCAGAGTTAAGGACTTACTGGAGAGATGCAAGAGTCTTAGAAGGTAGGCCACAGAGGAGTATGTTGTAGCAGAGTGTATCTTTTGAGAATCCACCAGTACACAGGAGAACTTCACTGAGCAAGTTATCTTGAGTAAACAGCATTTACTTCTTATGGGTAAACATGAGCTAAGAATTCAGAAGCACACAGCCCGTGCTGCTGGTATAACACAGTCAAAAGCTAAAGTAACACTAGCAATAACAAGAGAGCTTCCTTCCCCACATTACAGCAAACATTTAACTTCACACTATCGCCATCTGCTGTCAGGCTAGTATAAAGTCCTCCTTTACATAAACAATAAGTCAATTTTTGTTGCATATGCCAACACCCTTTCTCAACAGTAAGGACTTATTCAGTCAAACCCAACTTTTTTATTAGTCTCTGGTGTTTATCAGCATTCAACACCTTCGTGAAGATGTCTGCTGTCATTTCTTCAGTAGGATAATCCTTCAAGAAATTATACTTCACATTTTCCAAGTCTTTGATTTCAAAATGTCGCTTCAGGATTTTTAGAATGTTTTCTTTATCCCTTTCTTGTTCAGGACAAATCAAAATGTTGTCTACATATATGAGTACATAAATCCATCTATTCATAAGCATTTTTTGTGTACAAGCATGGATCAGCTTTGCTTCTTTGAAATTTTTCATCTGTAAGCACTTCCGTGATTATGTCATTCCACGCTTTAGCTGCTTGCTTTAAACCATATATGCTTTTCTGTAATTTGCAAATTTTGTTTGGGTTTCTTTCATCTTTGAATCCTGGAGGTTCTTCCATGTAAATGTCTTCTGTTAAATCTCCATTCAAAAATGCTGTCTTTACATCCAGAAGTATCAGTTCCATCTGTTCCATTGCTGCAACTGTAAGTAAAGTTCTTATTGTAGTATGTTTGACAACTGGAGCAAATGTCTCATCATAGTCTTCTCAAAAATATGGAGAATACCCTTTAGCTACGTGTCTTGCTCGGTATCTATCAGGTGTGCTATCTGTTTGGTATTTTACTTTAAAAATCCATTTACATCCTATAGCTTTTATTAGCTTCTTCTTTAGGGAGTTTAGATATGTCTTCCCAAGAAGTAGGTTCATAAATTTTACTTGTGCTTGTCTTGTATGAGAGACGTTTTGGTGGTTTACCTTTGTTTTCTCTCATTCAACGTCCTGGTTCTGTGTCTGTTTGTAGTTGTATTTCTTCATTTTCAGTATTCTGTTCTTTATCAATTTCAACTACTTTCTCATCAGATACCTCTTCAGCTATGGCACTGCTGTTTTTCTCATTTTTTGAGTCAATTGAAATCATAGTGTCTTCATTTAGATCCTCAGTGAATGTCACACTGTTACTCACCGTGACTCTGTCTGTTTTGAGATCTAGGATTCTGTATCCCTTGCAATTTTCACTCTATCCAACAAATATTCCCTCCATGGATCTGTTTTGAAGTTTGGAACGTTTTTCTGTTGGAATGAATATACAAACTTTACATCCAAAAACTTTTAAATGATTGACACTTGGTTTCATACCTTGCCACAGTTCATATGGAGTTTTCTTCAGTTTTCTGGAAAAATGTCTGTTCTGTAGATATGTAGCTGTCATTGCTGCCTCACCCCAATATTTCTCTGGTAGTTTGGAATCTGTCAGCATACATCTCATCATTTCTGTCAGAGTTCTGCTTTTCCTTTCTGCTACTCCATTTTATTCAGGTGTGTACGGAACTGTTTTCTGGTGTTCTATTCCATTTTGTCTTAAATAGTTTTCTATTTTGTGACCTGTAAATTCACCTCCATTATCACTTCTGATGACAATTGGCTTCCTTTGAAATTTGTTACTCGACCTTGTTACATAGTCTACAAATTTATCAAAAACTTCATTTTTGTTCTTAATTAAGTATGTGACTGTGTATCTTGAGTAGTCATCTATGAAAGTCACCATGTATCTATTTCCTCCTGATGTAGTCACTTGCATGGGTCCACATACATCAGTATGCACCAAATCAAGTGGTCTTTTGCTTTTCATCTCACTTTCTTTTGGAATAGATATTCTTGTGGCTTTAGATTTTATACAACATTCACATCTTACGGTAATTGAGCAATCTGATATCTTTAGATCTTTTGTCATTTCTTTTCTTTGTAGTTCCCTTATACTGTCAGGGTGTCTGTGTCCTAGACGTCTATGCCACACATGAAGACAGTTCTTGTGATCATGTGTACATACCTTCATCTGTTGCTTTGGTGTGTCAAGATTATATAATTGTTCATCTGCCTTGACATTGGTTATCACCTTGTTTCCTGCTAGAATTGCACAATCATTGTATTTGAATTTTTCAGTGAGTCCATTGGCTGTTAAACGCTTCACAGATAACAATCCGCCTTCCAATTAGGAACATACAACACATTCTGTACAAGTATCTTTGAATTTTGTCCAAACTTCTTTGAACAGTTGAGCATACCTTGTCCTATACCTTCTGCGGTTATTTTGCTTCCATTTGCAAGATAAATGGCTTCTTTCTTATCTAAATCAAGATCAGTGAAGAAATTCTTGTCACTTGTCATATGGCTCCTTGCTCCTGAATCAATAAACCAACCAAGTGATGATATCTTGTCTGTTACTTTAAATGTGCCATTACAATTATTCTCACATGAATCGGAAATTGTGTTTTCACTTTCTGTGTATGCTCTTTATGTTGTAATTTTTGTTGTTCTGCTTTCCATATGGTACAGTCTTTCATTAAATGATCTTTCTTCTTACATCTGAAACATTCTCTTGTCTCTTTATTATAGGGTTTTTTAAATTCTGTAGCTTTAAGAGCGTTTCCACTGTCCTTTTCAGTAGAAGAATCATTTGTCTGTTCTTTTCTTCTCTGATATTCATCTTTCAGTCTGGTTTTCATAAAATCTAATATGATGTCTTTTTCAGGTCTTGTCTCTAGGGCATTTATCAAGGCTGTATACGAATTTGATAAACTGCACAATAATATTGCTGCTACATGACTTTCTTTAATGTCTTCACCAATAGACCTTAGCTGTGATATTACTTCCATCATTGAGAATATGTGCTTCTGCATATCGTCATTTGCACTCAACCTCATAAAGTAAAGCTTTCTTAATAGAAATAACTTGTGATTTAAACTGGGTCTTTCATATAGCTTTTTCAATGTATCCCACATTCCTTTCGCTGTATCCTCATTCCTTATGTGTATTAATTGAGCATCATCCACTAATAAGCTAATGGTGGCTCTAGCTTCTCTATTCTTTCTATCCCATGTCTGATTATCTTCATCAGGTCTATCTGTAGTAATTACTTCCCATAAATCATCTTTAGATAACAACATCTCTACTTTGAATTTCCATAACTGATAATTTTCACTGTTCAGTTTAGCTACTGTGAGTTTCAGCTCAGGGCTGCACATCATTTTTATATAATTTTACTTGTTTTATGAAAATATTCTTCTTTGTTCTTTCTTCTTGAGAGTTCCTGTATATCCTGTGTGTGGTGATTCTCTGTAATTATCTCCAGTGTGTGGTCATCCAGTTCCTGGGTCATAAATTCCTTTGTCTCTCTGTATCTGGATTTTTTCTTTTCTGTCTCGGTTCACTGGGTTTTATCTCATCTGTTAACAGCGCTTATCTGCTTCTCCTGTGTCTGGATTTATTGCTTGGAGTTATCTTCTGGGTGTCTCTGTCCTGGGTGTCTGGGACTATCTCCTGTTCTGGGTGTCTGGGCCCATAACCTGTTGCAGAGTGTATCTCTTGGGAATCCACAGGTACACAGGAGAACTTCACTGAGCATGTTATCTTGAGTAAACAGCATTTACTTCTTATGGGTAAACATGAGCTAAGAATTCAGAAGCACACAGCCCGTGCTGCTGGTATAACACAGTCAAAAGCGAAAGTAAAACTAGCAATAACAAGAGATCTTCCCTCCCCACAATACAGCAAACATTTAACTTCACACTATCACCATCTGCTGTCAGGCTAGTGTAAAGTCATCCTTTACACAAACAATAAGTCCATTTCTGTTGCATATGCCAACATATGTTGCAGTAGTTGTGATGACTAGAGCATGCACAAGCATTTTGGTATAGTGAGGGTTGAGGAAAGGCTATATTCTGGAAATATTTTTGAGCTAGAGGCAACAGGAGGTGGTGAGAGCCTGGATGTACGATTTGAAGGACAGGGCAGAGTCAAGGGTTACTGCGAGGCAGCGGATTTCCGGGACAGGGGAAAGTGTGATGTCATTTATTGTGATAGATAGATCAGGTAGGGAAGATATGCGAGATGGAGGAAAGATAATTATTTCAGATTTGTCCACATTGAGCTTGTTAAACACTCTGGGATTCTGGACAGTAGAGAGGCGACATCTGGGCCAGAGAGGTAGATCTGAGTGTCATCAGCATATACGCGTAGATGGTACTGGAAGCCATAGGACCTTATGAGTTGCCCCAGGCCAAGGGTATAGATGGAGAAGCGTAGGGGTCCTAGGACAGAGCCTTGAGGGACACCAACAGAGAGAGGACAAGATGAGGTGGTAATACTGGAGTAGGAAACACTAAATGTGCAGTTGGTAAGGTATGAGGAGATCCAGGATAGGGCAAAGTCTTTGAGATCAAAGGAAGAGAGGATCAGTAGTAGTAGGGAGAAGTCAACTGTATCGAAGGCAGAGGACAGGTCTAGAAGGAAGAGTATAGAGAACTGTCTGTTAGCTTTGTTGTAAGTAAGTCGTTAGTAAGTTTGATCAAGGTAGTTTCAGTGGAATAGTGGGGATGGAAGCCAGATTGTAGGTTGTCGAAGAGTGAGCTAGATTAACATCATAATTATCTTAACATATTAAGATGAAGTTTATGATATACCTGCTGCTTAGCTGAATGTGGCAACTCATAACTTATTTGATGAGCAATATAGGAATATATTCAATTTATGGGCTCAAATAACTAAAAATTGGCATGCACATATGTATTCACCCCTTTTGCTGTAAAGCCCATAACAATTTCTGGGGCAAGCAATTACCATCATAAGTCACATGCTTAGTGTCACATGGTCTGTCAGTGTATTCACTAGTGTTGAGCATTCCGATACCGCAAGTATCGGGTATCGGACGATACTTGCTGTATCGGAATTCCGATACCGACTTCCGATATTTTTTCAATATCGGAATTCGGCATCGGAATCGGAAGTTCCAAGTTGATTGACAGACTGACGTCATCATGATGCGCGGTGTGTGCGCATCATGATGCGCCGTCATTTCGGGCCTTCCGGGGGTCTCTGCCGGCCTGCCGGGGGGCTGTGCCGGCCTGCCGGGGGGCTGTGTGGACTGCCCAGGGTCTGTACCGGCCTGCCGGGGGGCTGTGCCGGCCTGCCGGGGGGCTGTGCACCCTGTGGGGGTCTGTACCGGCCTGCCGGGGGGCTGTGCCGGCCTGCCGGTGGTCTGTGCACCCTGTGGGGGTCTGTACCGGCCTGCCGGGGGGCTGTGCCGGCCTGCCGGTGGTCTGTGCACCCTGTGGGGGTCTGTACCGGCCTGCCGGGGGGCTGTGCCGGCCTGCCGGGGGGCTGTGCTGATGTCCGGGGGTCTGTGCAAGCATCGTCCGATGGGACTACAAGTCCCATCGGGCGATGCCTGCTACCATGACAGTGATTGACACATTAGCCAATGATGGGACAGTAGTAGTCCCATCATCCGGCTAATGTGTTAAATGTTAAAAAAAAAAAAAAAATACTACATACATACTACATGCATGCTACATACATACTACATGCTACATACATACTACATATATACTACATACATACTACATGCATGCTACATACATACTACATGCTACATACATACTACATATATACTACATACATGCTACATACATACTGCATGCTACATACATACTACATGCATGCTACATACATACTACATGCATGCTACATACATACTACATGCATGCTACATACATACTACATGCATGCTACATACATACTACATGCATGCTACATACTACATATATACTACATGCATACTACATACATACCACATACATACCACATACATGCTACATACATGCTACATACTACATACATACTACATGCATGCTACATACATACTACATGCCACATACATACCACATACATACTACATACATACTACATGCATGCTACATACATACTACATGCATGCTACATACATACTACATACATACTACATGCATGCTACATACATACTACATGCATGCTACATACATACTACATGCATGCTACATGCATGCTACATACTACATATATACTACATGCATACTACATACATACCACATACATACCACATACATGCTACATACATGCTACATACTACATACATACTACATACATACTACATGCATGCTACATACATACTACATGCCACATACATACCACATACATACTACATACATACTACATGCTACATACATACCACATATATACTACATACATACAATACATTCATACAATACATACATAGACATACAGTACATATAACATAGAGTAACATACTTACCAATACTTGTCACATTGTTCCCCGAAGCCATTGTCTTTTCCGGAATAAATATTAACATAACAAACCACAAAAATACTCACCCACGATCCGAAGCAGTCCACGAGTGTGTCCCACGACGATCTTGGGTAGAGAACGGCAGCATCAGATGATGCTGCCGTTCTCTACGGGCTGCAGGAATCCAATGACGGAAGGTAGGTATCCTTCCGCACTGTATTCCTCCGCCACTTAAAAAAAAAAAGTCCCTAGTCTCACTTTATGCCATTGCTGCGTGGGAAATTCCCACACAGCAATGGCATAAAGTGAGACTAGGGACTTTTTTTTTTTTTTAAGTGGCGGAGGAATACAGTGCGGAAGGATACCTACCTTCCGTCATTGGATTCCTGCAGCCCGTAGAGAACGGCAGCATCATCTGATGCTGCAGTTCTCTACCCAAGATCGTCGTGGGACACACTCGTGGACTGCTTCGGATCGTGGGTGAGTATTTTTGTGGTTTGTTATGTTAATATTTATTCCGGAAAAAACAATGGCTTCGGGGAACAATGTGACAAGTATTGGTAAGTATGTTACTCTATGTTATATGTACTGTATGTCTATGTATGTATTGTATGAATGTATTGTATGTAGTATGTATGTAGTATATATGTGGTATGTATGTAGCATGTAGTATGTATGTAGTATGTATGTAGCATGCATGTAGTATATATGTAGTATGTATGTAGCATGTAGTATGTATGTAGCATGCATGTAGTATATATGTAGTATGTAGCATGTAGTATGTATGTAGCATGCATGTAGTATGTATGTAGCATGCATGTAGTATATATGTGTTATGTATGTAGCATGTAGCATGCATGTAGCATGCATGTAGTATGTATGTAGTATGTATGTAGTATATATGTGGTATGTAGCATGCATGTAGTATATATGTAGTATGTATGTAGTATATATGTAGTATGTATGTAGCATGCAGTATGTATGTAGCATGCATGTAGTATATATGTAGCATGTATGTAGCATGTAGTATGTATGTAGTATGCATGTAGTATATATGTAGTATGTATGTAGCATGTAGTATGTATGTAGTATGTATGTAGCATGCATGTAGTATATATGTAGTATGTATGTAGCATGTAGTATGTATGTAGCATGCATGTAGTATATATGTAGTATGTAGCATGTAGTATGTATGTAGCATGCATGTAGTATGTATGTAGCATGCATGTAGTATATATGTGTTATGTATGTAGCATGTAGCATGCATGTAGCATGCATGTAGTATGTATGTAGTATGTATGTAGTATATATGTGGTATGTAGCATGCATGTAGTATATATGTAGTATGTATGTAGTATATATGTAGTATGTATGTTGCATGTAGTATTTATGTAGTATGAATGTAGCATGTATGTAGTATGTAGTATGTATGTAGTATATATGTAGTATGTATGTTGCATGTAGTATGAATGTAGCATGTATGTAGTATGCATGTTGTATGAATGTAGCATGTAATTTTTTTTTTTTTTTTTTTACATTTAACACATTAGCCGGATGATGGGACTACTACTGTCCCATCATTGGCTAATGTGTCAATCACTGTCATGGTAGCAGGCATCGCCCGATGGGACTTGTAGTCCCATCGGACGATGCTTGCACAGACCCCCGGACATCAGCACAGCCCCCCGGCAGGCCGGCACAGCCCCCCGGCAGGCCGGTACAGACCCCCACAGGGTGCACAGACCACCGGCAGGCCGGCACAGCCCCCCGGCAGGCCGGCACAGCCCCCCGGAGCCTGCACAGACCACCGGCAGGCCGGCACAGCCCCCCGGCAGGCCGGCACAGACCACCGGCAGGCCGGCACAGCCCCCCGGAGCCTGCACAGCCCCCCGGAGCCTGCACAGCCCCCCGGCAGGCCGGCACAGCCCACCGGAGCCTGCACAGACCCCCTGGCAGGCCGGCACAGCCCCCCGAAAGGCCCGTACAGACCCCAGAGAGGCTGTACAAGGGCAGGAAAGGGTTTTTCTTATTCCGATACCGGAAGTCCCATAGACTTGAATGGGACTTCCGGTATCGGAATCGGCGATACCGATACTTTTTTTAAAGATCGGCCGATACCATCCGATACGATACTTTGAAGTATCGGACGGTATCGCTCAACTCTAGTATTCACACCTTTTCTGAAAGACCACAGAGGCTGCAACACCATCAAGCATGAGACACCACTAATCAAACAACACCATGAAGACCAAGGAAATCTCCAAACAAATCAGTAGCAAGGTTGTTGAGAGCTACAAGTCAGAATTAGGTTATGAAAAAAATATTCTAATCTCTGATTACACCCCACAGCACCATCAAATTCATTATCATCAACTGGAAAGAACATGGTACCACAACAAACCTGCTAAGAGAGGGTCATCCACCAAAACTCTCAGCCCGGGCAAGGAGGGCATTAATCAGAGAGGCAGCACAAAGACTAAAGTTAACACTGAAGAAGATGCAGATTTCCCAAGCAGACACTGGAGTATCTGTCCATAAGACCACAATAAGCCACACGCTCCATAGAGGTGGGCTTTTATGAAAGAGTTGGTAGAAAAAGACCTTTACTTACATGCAAAAATTGTAAGGTTCATTTGGAGTTTGCTAAAAAAAACATGTGGGAGACTCCACAAATGTATGGCGGAGGGTGTTGTGGTTAGATGAGACCTAAATTTAACTTTTTGTCCACCAAGTTAAGCACCATGTCTCGGCAAAACCAACACAACTCATCACCCCAAGAACACCATCCCTATAGTGAAATATGGTGGTGACAGCATCATGCTGTGGGGATGTTTTTAGACTGCAGGGACACAGAAAATGGTCCAAGTCAAGGGAAAGATGGATTATGTGAAATAAAGGGATATTGTTGAGCAAAACCTTTTTCAGTCTGTCAGGGATTTGATACTGGGATGGAGGTTGACCTTCCAGCAAGACAAGGCTTAATGGGAAACATGTAACTTTATTAGAGTGGCCTAGTCAAAGCCCAGTCTTAAGTCAATTGAGAATCTGTGGTGAGACTTGAAGATTTCTGCTCACTAAAGAAAACCATCTAACTTAAAGGAGCTGGAGCAGTTTTGCCTTGAGGGATGGGCAAAAATTCCAATGGCAAAATTTGGAAAGCTCATGTAGAATTATCAAAAAGAGACTTCTAGCTGTAATTTCTGCAAAAGTAGGCTTTACAAAGTACTGACTATAGGGGGGTGAATATTTATGCACACTGAAGTTTTAGTTATTTTGTCCTATTTGTTGTTTGTTTCACTATAAAAAGAAGACCAAATATTCACAGTTGTAGGCATGTTCTTAACATGAACTGATGCAAACCCTTAAAAAAAACTGTGAAATTCCAGGCTGTGATATAGCAAAACACGAAAAATGCCAAGTGGGGTAAAAACTTTTGCAAGCCTCGATAGATAGATAAATAAATAAATAGAGATAGATAGATATTATTTAAATAGTTTTTTTTAATTTTTCATGTTTTTGGGTCAATTGTGAATGGATCCTATACTACTGTTTGATCCTTATATAATGTCTTTTGTATTTCAGCCATACAGTATTGTGGTCCTTATACTACTCCTTGCAGACACTTGATTGTATCCTTTTATGCTCCTTTAAATGGTTTAGCCTAAACCTTTAAGAGAACCATAGTTGAGGACTGTGACTTTAATTGGTTGCAAATAAAGTCCGTGGAGCCTCATTTAAGAGTCTCATACACGGGACTAGCCAGATCTTCCTCCAGGGAAGGACCCAGCAAAGGAGTGGCTCCTTTCGGAAAACACCATTACCACCATATTAAGTGACCCTTTAAGTCAATATCCAGCTCTTTACAAGTTTACAGATATGACAAGGGAAATACCAAGGCCAGGTATCCATTCCATCTACAGACAGCTGTTTCGGGGTGTTGCCCCTCATCAGTGTGGAGTAGGATTCTGGCTAGATGGGAGCAATGCCTAGTAGACCAACATCACGAACATCACGACTCTTAAATGAGGCTCCACGGACTTTATTTGCATATTCATATTTCCCAGGGAGCAATGCACCTAGGATTTCACTGATTGAGCACCTTTGCCGGCTTCCGCAGTGTTTTCTTTGACTGGTCTCCCTGAGGTCAGTGATTATTTTGTGATGTTTAATTGGTTGCAGACCTCCTTAGATGTCTGATTGATGAACCAGCCACAGCGCATGGTGGCTTCTCTTAGGACCATTGGTTGGTACTGTACTTAATATGGAGTCTGGGATCTTTCTTGAGTCAGGAATATGCCCTTTGTCTATTTACATAGTTATCTATAAGTATGTGCATTTCCCCTTATTCAATATGGAGTATTATGTCTCTGGACCCTTTACATCATTATTTTTTTGGGATCAGCAAGAGTGAGCATGCCCGCTGCATTTTGTACCTTCTCAAAGATGATAACGGCATCCTCGCTTAACATTATGCATGCGTGAAGATGCATGAGTTGCATGAGACATGCACAGTATTTAATACCTTTTTCAAGATGGCAAGCGTGGCTTTGACCGCTAATGAGTATGCTTGAAGGTGCACTCTACACAAGTAACTTTTTCATCCTCTTAGTGTGGGATACATGTATGATGGACTACATAGGATGCAAAATGTGGCATTTGTAAAGCCGGCATCACTGCATGCTGCTTACCCCCTCCTCCCAGCAAGGACACTGACATGCTCACCTCCACGGCTGCTCGGTGGTGCCTCCTTCACCTGCCGCAGCTTCCGGCAGGGTGATTAGGGCACATGAACCAGAAATGTCCCCAGACAATAGCTTGAAGACATTATATATTTAAGGCACCCTCCCCTGTAGGGAGGTGCCTGAGCAACCTTTAGTTTCCTAGTTAGTGTTTGTGCAACTAGTCTGTTGTCAGTTCCCCATTTCCTGAACTCATCCTGTTCGAGCCTGAACCTGTCCCTCAAACCCGTCCTGTCTGAACCTTTACCTGTATCCTCTGCCAGTGTGCCAGATCTTGTCTTGCCTATACCCTGAGTCTGTCCCTTTTAAATATCCTGTTCTGCCGAGTTCAATCCTGTTCTGTCTGAACCAGCTCAGATATCTGTTCTACCAGTGATCTGAATCCTGTCCTGCCAATGACTCTAAGTATGTGCTTGTTACTGCTTTCCTGGCCCTCAAGATCAGCTGCTGCAGTACTGAGGACCGCCCTGGAGTGGTATTTGATGGCTACCTGCAGCTCAAGCCTGCAAAAGACCTTCAGAAAGATTTAGCAGACTCTGGAGTTGTGGCACATTGTTCTACTGTCCAGAGACAAGCTGCACAAATATGGCCTTTGTGGTAGAGCTATCAGAAGAAAACCTCTCATGCATCCTCTCCATAAAATTCATTGTCAGAAACATGCAAAAGAACATCTAAACAAGCCTGTTGCATTTTGGAAGCAAGTTTTTGGCCACAATGATCAAAGGTATGTGTGGATAAAAAAGGACGCAGCATTTCAGGAAAAGAACATCTCACCAACCATGTTGCAGCCAATGTCATGGAGAACATTTCCCAGACAGAGGGAAGAAAGGATTCAATGAAATTTCAACAAATTATTGATGCAAACATAACACCATCTGTGAAAAAACTGAAGTTGAAAAGAGGATGGCTTCTACAAATGGATAATGATCCTAAACACACATCAAAATCCACAACAGACTATCTCAAAAGGTGCAAGCTGAAGGTTTTACAATAGCCCTCACAGTCCCCTGATCTGAACATCATTGAAGATCTGTTGCTAGACCTCAAAATAGCAGTGCATGCAAGGCGGCTCAGGAATCTCACAGAACTGGAAGATTTTTCCAATGAAGAATGGATGAAAATCCCTCAAACAAGAGTTGAAAGACTCTTGTCTGGCTACTTAAGTGTTACAAGCTATGATACCTTCAAAATGGGATGCTACTAGGTGCTAACCATGCAGAGTGCCCAAACTTTAGCATCAGCCCAATTTCTTTTTTCTCATTTTTAAAATGTAAAAGATGAAAAAATACATATCTTTTTGCCTTAAATATACAAAGGAAATGTGTCATCTTTAACTTTAGGACTTTTAGTGATCATTTCACCTTCAATTTGCCTAACTGTTCACAATAACAGTAATTTTGACCAGGGGTGACCAAACGTTTAAATGCCACAAAGAACTTAATAATAAAAAATAGCAAAAAAATTCCTTCTCACCCCTCAATGGATGTGGTCTTTGTTGTCCTTTCTCATTCTCGGGTCCTCTACCAGAGGCCTGGGAGTTTGAGGGTTCTGCACAGGATCTTAGTTGTTCCCAGTATTTCATTTTTCTGGACAGAGAGCTCAGATGTTGCTCCTGGGATCTGTTGTAGCCATTCTTACAACTTAGGGGTCACTGCTCCAAGTGCTCCTATCACCACTGGAATCACTGTTGCCTTCACCTTCCACATCTTCTCCAGTTCTCCTTTGAGGCCCTGCTATTTCTCCAGCTTCTCATATTCTTTCTTTTTGATGTTGCTGTCACTTGGCACTGCCACATCTATTATCATTGCTGTCTTCTTATCCTAGTCTACTATGACAATGTCTGGTTTATTAGCCAACACCTGCATATCTGTCTGGATCTTGAAGTCCCACAGGATTTAAGCCCTTCCATTTTCCACCACTTTTTCTGGGGTCTCCCACCTGGACTTACGGGGACTTAGCCCATATGCTGTGCAGATGTTCCTGTATACAATTCCCGCTACTTGGTTGTGGTGTTCAGTATACGCTGTTCCTGCTTGCGTTTTGCACCCTGACAATATGTGTTGGACGGTTTCTGAGCTTTCTTTGCATAGTCTGCATCTTGGGTCTTGTCTTGTGTGGTAGATTCCTGCTTCTATGGATCTTGTACTTAGTGCTTGCTCTTATGCCGCTATGATTAGTGCCTCTGTGTTGTCTTGGAGTCCAGCTTTCTCCACTAGCCATTGGTAGGATTTCTTCATGTCAGCCACTTCCTTTATCTGTCGGTGGTACATCCCATGCAGCGTCTTGTCTTGCCATGGCGCTTCATGTTCCTCTTCTTCCTACCAGATCTGTTGTTGCTGCCTTAGGCATACTCTCAGCATCTCATCTTCTGTCGCCATTCTTCTGATGTATTCCTGGATACTCCTTGATTCATCCATGATGGTGGCTTGGATGCTTATCAAGCCTCGACCACCTTCCTTTCTGTTGGTATACAATCTTTGGGTGCTAGACTTAGGGTGGAGACCTCCGAGCATTGTGAGGAGCTTTTGTGTCTTCACATCTGCAGCTTCCATCTCTTCTTTTGGCCAGCACACTATGCCAGCAGGGTATCTGATATCTGGCAGGGCATATGTATTGATGGCACGGATTTTATTCTTCCCATTGAGCTGGCTCTTCAGGACCTGTCTCACCCTTTGATGGTATGTGGATGTTGCTGCTTTCCTTACCTCCTCATCATCGTTACCGTATCCCTTTGGGATGCCGAGGTACTTGTAGCATGCCTGTACATCTGCTATATGCCCTGCTGGTAATTCCACTCCATTGGTCTTGACTACCTTGCCTCTCTTTATTACCAACAGGTCACACTTCTCCAGTCCGAAGGACTTCCCGATGCCTTCACTGTAGATCCTTGTCAGGTGGATCAGTCAATCGATGTCTTGCTCGTTTTTCGCATACAGCTTGATATCATCCATGTAGAGGAGGTGGCTGATGGTGCTTCCACCCTTGAACTTGTATCCATAGCCTGACTCTGTAATTATCTGACTGAGGGGGTTCAAGCCTATGCAGAACAGCAATGGGGACAGTGCATCACCTGGGTATATGCCACATTTGATGGTCACTTGTGCTAGTTGTTTTGAGTTGACTTCCAATGTTGTTCTCCATAGCCCCACTGAGTTTCTGAGGAAGGATCTTAATTTCCTGTTGACACTGTAGAGAGCCAAGCATTCACAGATCCATGTGTGTGGCATTGAGTCATAGGCTTTCCTGTAGTCAATCCTGGCTGTGCTGAGATTGGTCTGTCTGGATCTTGAGTCTTGAGCGACTGCTCTATCTACTAGAAGCTGGTGCTTAGAGACTCTGGTGTCGGTCCCAATGCCTTTCTGAGCTGGATTCATGTTCTGGTTCATATGGTTCTGTAGCTTGGTGGCTATGATGCCTGACAGGAGTTTCCATGTTGTTGTGAGGCAGGTTTTTTGGCCGGTAGTTGGATGGAACTGTTCCTTTATGAGGATCCTTCAAGATCAGCAATATTCTACCTTTTGTTAGCCAAGCTGGATGGTGGCCTTCTTCTAGCAGTTGGTTCATCTGCTTAGCCATGCGTTCATGTACCACTGTTAATTTCTTTAGCCAGTAGGTGTGGATCAAGTCTGGGCCAGGTGCTGTCCAGCTCTTCATGTTCTTGACCCTATGTTGCATGTCTGCTTCTGTAATGGTGACTGGTTCTTGCTCTAGGTGGTTGCTGTGTTTCATTCTCAGATCTTGCAGCCACATTGCACTGGAGTTGTGTTTTTTCCTTCTCCCATATGTCCCTCCAGTATTGTTCAGTCTCTGCTATTGGTGGAGTTGCTGCCTTTGTGCTATTGTTCTGTAGTTGGGAGTACACCTTGGGTGGTTCTTTGGAGAACAGGGCATTTATCGTCTTGGCCTCAGCTTCTCTAGTGTATCTCCCTAGTGTTGCAGCGAGTGGTGTGAGCCTTTGCTTAGCAGTCTCTAGGGCTTCAGCTGGGTAAAGTCTTTGTACTTGTCCAGCTTGGTCTTATTCTTGATCTTTACACCTTTCTGTATTTATGTTAGTTGGCTGACTTCTCTTCGTGTCACCTTGATTTTGTCTCCAGCCTTCTTTTCCAAGGGGGCACATACTTCTGTTGTTCTTGCTGGTTGTATAGCCAAGCATTTCCATGATTGCTGAGGCACTTTATTAGTTTGAGTTATAGTGGAGGTAGGTATTGATTTAAGTGCATCTTCTAGCATACTGTCTGGTGGTGTTTCTTTGCTTTGTCGATCTCTGATGTTGATGGTATTTAGTTTATCTAAAATCTTCTGTGCTCTCTATTCTAGTTGCAGGATTGGATCAGGATCTTCAGGGGGTTGCACATGTTTTTCTTCCAGGTCTTCATGTGGGGTGGATCTGCGTGTGTGCAGTTGATCCATCTCAAGCTGTGATAATAGCTTTGTCTTTATGATATTGAAACATTGGGTGACTAGTTGTTTCTCAGTCAGTGGACATGCAGGTCTTATATCTATCCAGAGTTTTCATACGCTTCATATATCCTCTCTCATTTGGTCTGCTGTTATAGTAGCATTGCATCAGATCCAGGTTCTCTTGCCTTGCCCATGAATGGTTTGTTCCAGTAGCCCATTTATCATCAGATTGTCCTGGTTTCTCGACATCTGAGGCGGACCTTGTTAATCTGGGCGACGTCCGAGCCGGCATGACTCTCTTTGTTCGTGACACTCTCATGTTTATTGAGGTGGGCACTATAGTGTTAGTAGTCTTGCCCAAAGACCACTACTGGTATATTATGTATTAACATAACAGACTCCCACATTGGCGGTTATGCACTTTTAACAGCTATAACAGCCACCTAAGGTAGTATTATAGTGTTAGAAGCCTTAGTATATAACTTAAGAGCCTCATTATATAATTTATTTTCAACTTATTTTCACTATATATATATATATATATATATACACAGTATATATCGAGAGAGATGTAAACACAAATACATGTATTCATGTATGTGTCTGTTTACTATATATATAAATCATCAGATAGATGCATATGTACACACTCAAAGTATATATGTGTATATAGATATATATATTAATATACAAATATATATATTTTGGTTGTGTACATATTAATCTGTCTATCTATCTGATGTTACTGATGTGATGTGCCTCCCTTACATTATAATATTTTATATATATTTTATATGCTTAACATTGGCTATGCAAAATGCAAATAAGATTTTCTTTACTAGTGTGACATGTGTCATGTGTATATCGCACATGCAGACTTTGCTTTGTTGAGCCTCTGACATTGGGGGATGGTTGTAAGGAACACAGAGAGAAGCAGAGAAGAGAATCAATAATTCCTAGGCCTGTCAATTTTATTGATACCCCCTGGAGAAGCGTTAACTACATGTTTGATATTACTGGCACACTGGTCTGATAATTACGTGTCTTGGGGTTGTTAAGACTTGGCCAGAGATAATGAGATATAGTCTGTAATTCTTTATTCTGTAAAAGTCATTCAAGATCTCGGAATCAGTGAGATTCATTTCAACAGAAAAGATGCTAGTGTCCAATAATAGCAAAAACAATAGCTGCTTCTATGTTACCAGCTAAGCAGGGCAGATGTTTGTCCTCCAGAGCATTTATACTTGCATTGATATTGTTATTTTCTGGAATAATGTGCTTTATGCCTGTAGTACGTACTACTGTGTGGTTAGCAAAGCTCTAAACATTGAATTGTTCGGTGGATCTCTGTTTTATCTGTACTTGGACTGTCAAACAGGGTCTGGTCAGGGGTGGACTGTGACATCTAAGGGGGCCTGTGCTGAGCCTCACACAGCGTACCAGTCCCACATATACACACATACAGTGTATATGAAATACACAAACACATGCATGCACTGTACATATTACACATATGAAAAAGGGACATAAATATATTTTTTAGCTTTTGTGCCATTTACTGATTATCATCTTATGTTCTCTTTATTGAGCAATGCGTCATGATTTCAGAGGTGTCAAATATGTCTATGTTATTTACTAGGTTGTCATGTTTATTTACACATTTATTATAAAATGTGATTCTTTAATTGTTTTTGCATCATTGTTTTGCAGCAAATTTATATAAAACAATCAGCTTTTTATACCTATAATGTACTTGTATAGAGAAATCCCTGTGACTGAGTGTAAGGCCACGTTCATTTTTTTCAGCTTTTCAAGTCAAGACTATGTTACGGGAGGCAGAAAAACTAAGGCCACGTTCACATGTTCAGTATTTGGTCAGTATTTTACCTCAGTATTTGTACGCCAAAATCAGGAGTGGAACACAGGAAGAGTATAATAGAAACACGTCACCACTTCTGTGTTTATCACCTACTCCTGGACTTGGCTTACAAATATTGATATAAAATATTGACCAAATACTGAACCTGTGTATGTTCGACTTAGTGTTTCTGCCTCCCGTAAAATAGTCTTGACTTGAAATGCTGGAAAAAATTAACTACATGAAAACATTGAGAATTATTTTAATGTATATAAGCATACAGTGTGTGCTGTCACATGTTAGGAGTGTTGAGGACCTCACAACTAATGTCCTACATCACGAGGTTCTACTTGAGAGGAAACTAAACAGGACACCTACTAAGCAGAGAGCAGCAGTGCCAGCAAACACTGACCAGGTCATCAGACATCAGCTTCCTGACTCCACCTCCTTGGTCCATGTGCAACCAAACTGCCTGCACAAGCAGTCTTCCTAACTTCGCTCTAGGTGTCTACACAGGATGCTTTTTTTCCTGCCCAATTACATTGCATATCCTAAAAATAAGCCCTCTCCCCCAAGGACCTCTGCACAGATGAACTGGCTGTACGGGCAGTTTCTAAACCACTGCAGTCAGTGTTTGCACAAAGACGGTATGGATTTTCCTCACTTATTATATGGTTTATGATAAAAATAAGCCACTGTGCAGAAACTCACAACTGATCATCTCCCATCCATTTAAGATTAGAAATACATAAATATTACTAGAGAGCACACATTTTCTATGCACAATGAACCTTAGTTTAGACCTCCAAAAGTATGTAACACAAATATAAGTACAACAGCAGTTTCATTTGAAATGTTGTTAGTCAACCGCACACCTAGCTGACTAAGGCTGGTTTCACACTTGCGTTGGCCAGAGCTGCGGAGGGCTGCGTACTTCCTCCGTTAAGCCCTGCCCACTGCCACACCTCTTCCATTCAGCTCTGCCTACGTCTGCCTGTGTCCTGCATACCTATCTTTAACATTGGGTACGCAGGCCATGCGGGTGTATGTGGATGCCTCCAATTATGTCATTTTGATGCTGCGCTGACCACAATGTAGGAAAGTGGACTGACCTATGGACCTGTCTGAAGCAGGAAAGTGAATGTGAAGATATGCAGTAAATATACCTGACGAGAATTTGTATATACATGTGGGGAAACAGCTGGAATCAGGAAGAGATGGTGTAGGAACGGGTTTTGGCCACTAGGGGGAGACAAAGAATAGCAGGAGAAGGAGACTGTGCAGTACTGAGGTTTGGCCAATAGAGGGAGACAAAAGAAAGCAGGGAAAGGACTTAATAGCAGCTAATGCTTAAGAAACCGCATAGTCATGATGGGCGGAGTTATGGGGGCTAGAGAGGGGAATTCCCAGGCAGGGGAATGAAAAGGGAGAGAGAGAGCCCCAGGGAGGCCAGTTCAGGAGGAGGAGTTCAGCGTAGGAAGAGACAGAAGAAGGACGAGCTCCAGAAGAGACTGGAAGGAGAGACAGTCAGGGGGTGGCCCTGAAAGGATAGCCGCAGGACAGAGGACGCCCGGGGGTACCAGACAGACGAACTCGGACAGGGGAAGCGCTGTGGTGGTGGGCCTAAGGCAGCCACAGTGAAAGAACCATGAGGGACATCACTTTCAGGGAAAGCAGGAGTTGAGAGGTACCCGGGCCTGGGCGTAGGCGCTATCGTGTTGCTGTCGTGTGCTGTGGTCGTCAGGAGGACAGCCAATAAAGAAGAATGCACGTTGGTCTCTGTCTCCAGTCTGTTCACAGTGAAAAGGGACCACCCCCCAGTCGGCCCACGTACTACAGCAACAAAATAGAACATGTTGGGTTCGACGCAGTTGCCACTAAATAAGTTCATTGAATGTCTGGAGATGAGCCTAAAAACTATGTAAATTCTTTATTAACTCCTGAATCTCCAATTCTCCAATTTTTAAAGGTGTTCGCACATTAAAAATATATAATATTTATATATGGGACTCCCACAGCTCAGTAGAAGATGGGTCCCAAACTTCTGTTGTAAATAAGTTTGAATGGAGCGGTGGTTTTACATCCATCCTGTCTAGAAGGTGGGACTGACAGAAAAACCCAAGTTCTGTAACGAGCTGTCCCAATATTCCAATACAGTGCAAATGAATCAGATGTGTGCAAACCAGAGTGAATTGCTTTGGTCAATCTTCCCGAATAGCAATTCGGGGCCCCACCCTACCACCCCCCCTTTCCGCTTTATTGGTACAAAGATTACTACTCTAGAGGTAATACATTTATCATTATCCAATAGAAAGGTGATATATTTTTATGGACTAACCCATTTAATTGGATATTTACAATGGCAAGATTAGCCTTGGTTGCATATTCTTCGCACTTGAATTTTTTGGAGAAAATAGCTAATTTTCTTTGCTTATTAGTTTAAATACAAAATAGAAGTAAACAGTTTAGAAAAGAGAAAAGTGCACAGCTCAATTTTCCATGAACTAATGCTACAATATATCTCAATGAACGCCAGGTTTAGTGGGTAAATTGAAAGCAGAATCTTTACATGATGACAGAGTATGGTCTAGTTACTGCTCTTCAAGTAACGCCATCAATACAATCGAGCTACCCTGACAGTGAAATCTAGAGAAGGTAGAAGCAATTGCCAGGACCTTTTTGTGGACAAAATAAAATGAATTAAAAATATGAACATCTTAAGGTACCTAAACAGCTTAGATAATGATTGGCTGAACAGTCATTTGATGGACTGCTATTTCTCTTGGCCACCCCATATAAATAATATATGCATGCTTGATGGAGCATTTTCGTTTTGAATATTTTTGAGCATCTCGTGCAGCATCCTATCTCTTTGGGTAAAATAGGATTCACAATTACATTAAATTTAAAATTGCACTTAAACTAAATTTCTGTATCAATAAAATTGTCTAAATGGTTTAAGTATTCATCCTTTTTACATAATTTTGCATGTTCCTCCACAAGCTTATAGCTGAGTGACCTCTTATGTGATTTAACACTAGTGGACACCAATATTCCTGATAAATCCCTTGGACCAGCAAACTTCCCTAGCATGCCTTGTAGCTATCAAATCACATGGTATAGCACAGCCAATCAGACTATCATTGCCTAATAAAAGCTGAGGCAGGGAATGCAGCAGCCATTTTAGTGTTGTCTTAGTAAGAGTCCATAGTTAGGAAGACAAAGCCAAAAAAAAATTGGACAAATACTCCAGACAGAAACATGTTGAATAGAAGCTACAAAACAATGGTCATCCTCGTTAAAGTAAAACAGAGTGCTGCCTGTCTGAATAAAAAACAATTTGAGATAATAAAAAAGGAGAAGCTAAACACAGATTAGGCACAATAAAGAACATGGAAGTAAAGTGCTAATAATTTGTTCTAATTGAGAAAATATAGTCAAGAAATATGATATGACAAAAACATAAAAAATGCAAAGAAAACATATGTGATCTCTATGATAATATAATAAAGACCAAAAAGCAAGTTGCCAAATAATGTGGTCAAAAAATATTTTGTATTTATAATTTTTATATCTACTCTATTTGAAGAAGTTGCAGTTTGACTCCAACAGAATTGTCACCAAGACAGTATGATAAACTGAAGATACTTGCTAAAGTGCCAAGATGTTTTAGCAAGTATCTTCAATGTATGATTGCCCATCTTTTGGCTACCATAATGTTCGCATATTGGCTTTGTGTATAAGAGTGTCTTTATTGTTGCCACATTTCTTATTAAACATTATATTTGTTCTTCCTTATTTGGTGACAGGACAGTGAAAACTGGGGAGACTTAAATAATTGTTTCATTATTATAAATAATAGTAACTATTATTTCATGTTGTGTTTGACCAACCGCTTCTTTGTTTGCTTATAGTTAATATGATTTATATTTTCAGAAATGTTCAACTTTAAATTATATCTACTTGGAATGTGTGACTTTATCTCTGTGCCAAGCCCTCATTTTCACACACCTCTCTGTAGACGACAGCAATAAGGGATTAATAATGAGACTCTAAGGACAAGTCTGCAACTTATCAACTAAATGAGTCTCCTCAAACTAAACCAAAGGTCACTACTGAATGATTCCTTTCTTGAATTTTACTCCTACTGATTCTGATTCCTTATGTTTTATCCTTCCTACCTTTCCCATAGCTAAGCATCTTAACACAATGAAAATCATGGATGGTAACAATTTTGAATTACGAAGCTGGGGTTCTAGGCTTGAATCTGACCAAGGACTAGGGATGAATGAACCCGAATTGTAAACTGTGACTGTGTTTATTGTTATTATTTATTATTATTTATTGTTATAGCGCCATATATTCCATGGCGCTTTACATGTAAGGAGGGGTATACATAATAAAAACAAGTACAATAATGTTAAACAATACAAGTCATAACTGGTACAGGAGGAGAGAGGACCCTGCCCGCGAAGGCTCACAATCTACAAGTGTTCCTTCTTTTGACTGCGGGGTTAGTATTGGGGGTATCTGACAGACACCTCTCCATTGCTAACCCATGGGCTTGTTGTCAGAGTACATTACACAGGTCACATCAAGCGCAAAACTATTACCCCAATTGTCACCGCACCAGGGCAGTTGGGAAGAGTCGAGGCTCTCACAGATGCACCATTTCTTGGGGTAACTGAGGGCTGGTCTTATTAGGCTGGGGAGGGAACAATGTTCTCGGCCCTTCCCAGCCTATTAATATCAGCCCCCAGCTGTCTGCTTTTCCTTAGCTGGTTATTAAAAATAAGGGGACCCCTTGTTAAAAATAGGGGGGACCCCTTGTCATTTATTTTTAGAGTCCCCTCCATTTTAAATAACCAGCAAATGCAAAGCAGACAGCTGTGAGCTGATATTAATAAGCTGGGAAGGTCCCTGGATATTGGCCCCTTCCCAGCATAGTAAGACCAGCGCACAGCTGTCTGCTCTCCTTTTGCTGGTTATAAAAATAGCAGGGAATCTATGACTTTTTTCATTTACTTATTCATTTTTTAGCAAGTACAGTAAACTATACACGCAAGTCACTGCACCACTCCTCCACTTGAATCTCTAGCTCCTGGTTCAAGATTAATATTTTTTTTCTATTTTAAGTCATTTTACTATCCATATTTGTTTGCAGTTCAATTGTCCTGCTCTTATAGCCCTTTTGCTTCCTTTTGTAACCCCCTAGACCTTACAATGACCATTTTACAGCCACTTTACTGCACCAAAGTTCAGGTACAGGACTTCCACGGGTCTGCTCAGCCCTACCAAGGCCAACAACTTGTAATTGTATGTTCTCCCCTTTGTTGCATGGTTGTTATTTGGGTACACTCTATTCAACACTGTATTCAACACTGATAGGGTAAAGGGGGAGTCTGGCCATAAAATGTTAATGACTTACTCATTGGCAGAGATGAGTGAACTTGTTCACAAAATGTTCGCCAATCTCAAATTCGACACAAATGCAGCACATTCGGATTTGTGTTTGGTTTTACCAGCAGTTTTACTTAAAGTCATCAAAATTCAGTTACAGTCCAGTAAATCAGCTAGTTTCCACTAATGCTTTTGATACTACTTTGCCTAGGTTGGTGGTGCTGTATGATGAGCTGAGCGATGGGAGGACGTGTTTGATGAGGGAAGGGGGTGTGTATAGGTCAGAGGAGCCGTGAAGTGTATTTTTTTATTTTTTTTTCTGTATAACTTAATACGTGTACATTCAGGTAGCCAATCAGGCCGCAGAAACTATCCACAGTGTCATGACACAAGATCTTCTGTGATTGGCTGCGGTCACATGTCTCTGATCATATAAAAGCGGACATCTTGTTTTGCTGGTGACATTTTCTCAGAGTCACAATGCAGAGAAGCCGCTCCTGCTAGTGCTGCAAGTGAACTTGTCAGTTAGCTAGATAGGATCCTGTGCTGCATGAAATTGATCTTCCAGCATCTAACTAGATTGTGCAAAAATTGTGTTGCAGTCTCAGGAAGCCCCATTTGCTAATCCAAATCATTTGTAATAAAACTGTGTTTCAGTGACAAATCAGAAGGTCAGATTTCCACTTAAAAATCATTGGGCCTAATATTGGGGTGCAGTCAGGAGGTCCAATTAGCTATTCCAAATCGTCTGTAATAAAACTGTGCTTCAGTAACTAATCAAAATGTCAGATTTCCACGTAAAAATCATTAGGTAAAACAGTGCTGTTCAGTCACACTATCTAAGAAAATAAATAGTGATTGTTCATTTAGTGACAGGTGACTGACAGTTGTGGATCTAAGGTTGTGAAACAGCAGGTTACAAAAGGCTACATACAACATGAGTGGGAAAAAGCGAGGTTGTGGTGGAAGGGGGAATAGGCTTGGTGTTGTACGTGTACGTGAGTTAGGTGCAAATGTTAATGAAAATTCAACTTATTAAGCACCGTCTCGTAATATCCAAAGACCACTGACAACATCTGTTACTGGATGGGTTACTTGACTTCCTATCTATGGCAGCTGTACCACTGTATAGCAGCTGTACACCTTGTAGATAAGGCTCAGAAAGAGCATGTGCTCAAGTGGATGGCAAGCACTGCATCGAGTGGCCTCTCCTCCTCTTCCTCCACTTTAACATCACACACAGTACAATCCTCAGAGGTGGCACCCCAATCACCCTTGTTTCCCCCAGTACCACAAATTTCCAAACACCCAACTGACTGTTGGGAACCTCAGATGGGCCATTCTGCAGAGCTGTTCACACATTCTATTCCATGGACATTAGAGGTCTGCTCTGAAGATTCACAAAATCCAGAGGAGGAAAGCATCTGCAACGATGCCCAAAAATTTCATGTTGGATACAGGGCAGGATGAAGTAGGGTCCGAGCAGAATCCAGACCCTCATCACCAGACATTAACCACCGGGGGTGGAGGTGATCCTGATGAGACTCAGATATCAGAGGCGCACGTGGACTGTACTGTGGTATCAAGGCAGGAAGAGGAGGAGGGTGACTCTCAGAGTGAGGGGTGTGAGAACAGAGAGGATGACGATGAGGTTGTAGATCCCACTTGATGTGAACCCAGAGGTACACAGCTGAGTAGCTCAGCAGAGGAGGTGGAGAAGGAAGAAGACGAGGCGGTTACATTGCAACTTCACATACAGACACAAAGTGATGCAACCATGACAAGTACTTCATTCTCTGCCCCAACTCTGGCTGTGGCCAGCACCAGTCACAAGCGTGCAGTTTGCAGGGGCGGCAAGGAATGCCTAGTGTGGGCCTTTTTTGAGATCGCAGAGGATGATCCATCTCACATTATCTGCCAAATTTGCAATAAATACTCAATACAGGCAAAAATTGCAATAATTTGACAACTGCATCATGCATTAACTGGCACAAATGCGATCAACATGCCTTAGTTTGCGAATCTCACTGTGCTAAAATGTGGACTAGCAGGCCTCGCCATTCACCGGTCATCCCATCAACCACATCCGCTGCTTCTTCGTTCTCTGTCACCATGCCAAGTCTTTTCACAGGTCTCCGGCCTCAGAACCTCCACTTGGTTACTTCCTACAGTTAGGGTAAGTAAGAGCTAGTCAGCTGTTATGGAAGTGGACTTTAATGCTGTTTGTGTGTCACCTAACACAACACATCTTTCTCAAGCAACCATCCGTCTGCACCTCACTCACAGTCCAGCAGTTTGTCCTGCTCTCCATACTCCACCCTCTCTCAGCACAGCAGCCAGCTCTTGGTCAAGCAGTTGTGGTCACGTACAGGAATGTTTCCTCCTACACATGTCAAAGCTAAAAGCTTGAACTTCACCATCTCCAATCTGTTGACTACGAGAATGCTGCCCTTCTACCTGGTGAATATAGACGGGTTCCAAAAGTTGATGGCCATCACAGACCCCCAGTTTGTTACCCAGTCACCATTATTTCTCTCAGAAAGCTCTGCCTGCACTACACCAGCATGTTGCAGACAACATCACCCGTTCCCTGAAAAAAATCGATGTCTGTCAGGGTGCATTTCGCCACTGACACCTGGATGAGCAAACATGAGCAGGGGCATTACATCTCAATGACTGGGCACTGGGTGTATTTGGTGGCTGTGGGTGCAGGCAGTCAAAGGGCTGCTCCACAAGTCTTGGAATCCCCAATGCTTGAGGGACAAACCTCTACATCTAACAGTTCCTCCACTGCTTCTGGTTCCCCAACTCCTCTAGGGCCTCCACTTGTGCACTCAATCACTCTCTTAATCCAACATGCATTCCAACAGGGCAGAGAGAATCCCTCCATACTGCACAGCCAGGGCTCTCCACCATCAGGCAGTGTTAAAATTAATATGCCTTGGAGATCATAGTCACAATGCTCAAGAGTTATGGACAACTACTGTATCCAGGCTTAGTTAGAACAATGGCTGTACCCACTGATCCTGGTTCAGGGAAGGCCATATACGATAACAGTGCAAACCTGGTGATGCAAACCTCACACATGTGACTTGCATGGTTCATGTCCTCAACCTGGTGGTATAATAATTTATCTGCCACTATCGCGGCCAGGATGTGCTGCTCCAGAAATCATGTTCACTGTGTGCTCACTTCCTCCGTTCACACTCCGCAGGTCATCAACTTGCATTGATACAGAGGTCTTTCAGGCTACCGGTTACCCGTTTAAATTGCAGTGTTCCGACACATTGGAGTTTGACTCTGTACATGTAGCAGTGACTGTGGCGGCGGCGATCAGCACTGGTGCAGTATGTCCTTTAGCATAGCATGGGCCAACGCAGTACGGACATGGCGCAAATCACACTTGCAGAGTGGGCACAGATGAAGGACTTCTGTACCCTTCTGCAAAGGTTTGAAATGGCTACTAAGATGGTTAGCACTGACAATGCTGTTATCAGCATCACTATTTCAGTCATCTACATGCTGGAGCACACTTTGAGTAGTCTATGTGAGGAAGTGGTGGTCCCAGAGGAAGAGGTGTATGCAGAGGAGGATGCGGAAGGGATAACAATGTCTATAAGTTCCGGACTGTCACCGCACAGACAGGTGACATGGGAGGGTGGATTACAGTGATCGAGGGGGGCTCATGGTACCAGAAAAACTGTTAGTGAAGGTGCAGGAACCAAGGAACAAATTGAGGAGGACGAGTAGGGAGAGGTGATGAATGAGCAACGGTCAGGAGATGAAGAGGATAATGATCCCCTCTATGTTGTCCGTCATTGGTGGCGGGGGACAGAGAAAAAACCCTTGAGTCTTACCTTGCCACCAACACACCATGAACTTTGACATCATGGAAGCGCCCCTCACATGAGTGCTTTCTTGCTGCAGTATCTTCAACATGATGCCTGTATTCTTAGTGTTAGAAATAGTGCTGACTAATAGGTTGCCACTCTGTTAGATCCATTGTAGAAGAGTATATTTTACCAGATGCTCACTCCCCTGGACGCGCACATGCTGGTGTATCAAAACATACATTTACACAATCTTAAGAGTGGTTTTCTCCAAGACAGCAGTGAGGCACACAGTGTGCATCGCAGTTCTAGACTTCCAACCCCGGGAATATCAAAGCATCATCGCAAAAACATTTGCAGCAGCAGCAGTGTAATTAGCATAAGCAATTTCTGTGAGTCATTTCACACATTTTTTTAGACCAGCCCATGCACCAGCAGAACAGAGTACAAGTCTTACACATTGTGAATGACTGGAGAGGATGGTGCAGGAGTACCCTGAGCACAATATAAAAACCATCGGGGGGAATTTGGACACTTTGCATTTTGATCTTCAAAAATGGAATATTGGCCTGAGTTCACCTGTCACACCTTGGAAGTTTTGTCATGCCAGGCAGCCAGCGCTCTCTCCGAACGTGTCTTCAGCTCTGCTGGTGGTGCCCTGACAGATAAGTGCATCCAGCTGTCCACTGAAGTGTAGACCACCAAACTTTCATCAAAATGAACAAGTCATGTATCTCCAATGACTGTTGCATCCCAGTCACAGACTGGTCAGACAAGGCGATGGTGTAATTTTTTGTGTCATGCATTGATCTTGCGTTATTGCAGTCTGTGCCACGTTTGTCGTGGCTTCTGTGCCTGCTGCTACAATTTTTTGAAATGTGGAGACTCGAAGTTGGGTCTCCATTTGGTGGGTGGCCTGTAGTAGAAGGTGTGTCATAGGCTTATTAGACCGTTTCTACTCTGTGGAAATTGATGCCACTTTAGAGGTGTGTGACAATAAGTTTTTGAAATGTGGAGACTCCAAGTTGGGTCTCCATCTGGTGGGTTGACTGTAGTGGAAGGTGTCTCAGAGGCCCATTATACTGTTTCTACTCTGTGGAAATTGATGCCACTTTAGTGGTGTGTGACAAGTTTGGTCTCCTTCATGTGTGTTGCCTGTAGATGGCACAGGGTGTCAAGAATCTGTGCAGGGTACAATGAAATCTCAAGACTATCAAGGGATTCTAGAGAGAAATGTGCTGCCCAGTGTCAGAAAGCTTGGTCTCAGTTGCAGGTCATGGGTCTTGCAACAGGATAATGACCCAAAACACACAGCTAAAAACACCCAAGAATAGCTAGCCTAAGAGGTTAACATTGGACTATTCTTAAGCGGCCTTCTATGAGCCCTGACCTAAATCCTATTGAGCATATTTGGAAAGAGCTGAAACACGCAATCTGGAAAAGGCAACCTTCAAACACGAGACAACTGGAGCAGTTTGCTCTTGAGGAGTGGGCTAAAATACCTGTCGAGAGTTACAGAAGTCTCATTGACAATTACAGGAATCAATTGATTGCATTGATTGCCTCAAAATGTTGTGCAACAAAATATTAGGTTAAGGGTACCCAAATTTCAGTCCAGGCCTATTTCGTGAGTTTTATTTTTTTTTAAATTCTGTTGAAGCATGGTTGTAAAGCAATGTCTGACTTTCATTTGTTCATTTTCATAGATTTTTTTTATTTATTATTACTTTTGTCAGATTCAAGTTATTTCTGTGATCATTGTGGGTTTTTCTGTCATTAAACAAGGGGTACCAACAATTTTGACTACGTGTGTAATATTGCCACAAAAATGAACGGCAATCATCAAGTCCAGGGCCCTGCATGCATTGTTAATAAAATGCATGGTCAATCAGAATAGTGAGTGTAAAAGGAAGAGGGTTCATTTTTGGACATTGTTTTTTCTTATTTTAAAAAGCATAATAATTCTGTCTGTGCTGTGTGTTATTATACAAGCTGTTAGCTATCGCTGGTTGTCAACCGTTTACCCGTAGCCATATATGTTGAAGTCACTTTGATATTTCTTATTCTGGGTTTAAAAAAAGGAGCTAGCATCAGGTTCATCTCTTTTGGGCAATTATAGGCTTATCAGCTTATCAGCATTTGAGATTCGCAGCAAATCAAATTTAAAAAAATGTCAAAGCTTGCAAATTTGAATTTGAAAAGTTTCAATCTTCTCTACTTGCAACCTGTCTGCAGTTAACTCAGCAGTGAGAGAGGCAATTTTGGCCTTTGTGATCAAGCCCCATCTTTCATATGTGACACGTACAAACCACCAAACATAACAAAAAATCATGGAAAGTCTATTACTAAGGCAGATAGATGAAGCTGCAGCCCATAATGAGGTCCTTGTTATGGGGGACTTTAACTATCCGGATATTAACTGGTAAACAGAGACCTGCGAAATCCATAAAGGTGTCAGATTTCTGCTAATAGCCAAAATTATCTTTCACAATTGGTGCAGAATCCAATCAGATGAGCATCACTTTTAGACCTAATACTATCTTATAGACCTGACAGAATAACAAATCTGCAGGTCGTCGGGCATCTAGGAAATAGCGATCACAATATTGTACAGTTTCACTTGTCTTTCGCTAGGGGAACTTGTCAGGGAGTCACGAAAACGCTGAACTTTAGGAAGGCAAAGTTTGACCAGTTTAAAAATGCCCTTAATCTGGTTGACTGGGACAATGTCCTCAGAAATAAGAATACAGATAATAAATGGGAAATGTTTAAGAGCATCCTAAATAGGCCCTGTAAGCGGTTTATACCTTGTGGGAATAAAAGGACAAGAAATAGGAAAAACCCAATGTGGCTAAACCAAGAAGTAAGAGGAGCAATTAACGGTAAAAAGAAAGCATTTAAACTACTAAAGCAGGATGGCACCGTTGAAGCTCTAAAAAACTATAGGGAGAAAAATACTTTATCTAAAAAACTAATTAAAGCTGCCAAAAAGAAAACAGAGAAACACATTGCTAAGGAGAGTAAAACTAATCCCAAACTGTTATTTAACTATATCAATAGTAAAAGAATCAAAAATGAAAGTGTAGGCCCCTTAAAAAAATGTGAGGAAAGAATGTTTTGTAGATGACGAGGAAAAAGCTAATATATTAAACACCTTATCCACGGTATTCACGGTGGAAAATAAAATGCTAGATGAAATGCCAAGAGACAAAGAAAACCCTCTGTTAAGGGTCGCCAATATAACCCAAAAAGAGGTGCGAAACCGGCTAAATAAGATTAAAATAGATAAATCTCCAGGTCTGGATGGCATACACCCACGAGTTGTAAGAGAACTAAGTAATGTATTACACAAACCATTATTTCTTATATTTAGGGACTCTATAGCGATGGGGTCTGTTCCACAGGACTGGCGCATAGCAAATGTGGTACCAATATTCAAAAAGGGCTCTAAATCTGAACCGGGAAATTATAGGCCAGTAAGTCCAACCTCTATTGTTGGTAAAATATTTGAAGGGTTTCTGAGGGATGTATTCTGGATTATCTCAATGAGAATAACTGTGTAACTTCATATCAGCATGGGTTTATGAGGAATCGCTCCTGTCAAACCAATCTAATCAGTATTTATGAAGAGGTAAGCCATAGACTGGACCAAGATGCATCACTGGACGTGGTATATCTTGATTTTTCCAAAGCATTTGATACTGTGCCACACAAGAGGTTGGTAGACAAAATGAGAATGCTGGGTCTGGGTGAAAATGTGTGTAAATGGGTAAGTAACTCGCTTAGTGATAGAAAGCAGAGGGTGGTTATAAATGGTACATTCTCTAACTGGGCCGCTGTGACCAGTGGGGTACCGCAGGGGTCGGTGTTGGGACCTATTCTCTTCAACATATTTATTAACGATCTGGTAGAAGGTTTATACAGTAAAATATCGATATTTGCAGATGATACAAAGCTATGTAAAGCAGTTAATACAAGATAAGATAGTATTCTGCAACAGATGGATCAGGATAAGTTGGACACTTGGGCCGAAAGGTGGCAGATGCAGTTTAACAATGATGATAAATGTAAGGTTATACACATGGGAAGAAGGAATCAATATCACCATTACACACTGAACAGGAAACCACTGGGTAAATCTGACCTGGAGAATGACTTGGGGATCCTAGTTAATGATAAACTTACCTGGAGCAGCCAGTGCCAGGCAGCGGCTGCCAAGGCAACCAGGATCATGGGGTGCATTATAAGAGGTCTGGATACACATGATGAGAGCATTATACTGCCTCTGTACAAATCCCTGGTTAGACCACACATGGAGTAATGTGTACAGTTTTGGGCACCGGTGCTCAGGAAAGATATAATGGAACTAGAGCGAGTACAAAGGAGGGCAACAAAATTGATAAAGGGCATGGGGGAGCTACAATACTCAGAGAGATTAGCAAAATTAGGATTATTTAGTCTAGAAAAAAAGATGTCCGAGGGGCGATCTAATAACCATGTATAAGTATATAAGGGGACAATGCAAATATCTCTCCGAGGATCTGTTTATACCAAGGAAGGTGATGGTCACAAGGGGGCAGTCTCTGCTTCTGGAGGAGAGATGGTTTTTCCAGCAACATAGAAGAGGATTGTTTACTGTTAGGGCAGTGAGAATCTGGAATTCCTTGCCTGAGGAGGTGTGATGGCGAACTCAGTTGAGGAATTCAAGAGAGGCCTGGATGTCTTCCTGGAGCGTAACAATATTGTATCTTACAGTTATTAGGTTCTTTAGAACGACGTAGCTCTGGGGATTTATTCTGACAGATTATAGGCTGAACTGGAAGGACAAATGTCTTTTTCGGCCTTGCTAACTATGTTACTATGTTACTATGTAAGTATGTATCACTTTATGTGGTAATAACTCTGGATTGCATGCAAATTGTGCCTTATTTTAGTGATAAATTAAGATTAATATGTTTTCCTGTTTTTTAATTAAATATTTTTAAATTTGACAAAAATATTGAAAAATTAGTAATTTTCCAACTTTGAATGCTTATATCCTTAAAATAGATAGTCATATCACACAAAAAAGTTAATAAATAACATTTTACACATGTCTAATTTATCTCCGGGAAAGGAGTCGGTGTATTGTACTGTGAACTGCACTGGCTATGAGTAAGAAACAGTGTGGTTCGTAACTCGTCATCCATGTGATTTTATCCCTTTTTCCTTCCATATTTTCATGATGTTTTTAAAGAATATGGATTACAGATGAACTTTATATTGAGTTGGGGATTGCTGGATTTCTACTACGTAATTGGCTGGTAACCAGCTTGGTTTACTATCTATGCATCCATCCCTGAATGTGTAGATCTTGGAACTTAATTCAACCCTGTAAGAGCTGCTAAGTATATTTTTTTATGTAAAACTATAGTTCTATTGATCACACATGAAAAATTGTGAACATTGGTGAAGATTTTGTTCACATGGCATATTAGCCCAAGTGAATACACTTTGTAGAAGTATTCACACTATGTCACTTGTATCTCTTCCAAACAAACACATGTCTATCATTTCACATTTTTTTATATATATATATATTTTTTCACAATTTTCACAATTGTGCTTGCATATTTAAGATATTATTTAAAGATGTTTTCCAAGAGTTTAAATTGATGGCCTATTCTTTGGATAGCTATGGGCTTAAATCACCAAAACTCTACGAGTAGCGTGTCTTTGCATGACAAACTTGCAGCCCCATTCACAACTACCGATCTTGTCCCTTCTGCATCAGCAGATGTTGGACCACGACCAGTAATCATGTTATGCCATCACTTTTTCAGAAATATAGACCCCGTTAAATACAGTAAGGCAACAGAATAGAAGTTTTAAAAATTATCTATCATACTTACATCAGACACCAGCACAAGATTAAACCTCTAAACTTCTGCCATATATTGACACTATTACTAACTGTTAACATACATTTATGCCCCATGTGCTTAGGGAATGTATGGAGTGCTTATATGATATTACAGTATATAGCTGACATGATATCCGCATGCAACTGTCATTATCAGAACTAGCGCCAATTACATCACAATGATGGTGGGCCCTCTGTAACCCTATTATACCCCTCTACAACATTATAGGTTGGCATGATAGCAATGTACACCCATTACGCTCTGCCACAGGCAAGTCCTAATATGAGAACAATAATGGAACAATACACTGCAATGCAGAAATCTTATAGTGCATTGTGTATTGATCATGGTTCAAGTCTTGTGGGACTAAAAAATATAAAAAATCAAAGACAGTTTAACAATTTTTAAAAGAACATGAAAAAATCAAATTATAAAAGTTTAAAGCGCCTACATTTTCTGATTTGTTGAATGAACAAAACAAAACATTTAGTATTAACATACACAGTGCATGATTTCATAGCAAAAAAAAAAAAAATAGGAACATAAAAGCTCTCAAAGCATCACACAATTCCATCAATGGAAAAATAGAAATAATTATGAGTCTCACAATATGGCAACAAAGAACACATTTTTATTGTTTACATTTTTTACTTTTTTATTTTTTCATATGTAAAATAAGAGAAACAAAAAAAAATAGACAAATACAAAGTTGGTTTCACCACAATCACAATGACACGTAGAATAAAGTTAAAATGTCATTTTTGACTCCCAGTGAACACTGTAAAAATGAACCCGAAAAACAAAAGTGGAATTGTTTTTTTATTTCTTACCTACCCCAAACAGTTTTTTTCAATGTTCTTATGCACTATATTGTCTAATAACAATAATAATAATTAAATAATGTAATTATAAAATACAACAAAAAAGACAAGCCCTGTTATGTAAAAAGATGAATTAAGATTTGTGCTTACCAGGTAAGAAAAAAAATGAAAGCGAAAATACGACAAATGGCTGTGGAATCAAGGAGTAAATGAAAAACTAACCTGGGTTAATATTACGAACAGATCCACAAGCTGTTATATTTTAGTTTTGCAACAATGGGTCCAATGTAACGTCATTATCTGCTAGACTTTCCAAGTTCATTGCATTGTAAGGGAAGGTGAACTAGTTTACATATTGGAACTGCCAATTATATGCATGTAGTAGCTACTACTCCCTTCTTATATATAATAAATATAAATATATATATATATATACTGTATATATCTTCTATTATTTATTTATCACTGTGTGGTTTCTGCCACCTTTAAATGTGCTAATAGATGCCAAAAGGGTAAAATCACTTCTATTTATGTGTGGGATCTTCTTAAATCCCAGAGTATAGGAATTCTGCCTGTCTTAATGAGTCAACTGGATAGGTCTATAAATTCGCCCACCCTTCTCCTGCCCACCACCCTTATTTTGATGTACTGCACATCTTTAGCTGTCTGTGTAATAACTTTTCCAAGAGGTGGTTGGGGAGTTCTATTTGCTTGATCACAGTTAAAGCTGAGGCTATGCCGCTTTCTGAGTAAGGATAGAGAGAGGGTGAGCTTGTCTCTCTGCAAAGCTTAGGCAGAAATCAATACAGATTCAGTTCAAACCAGCTATAGATCAGGTCTCTGAACAGCCAGCTGTATATAAAACACAGAAAAAAGCAGACAGAAACTGGAGATCAGCATATTAAGCATTCTCTACAACCCCTCACAAATGATTCACATGTTTCAAGGCAAGGCATATGTGTACCACTAAGAAATCATGATGGAGAGAAGCCAAAAGTAGTAGACGGATGATAATGTAATATTGGTTGACCAGTAAAACCAGAATGGCAAACTTTTAAGGCACGGAGGCTCCTTCATCAGGCAGATTTACAAATTATGGATCTACACACACACTAGGCAAGTGATTCAGTCATTTTAAAAAAGAAAAAAAAAAATCTACAAACACCGGAGAGGATGCTGGTGTCAGAAAAGACAACAAAATCGTTTATTAATTAGATTCATTTATGGCGTTTGTCTCATCATTTAGTATTTTGGACATTGTAAACCGTAATTCTGACACAATGAGATACTACTGTCTGCTAACAAAGCTTATGGCTTACAAATTTCTCATTTTTCATCGCCCTTCCTTCACACTACAGTGAGACATGCCTGACTAGACCTATGCATAAACCAGAGTGAGACCGACGTTATTATCATATTTTGCAGAGCTTTACAGATGTTATTAATAATGCCCCCAGATTGTGGGGCTCACAATCCAGATTCCCTATCAGTATGTGTTTGGAGTGTGGGAGGAAACCGGAGAACCCGGAGGAAACCAACGCAAAAACGGGGAGAACATACAAACTCCTTGCAAATGTTGTCCTTAATGTGACTTGAACCCAGGATCCTTGCACTGCAAAGCCGCCATCCTCCCCATATTAATATATAGAATGAAAATTATGAAAACTGGTAAAAAGAAAAACTGATAGTTACCCCTAGCAAGTAACCAGATTTCAGCTCTTGTTTTTCAGAAACCTTTTTGAAAATCAAAGACACTATCTGAGCTTTAGATTAGTCATCTGCAAGCCATGTTTTTTCATCTGTAGAAGTAAATACAAACTTGCCACCAAATCTAAATATCTGAGATGAGAATAACTGTTTATAGCATATCCTAGGTATATGTCATATCTGTCTGATGGCTACTCATCCCACCTCTAGTATCTGGACCTATCATGAGAATTGGGGCCCTACCACTGGTAATGGCCAAGCCAGTGCTGGGTGGAGGAGAACTTTCTGGCAAATCCACATCCCTCCAGTCACGCACAAAGCCTGTACCAGACCTTGCCACACCAACATTTTCTCTTGCCCCACGAGAAGCATCCTCCTCCCCTAAATAATCATCCCCATCATCATCCTCCACCTCCTCCTCCTCTTTCTCTTCTTCCTCCACCTCGTCCAGGAGAGGTTCCGGAGCAAACAATGGCTGACTGTCATCAAGGCTTCCCTCCTCCTCTTCCTCTTCATCAACCTCGACTGCAGACGCCTGCTCCTTAATGTGCATCAAAGTTTGCATGAGCAGACGCATAAGTGGTATGCTCATGCTTATGATGGCATCGTCTGCGCTTACCAGCCGTGTGCATTCCTCAAAACACTGAAGGACTTTACAGAGGTCTTTCAGCTTCGACCACTGCACACCTGTCAACTCCATGTCTGCCCTCAAAGTGCCTGCCCGTGTATCCTCCCACAAATGCATTACGGCCTGCCTCTGTTCGCACAGCCGCTCAACCATGTGCAGGGTGGAGTTCCACCTTGTTGCAATGTCGATAATTAGGCGGTGCTTGGGAAGGTGGAGCAATCGCTGCAGCTTCTGCATACGAATGGAGTGTACCGGCAACTGGCGGATGTGCGAGCACAGTCTTCGAACCTTATGGAGCAGGCCTGTTAACTCTGGATAATTATTGAGGAAGCACTGCACCACCAGGTTCAAGGTGTGAGCCAAGCAAGGTATGTGTCTGAGTTTTGAAAGGGCTATGGCTGCCACAAAATTCCGGCCGTTATCACTAACTACCTTGCCTGCCTCAAGATGTAGACTGCCCAGCCATGACTCAGTTTGTCGCTGAAAGTAGTCGGCCAGTACCTCCGCGGTGTGTCTGTCGCCCAAACACATCATCTTCAACACAGCCTGCTGACGCTTTGCACTAGCTGGTCGATAGGGGGACACCTCGTGTGCAACACTGGCAGCTACGGATGGAGTGCTCGTGCGACTGCGCTTTGTGGACGAGATTTCGCTTCTGGAGGAGGAGGGTCGAACGCCTACAGCCAACTGTTCCCTATACCGTGGGCTAGGCAGCACTGTCCCACCACCGCTGTCCCCTGTGGACCCTGCATCCACCACATTAACCCAGTGCGTAGTGATGGACACGTAACGGCCCTGGCCATGCCTACTGGACCATGCATCTGTGGTGAGGTGCACCTTTCCACTCACTGATTGCTTGAGTGCATGGACAATGCGGTCTTTCACATGAAGGTGGAGGGCTGGGATGGCTTTGCGAGAAAAGAAGTGCCGACTGGGTAGGTCATAGCGTGGTACTGCGTAGGCCATGAGTTCGCAGAAAGCTGCGCTTTCAACCAAGCGATAGGGCATCATCTCTAACGAGATTAGTTTGGCAATGTGGGTGTTCAAACCCAGTGTATGCGGATGAGAGGATGAGTACTTTCTTGTCCTACTCATAGTCTCTGGTAAGGTGAGCTGGACTTGAGAGCTGCATATGGTGGAACTAGCGGTGGACATGGTGGACTGACAGAGGGTTGATAATGGTGATGGAGCTGGTGTTCTTTCTGATGGCTTAGATTCAGTCTTTCGTTGATATAACATTGTGATTCCCTGACTGCTTTGGCCTCGTGACGACACCTCAACATTTGCTGCTGGTGGTGTGCTAACCGGTGGGCTTACAGTGGGGGAAACAATGTAGCGTTGCTGACTACCTTCTTTGGGAGCAGTTGCACATGTGGTACGTGAAGTTTGGTAGTCCGTCCATGCTTGCAAGTGCATGGTGGTTAAATGTCTAAGCATGCAACTGGTATTCAAATTTCTCAGATTTTTCCCTCGGCTAAAGGTCTTTGCGCACTTCTTACAGATAACCTTTGCCTGATCATTAGGATTTTGTTCAAAAAAGTGCCACACTGCACTCTTCCTACTATGGAAGACGATTTGATAACCCAGGCATGGTATGAGAAAAGAGCTCCATGGAGTAATCTGTAGTGTGGCCTACCACATCCTTCACTTTTGGTAGGGGTGAAGGACACAAGGAAAGGTGTTGTTCCTGACCAGGAGCCTCCACTGATGACACAGTGCCTTTATTTTTTGAAACTTCAGAAGAGGAGGCGATAGAGCTGGAGGCTGTGTCAGCAATGTAAGACAAAACTTGCTCCTGAAGCTCCGGCTTTAAAAGCGGTTTACCTACTCCCAGAAAATGGAGCCTATGAGGCCTTGTGGAGCCAGACAATGATGCAGGCTCACCACCTCCTGCCTTAGGAGCTATTGTGCTTTTGCCACTACCAGCAGAAGCACCACCACCAACATCACCATCAGGACCAGCTGGCAACCCCCGCACACTTCCATGGCCTCTTCAACCATACTTCTTCATTTTTTTGAAAAAGGTACCCAAAATAACAACAGCTATATGGTACTGTATAACAAGGTAGAGGGTCTATATAGCATTGGTGAGAATTTGAAGCTCACTGTAGATTGGAGGACGCTGAACTATTGTCTCAGGCCCAGTAGAGATTATACCGCAATGTGACAGGCAGAAATTGGCTGGTGTATGAGAAGTCAGAAGCTGTATATAGTATTGGTGAGAATTTGAAGCTCACTGTAGATTGGAGGACGCTGAACTATTGTCTCAGGCCCAGGACAGATTACACAGCAATGTAACAGGCAGAAATTGGCTGGTGTATGATAAACTACAAGGTGTATATAGAATTGGGCAGAATTGGAATCTCCCTAGAGTGTAGGTCTGTAAGAACGGACAAACTCCTCGGCTTTTTCTTACAGAGTCACACACAGATAGCTTCAATTTGGCCACTGAACTAGTATCAAGCGCAGTTGAGATTACACCGCAATGTCACAGGCAGAAATTGTCTTGTGTATGACAAACTGCAAAGGGGTATATAGAATTGGGCAGAATTGGAATCTCCCTAGAATGTAGGTCTGTAAAAATGGACAAACTCCTCGGCTTTTTCTTACAGAGTCACACACAGATAGCTTCAATTTGGCCGCTGAACTAGTATCAAGCGCAGCTGAGATTACAACAGAATGTCACAGGCAGAAATTGGCTGGTGTATGACAAACTACAAGGTGTATATAGAATTGGGCAGAATTGGAATCTCCCTAGAGTGTAGGTCTGTAAGAATGGACAAACTCCTCGGCTTTTTCTTACAGAGTCACACACAGATAGCTTCAATTTGGCCGCTGAACTAGTATCAAGCACAGCTGAGATTACACCGCAATGTCACAGGCAGAAATTGCCTAGTGTATGACAAACTACAAGGTGTATATAGAATTGGGCAGAATTGTAATCTCCCTAGAGTGTAGGTCTGTAAGAACGGACAAACTCCTCGTCTTTTTCTTACAGGGTCACACACAGATAGCTTCAATTTGGCCGTGATAACAGCCGGTACACGGTACTGTGGGAGGAGCGTACACCGCTGTACGGTGTGTGAAAAAATGAATGCTCAGTAACTCACCAGGACAAAACAATAAAATTTGGATTGCTTTGAAAAAAGCAGTTTGCTCAGCAGTGTGAAAACAGCAATGCAGCTATCAGGGAGGCTTAAAAGGCAGCCTAATAACCAACAGAGCTGATGCACCAAAATATAGCCTCCCATTGCACTGCACAGTAACTGGTGTGTTGTACAGGCAAAATCGCTAGCAGAAGCAGTTTTTGGTATCTTCTTCCCTGCCTAACGCTCTCCCCACAGAATCAGCAACAGCAGCAGCAGCTCTCACTATTCTGAGATCAGCATAAGTAAGATGGCGGTCGGCGTGCACGCCCTTTTATACCCCCTGTGACGCCACACAAAGCAAGCCAATCACTTGCATGCCCTTCTCAAACATGGTGGTGACCGCTGCCTATGTCATCACATTGCCGACAGTGTCCGTTCTTCCTGATTGGCTGAAAAAGGGCGCTAAAGCATTTTTTGAAACGCGACTTTGGCGCTAAAGTCGCCGACCTCATGGCTGACCTCACGCTAAGTTCGGGTTTCGTTTCATGAAACCTAACTTTGGAGAAAGTGGGCGACTTTTGAATTTTTTCGACCCGTTTCGCTCAACTCTAGTGTTGGGTTTCGGACGAAACTCCGACTTTTTTTGCCCTAGTCGGACCAGTTTCATCTGAATCAAATTTTGTTTCTTGAAACCCAATCCGACCAAAGTCGCTCAACTCTACTGGGGAAGACTGGGGATCAATCCTTTGGTATAATCATAAGAGATAAGAAACAAAGCATGGCCATTCACCACTCTACTAATTCTTTATTCTTCAAACGGTATTAAAACATAACAGCCATACAGGGCAGGAGGTACAAAAAAGTGATGACCATTAGACAGCCAATAAATATGGCTATGGCATTAACATGATTGGCAGGCAATCTCAGCATGTTTATTGGCTGTCTAACAGCCGCGAAACGTGGGGCGAGGACACCAGCATGGCACTTGAACTCCCCGATACTCGATGTGTACCCAAGCACCCCAAAGCACGATTGAGTGGCGAGCACACTTGCTCATTACTAATGACCATTTCAAGCTGCATAGTGCTGCATAAGCAAGATGACACTCTACACAGTGCAAAACTTACTGTACCTCTTGGCATGTGTGGTTTCTATTTTTTAGTTCCACTTCAAGAATAAAGAATTATAAGATTGGTGAGTGCCATTATTTATTTCTTAACAGAGGGCTCTGTCACTTTTTATTGAGGAAAATGATCCAATATTAAGTGTTTATATGTGGCAAATGTATGTTAACCTCTAGATTTAGCAAATAATTTGAAGGTGAAATTATAGTTTGCTATTTTCTACCAATGAGCTGAAAATCATGTGTAAGTGAAGGTTTGGCTTTATTTAAAAAAAATTGATCTATCAAATATAACACATGTCTGTGGAAGTGTTTCATAGCATAAACAAAGGAGAATTCTGAGGACCTCAGAAGAAAAGATGTTGATGCTCATCAGGCTGGGAAAGGTTACAAAACCATCTCTATGGACGCCACCAGTCCAGTCAGACAGATTGTGTACAAGTGGAGGAAATTCAAGGCCAATATTACCCTCGCCACGAGTGGTCAACCACAAAGATCACATAGAACAAGTCCTATAATAGTTTGGAAGTTCACCGATGGTAACCTCTAAGCAATTAGCTAATGTTATTGTTCATGAGTCTATCATCAGGAGAATACTGAATTACAATGGTGTGCTTGGCAGGATTGCAAGGAGAAAGCCACTGCTCACCAAAAATAAAAGCATTACTGCCCATCTTTGGTCTGCTGAGGATTATCGGGACAAGGCTGAAGGCTATCTGATCAATATTTTGTCAATGGATAAGACAAAAATAGAACTTTTGGGTTGGTAAATGAGAAGTGTTATGTTTGGAGAAAGAAAAATTATACATTACAGCATATAAACCTCATACCACCTGTGAAGCGTAGAAGTGGTACTATCACGATTTGGGCCAATTTTGCTGCATGTGGATCAGGATGGCTTGTTGTCATTGCTTCAATAATTAATTCTGTATTATACCAGCAAATTCTAAAGGAAAATGTCAGGTCATCTATTCATGAGCTGAATCTCAATAGAAAGTTCTTAAAGTAAGACGATGATCTAAAGCAGACAAATCATTCTACATAATAATGGTTAAAGAAGAGTAAAGTTAAAGTTTTGGATTGGTCAAGTCAAAGGCCTGACCTGAACCCTATATCAATGTTGTGGGAGAACCTCAAGGAACCAGTTCATGTTAGAAAACCCACCAATATATCTGTTACATAGCAAGAGAAGCTAAGCAGATTGATACATAGTTTTGTGGTAAAAGATTTGGTATAACCTGCATTTTATTAATTTATACCTTTGCACTTTCTGAAACTATTGGTCCAGTTGGAGGGCCTCTCAGTGATTGACAGCTTGCATGGTATAAGTGCATGCACATAGCTGTCAATCACTAATAGGACCACCCACTGGACTGAAATCCCAGAAAGAACAGATTTTGCTTTTTTTGCCTATACATTTTATATATATATATGTCCTCTCCCTTCTGTAGATCCACTTCCTCTTTGTGACATATTTTTATTGATGTGTAACCAATAAAGATTTTGCCAGACTTTTTTTTATTTGTAGGATGATTTTGTGAAACCTTCTAATATACATATACAGTGCTGTGCAAATTAATTGGGACAAAGCATTTTTTTAAGCAAAATCGTAAGTTGGTTACCAGTCAGTGATTCAAACCAGTTTTAACTGCTTTGAACAGGCACTCACACCTGTTCAAAGCAGTTAAAACTGGTTTGAATCACTGACTGGTAACCAACTTACGATTTTGCTTAAAAAAATGCTTTGTCCCAATTAATTTGCACTGCACTGTACAATGGTAGACAATCCATAGATAATTCTTCATTGATATATAGCATATTATTGTCCAGCCATAACATATATATTATGAAGTTCTGAAAACAGCCTTAATTACATTACTGTCCACCTTGGTTAAAACACATTTTGGTCTCCCACCATTCTCTGTCTCAAGTGATCATGTGCTGTCTAGATATGTGAACACTGAAACTAATTGCTGGATAATGGCTTTAATATATTGCATATGAATAGCATACATTGAATAAGGAAGTGATAGGGTTAGGCACCAAGATTCTCCTGCTGCACGGGATAGATCCAAAACCTTGTCTGCCTCTGCGGTCTCCCATTCAGCTTAGATCGCTGAGGGTGCTGCTGAGCATAGACGTCAGTCTCAGCGTCTTGCTCAGGCTCGAGCTATTCGTTTGGTTACTGTTGGCTTTCCAACCAAGACTATGGTAACCAGTGTCAGAGGTGACCGGATGCTCTCCAGTCAAGCCTATGGTAACCATAGATAGGCAGCGGCAATCGGACGCTCTGGAACCTAAGTCCAGAAATCACCTTACTGAGCATGTTTATGATGTTGCGTCTACTCATTGGTGGTCGGACGTTTGCTGCACTGGTAAGGTGGCGGCTCCGGATTGGGCCGCGGGCAATGTCTCGGTCGACTGGGTGTGAGTGTTTGAGGGAGGAGCCTGGTGCATAAATGGCTCCCAGCGGCGCCCGCGGGTGCTTCTAGTATCATTGATGTGTGGTTATGTGTGTGGAGACTATATCAGTCTGCCTGCATGTGCTATTCTAGCTTGGACTGAACTTGTATGTAGACAGCTAGCTTCAGTGGGGGCAATTAGGCGCTTGGCACAGCATCTGAAGTTTGCAGTACATATCCAACCCATAGTTAGGGTTCCATACTCCGCGCCTGTTTCGTTACCGTGTGCTACGGACACGGTTCTGTTGCAGAGCGGGTGTAGTCCACATGCTTTGTCCTGTGACGGATAACAGGACTTAGCACTTAGTACTCGTTTGTTCTGTTTCTCTCTGTTGAGTAACAGAGCTTGGAACTCTGCATTTTGTTCATACTGAGTGGTGTTCTGTGTGTACGAGCATTCGCTCGCCACGTGCATTGCCATTGTTCACACTAACAGCAGTTTCACATCTCAGCACGGTGGATCCCGAGTTGCATTGCACTTTATAATTTATTTTAATTTAGTGCAATCCGCTAACCCAAACAGATAGCTTCCCATTATATTACCTAACAGCTTTGCATTCTGGACAAATGTACAGTATTTTGTAGCATAAAACTTTACAATTTTTCAAAACTCTATAACTAAATTATGTAAAGTGTATATTTACAGAAAAAAAATAATGCCCTAATAATTCAAATGGTAACAACATGTAGTTCATACAGTATGATAAAAAAGATGACATAGCCCAAAATAGAGTATATAGACAAAAATATTGGACACCTACTATACACGACACCTACTAGAAATTTTATAACTGCCTATTCCAAATACATAGGCATTAACATGTAGTTTGTTCTCATTGCAGCTGTAAGAGCTTTCACTTTTCTAGGAAGAATTTCTACAAAATTTGGGAGTTTGTCTAGGGGACTGTGTTGTCTTTAAATATGAGCAAATCTTTTGTAATTCAATATGAGGAGCTGGCCTTGTTCTAAAGACTATTGGACAAAAGGATGTAGAGCAGAATCCGCAGCTCTAAGGGATGCAGACTTTTTCCAGTACGGAGCACCGGTTATGTCAATCTTCTTTTTGTGTTCTATTGGAAATTTGCTTGATGTGTTTTTTTAGATATTTGCTCGCTGTGTTTTAATAGAGATTTGTTTGCTCGTCAGTTCAGACTCAGGAAACAATGTTTCCATTCAGTGACAGTAAGCAGAGGAAGACGTGCAGGCTGGATCTTATGAATACATGAGGCCAAGATGGGTAATGAAGGAAAGCAATCATTCCATTACTGTAGTAAGTGTATCAGGGGCCTCAAACCATTGATCTCCCAGCCACAAGTCCCATTGTGTGGTTGGGGATAGTAGACCCAGAGAAGCTTTCATCACAGTTTGTCTCACATGCAGTCCCAGGTAATGTCTTTGGCCTGAGAAAAATACCTCCACCAATGCACAGTTAGCTTTGTGGGGAAGGGTGTGAACACTTCTGCCCATGCAGTGGGCTGATCCCAGAGAGAGAAAACAGTAAGCCACATGTTTAGCGAGAGTAGATGCAGTGACGCCAAGGGGCGAGGATCTGTTGGTGAGGTCCTGGTGCCCCTGTATGGATGGCCTAAGGAGATTGGAGACCGATTGCTGACTGGAGCTTGATACATGTGCCATTGTCGCGATATCTATCCTCTGGATGTGAGGAACTATCTTAAGGACTGTAATTGCCAGCTGAAGCGAGAGCATGTGCTACTGTTGTGGTATGGAGCATGGACTGTGACTACAGACTATACGGGTGGGAGATACAAAAGCTGTAGACCAACCAAAACTTGGGAGACAGTGGGTATTACCTGGTATGGGGCAGTGGAACTATCTGCTCCAGGATGGGTTCTTGTGGACTGAGAACATTGCATTGTGACCATATACCAGGTATTGCAGTAAACCCATGGATTTAAGGAATAAAAAATAGCTGCATTGTTAACGTGCCTAGGTGATTATTACAACCCACAACCTCAGATCTTCACATTGAAATTAAAATTTTACTGCGCCGTTGAATTTTTCCCAAAAAATCAAATATTGCAAAGCTTCCAATCACATGGAAAAGGCGTGCGTAACAATTTGAATTCTCTTAGAACTGTTTTGAACCCCTTTCAAGTTCATTAACACAAGCAACACAGCCTTATTAATGTCAAAGTGACTTCAACAAATACAATTATGGTAAATGCCAGATGGTAACCAGTAGTAACCAACAATCGATATACATTCAATTGATATTTATGCCTTTTAAAATCTAAAAATGGTTGAAAAATTATTCCTTTTTAAGGGCATATGATTATCTTGCTAATGTTTATCACAATTCCACCACTTGCTGTGTCGTAGTGTGAGTATGAGTGACAGCTCCACCACCCTATGGATAGCTTGGGTGTTTTGGACATCCAGTGCTGTAAGTGACAGCTTAAGCCTCCCTATGGATAGCAGGGACATGTCAAGCTGTCAGTGCTGTGAATGACAGTTCAGCTGCCCTATGGATAGCAGGCGCATATCAGGCTTCCTTTCCTGATAATTGCCAGGCTATTTAACTGGCTGGAAATAATAGGTCATTGCCAGTTGAAGCTTCAGGTCAGTGGTATGTTTACTCTGTGCTCTATAATCTGATCTTTTGCTGCCAGACTTTGGATTTTCCCATTGACTACCCGTTTGCATATCCCTTTTTAGATTTGACATATTCTGACCTTAGTTACCAGACCCTGGACTTTGTACCTGACTATCCATTTGTTCTATCCCTTTGACATACCTTCCTGTTTTTTTTTACCTTGAACTGCTTGATCACTTTGCCTCATGCCTAGTCCATGCATCACGATACAACTGACCTTAAAAAAAAATTTCACCACTATGGATCCTGTTCCCTCACTCTGTGATCAGGTGGTGAAACTGACCCAAATGATTCAGGATCTGGCTAAGGAATATCAAAGCCTGAAATTGGTGCAATTACAGTTGCCGGGCCAGAGAACAAGTTGATGAGAATCATCTACAACTCTCCGCTATTGGATGTCTATACATCCAGACGTGCAGTTGGTCCCTCCAATACCCATAGTGACCTTTCTTGCGAAATTCTCTGAAGAGAAAAAAACAGTGTTTAGAGAGGTATAGATTATTTTTTACCCTGAGACCGCAGTCTTCAGGGGATGAGTCCCAGAGGGTGGTAATATTCATGTCTTAATCTTAATCTTAATAGTGCTGCACTGAAGATACAGGAGCCGAGAGAAAATAGGCACTCCGTGGTGGATCCGAAAATCATAGAATCATGGAATCATAGAATGGTAGAGTTGGAAGGGACCTCCTGGCCCATCTGGTCCAACCACCTGCTCAAAGCAGGATTCACTAAATCATCCAAGACAGATGTCTGTCCAGCCTCTGTTTTAAGACTTGTATTGAAGGAGAACTCACCACCTCTTGTGGCAGCCTGGTCCACTCATTGATCACCCTAACTGTCAAAAAGTTTTTTCTAATATTTAATCTGTGTCTCCTCCCATTCAGTTTCATCCCATTGCTTCTAGTCGTTCCTTGTTCAAATGAGAATAAAGATGATCCTTCTACAATGTGACAGCCCTTCAGATATTTGTAGAAAGCTATTAAATCTCCTCTCAATCTTCTCTTTTGCAAGCTAAACATTCCCAAATCTTGCAACCGTTCCTCATAGGACATGGTTTGCAGACCGGTCACCAGTCTGGTCGCTCTTTTCTGAACTTGCTCCAGTTTGTTGATGTCTTTTTTAAAATGTGGCGCTCAAAACTGGACACAGTATTCCAGATGAGGTCTGACCAAAGAGGAGTAGAGGGCAATAATAACTTCACGTGATCTAGACTGTATGCTTCTGTTAATATATCCTAGAATTGTATTTGCCTTTTTTGCAGCTGCATCACACTGTTGACTCATGTTCAGTCTGTGATCTAGTAGCATACCCAAGTCTTTTTCACATGTGCTGTTGCTTAGCCCCATTCCTCCCATTCTGTATATGCTTTTTCATTTTTATTGCCCAGATGTAGTACTTTGCATTATTCCCTGTTAAAAACCATTCTGTTAGTTGCTGCCCATTGCTCAAGTTTATTTACATCGTTTTGAATCCTCTCTCTCTTCTCTAGCATTTAATCAGTTTACCCTCAATTCCTTCATCTAAATCATTGATAAACATGTTGAGCAATACAGGGCCCAGGACACAGCCCTGTGGTACCCCATGTGAGATATTCTTCCAACTGGATGTGCAGCCATTTGCGACTACTCTTTGGGTCCGATCACTAAGCCAGTTATGAATCCACCTAACAGTTGCCTTGTCCATTCCATACTTAGTCACTTTTTTAATAAGGATTGTGTGAGATACTTTGTCAAATGCTTTGCTGAAGTCAAGATATACCATATCTACAGCGTTTCCCTGATCCACCCAGTCAGTGATTCTGTCATAGAAGGAAATTAAGTTAGTCTGACATGACTTATTAGTTACAAACTCATGCCGACTCTGTTTAATCACTTCATTCTTATCCAGGTACTAACATGTTGTTTAATAATTTGTTCAAAGATCTTTCCTGGTATAAAAGTCAGACTCAACAGCCTATAGTTGCCTAGGTCCACCTTCTTCCCCTTTTTGAAGATTGGAACAACATTTACTCTACTCCAGTCTTCTGGAACTTCTGTTCTCCAAGACTTTTAAAAGATTATGGCGAGTGGTTCAAAAATTTCTTCTGCTATCTCAATATCTTCTGCTTCAGTACTCTGGGGTGTAATTCATCTGGACCTGGAGACTTGAATTCATTTAGGTTAGCTAAGTGTTTCCTCACTATCTTTCTTTTTATAGATATCCTGGATTCTTCTATTCCCTTAATAGAACAGTGAAGATTAGTTAATGTTATATTTCCTTTTTGAGAGAAAACAGATGCAAAATAGGAATTTAAAAGTTCGGCCTTCTCAACATCCTGTCTTACCATTTCATCATTTTCATCCTGTAAAAATCCTATTGACTTTTCTTTTACTTTTGACATATCCCCAAAAACCTTTTTTATTGCATTTGACATATCATGCAAACCTTAATTCATTGTCAGCTTTAGAGAATCTGATTCATGCCCTGCAGGTTCTGCAGACAGCATTATATTCTTCTTTAAATATGCCTCCCTCTTTCCATTTTATAAACATTTGTTTCTTCATTTTTAGCACGCGTTTAAGTTCTGTGCTCATCCATCCTGGTTTTCTTAAATGCTTCCTATTCTTCCCTCTTTTTGGAATTGTTAACGATTGTGCTTTGAGAATCTAATATTTCAAGATTTCCCATCCTTCCTGGACATTTTTGTCTTTAAGGATATCCAGCCATTGGATCCCTCCAATTCTCTTTCTAAGTCCCTTAAAATCTGCCTTTCTGAAATTTAACCTTGACGTCTGAGTCTTCACAGGTCTTCCTCCTCTAGTTATCCAAAATTCTAACATAGCATGGTCGCTACCTCCTATAGTCCCAGCCACTCTTACCTCCTCAGCCATTTCCTCCCTGTATATAAAGATTAGATCCAAGGTAGCAGATCCCCTTGTTTTCTCCCCTACCTTTTGGAAAATAAAGTTGTCAGCAAGAGAGGATAAGAATTTCCTTGACCTGTTAGTTTTGTCTGAGAGAGATTCTCAACAAATGTCTGGATAGATGAAATCTCCCATGACCACTGTCATATTTTTTGGAGAACTTGGCCATTTGATGCATAAAGAATTCATCCATATCTTCAGCTTGCACAGGCGGTCTGTAATAAATGCCTACAATGGTGTCTTTTCCATTGTTCAGTCCTTGTATTCTAACCCAACAGTTTGCACAGAACTCACAGTCTCTGAAGCTTCAATCTCTGTGCAGATATATGCTTTTCTAGCATACAATGTGACACCTCCTCCTCGTTTATCAAGTCTGTTTCTTGCAAATAAGTTGTATCCTTCTAGTCTTGTATTCCAATCATGTCTATAGTTCCACCAAGTTTCAGTGATTCCAATGACATCATATGTCTTCTCCTGTGTTAGTAGTTCCAATTCTCCTTGTTTGTTGCCCATGCTTTGTGCATTCGTATAGAAACATTTTAGTTTGTGATTGGTTTCTCTTTCTCCAATATTTTTATTATTTATATTTTTTTGTCCTTGTTCTTCCCTTTCACTTCTAATAGCAGAATTCTTAATAGTATATGTCAGGTGCATGACTTTTTGCTGGCCTTTTGCTTCCCTTCCCACATTCTTCTAGTTTAAAGCTCTACTTATGAGTGTAGCAAGGCGACTTCCAAATACATGTTTTCCAGTCTTTGTAAGGTGCACCCCATCTCTAGCAAGTAGTCCATCATATAGATAATTCACTCTGTGATCCAGAAATCCAAATCCTTGCTGACGGCATCATCGACGTAGCCAGTTTTTCACCTGCAGAATCTTATTCCACCTCCTTGTTCCATGACCATCCACTGGAAGGATGGAAGAGAAGACCATCTGAGCTCCCAGTTCTTTCACTTTCTTACCTAAGTTTTCAAAGTCTGTGCAGATGGTCTCCAGGTCGTTTCTCGAGGTGTCATTTGTCCCCACATGTATTAGCAGGAATGGGTAGTCATCTGTAGGTTTGAAGAGTCCTGATATCCTGTCAGACACCTTTTGCACCTGGATATATCAGCACATTTTTCTTGAGGTTATATCGGGTCTGCAGATAGCAGTCTCTCTTCCTCTCAATAGGGAATCCCCCATGACCACAACTCTCCGTTTCTTCTTCACATTTTTCTTTCTCCATCCAAGAGGACTCTGAAGGCGTGCAAGGTTGTGGTTTGTGGGCAAAGTCTTATCCTGATGTATTTCTTCACCGTTCTCCTGTGTAAGAGCCTGGTACTGGTTCCTGAGCAGTATGGGTGCTGACTGCCTCCAAATCTTACTGCTTCTCTGGGTCACATGCTTCCATTCCTCTGTTTCTTCAGGTGCACTTTGAATTTCTTCTCTTTCTGTAATATGAAGAGATAATTATGCTCTGTCTAAGAACTCTTCACCTTCCTTAATTATTTTCAATGTAGCTAACCTCTCTTCTAGATTTTGCAACTTTTCCTCCAACAGGGACACAAGCTTGCAATTCTGGCATGTAAAGTTTGGCTTTTCCGCTGGTAAGTCAGTGAACATAATGAGCTGAAAAAGTAAATTAATGTGTATGCAAAATGTAAATGCATATAAACACATGACCTTTACAAAGAGAAAACAAAAAAAAATCCTAAATTAAAAAAGTAAAAATAAATTGCAAAAATTGCATTAAGGTAGTAAAAATAATAATGGTATTTAGTAAACATAATTTTGATCAAAAGAATGTACAAGCCATCCCGCCACATCAAGGCAACTCTTGTGGGACAGTCCTAACTCTTGTTTTTAAAACCATTCCACTTGTCAAGTGATGTAAATGTGAACAAGGACCGAGGGACTGAACCACCAGTAAAGCATAGGCCAGACAGGATGGATTTTCCAACTCAGAAACAGGCCGGTCACACCATTAGGCTGTGTTCACACACAGCATTTTTTAGCGGTTTTTACCGTGGTTTTGTCTATAAAACCACTATAAATAAGCTTTCCAGTCATTTTTATGCATTTTGCACTTTTTGTGCACATTGATGCGTTTTTTACCGCGAAAAAAACGCATCGCGGTAAAAACCGCAGCATGCTCATTAATTTTGCGGGTTTTTCCACGTTTTTGGCTTCTTCCATGCGCTTTGAAACCGCTGTGGAAAAAAACGCATCAAAAATGCATCAAAACCGCGCAAAAACCGCCGTGGAAAAATAGGTGCGGTTTCTGGGAAGGGAGTCAGGTTTTTGAGAAGAAATTTTCTGCAACGTGTGCACTTAGCCTAATATGCACAGAATGCACATTGAACTAAATGAGAAACTAGGTCTGAGCTGAAAAAGTAAATTAATGTGTATGCAAGATGTAAATGCATATAAACACGTGACCTTTACACAGAGAAAACCAAAAACAAAAAAACAAATATCCTAAACTAAAAAAGTAAAACTAATTTGCAAAAATTGCATTAAGGTAGTAATAATAATAAGGGTATTTAGTAAACATAATTTTGATCAAAAGAATGTATAAGCCATCCCGCCACGTCAAGGCAACCCTTGTGGGACCGTCCTAACTCTTGTATTTAAAACCTTTCCACCTGTCAAGTGACGTAAATCTGAAAAAGGACCAAGGGACTGAACCACCAGTAAAGTATAGGCCAGAGAGGATGGATTTTCCAACTCAGAAACAGGGCGGTCACACCCTTATATGCACATTGAACTAAATGAGAAACTAGGTCTGAGCTGAAAAAGTAAATTAATGTGTATGCAAAATTTAAATGCATATAAGCACGTTGCATTCTGTGCATATAAGGGTGTGACCGCCCTGTTTCTGAGTTGGAAAATCCATCCTGTCTGGCCTATGCTTTACTGGTCGTTCAGTCCCAAGAGTTAGTACTGTCCCACAAGGGTTGCCTTGACGTGGCGGGATGGCTTGTATATTCTTTTGATCAAAATTATGTTTACTAAATACCATTATTATTTTTACTACCTTCATGCAATTTTTGCAATTTATTTTTACTTTTTTATTTTAGGATATTTGTTTTTTGTTTTCTAAGTCTGTGAACATGTAGCAAGAAATGCAGCTCACCAAATCCCTATTGGCCTTTTCCATGTTCTTATTGTTTAAGAGATATCAAAGCGGTGAAAAATGTGCCAAAATTCACTTATCCCAGAAGGCACTGTGAATATGCAAATTCTCTCCTCAGGACTCTTCCTCTGGTTAACTGACTACCTCTTTTCAGCTGCAATGGCCAAAATCCAGTCTTCTTTGAGCTCACGGACACTCTTGACTTATCCCAGAATGCACTGGGAATATGTAAATTCTCTCCTCAGTACTCTTCCCCTGGTTTACCGATTACCTCTTTTCAGCTGCAACAGCCAAAATCCTATGGATTGATGCTGCTCTCAGGTGCCAGTTTCGCAGCTGCCTGTCTAATACTCTTAAGAAGGCTCTGGCTTTGCATACTTGGTTGGATAACAGGTTTCGGGAGAGACGTGAAGAGCGACAGTTGGTTTCAGTCATTCTTCCCAAATCGGTTGACTTACCTAAAGCAGACCCAATGGAGGTTGGAGCTGTCAGCTCTCGGGCCAGTGAAAGGAGACGGTCGAAGCAACTTTGAATTATGTAGTTGTGCTGGACATTTCCTTAAGGTCTGCTCAATACACCCTCAAGCAGACAAGCCATCAGGAAATGCCTAAGTATTGGTGATTGTCCAGGTCACCTAGACTTTCAGGTACCCTTTTACTTCTCAGATAAGATATTTTATGAGAAGAAGTTGATATCTACATTAGCTTTCACTGACTGCGGGTCTGGATCCTGGACTGGTTCATAAATTAGAATTAGTGACAGTTAGGTTGGACAGACCCATTCAAATTTTTGCCATTGTTAGGACATAGTTACTCCAGAACCTTGTCCAGCTGGTAATGGTGGAGTTCACACTTAGAATGGGAGCATTTCCTTCTAAGTCCATCTCCTGCTTTGTGCTGGATAATTTGCCTGCTGGATAGGTATTAAGCTTTTCATGGCTGCTTATACATAATCCAGGGGTCTGAATACTTTCCATACCCACTGTAAATATACCCTGGTATGGTCATTGCCAACTCCACAATAAAAAATGAACTACTAGCTGCCATTGCTAATCATTTACAGGCCAATTGAACACCCATTACAAGGTAGCATATGGCTTCCGAGATGCAGTTTACAGAGCAAGAGGAACAAAGATATTCAATTTTATATATGTAATCCGAAAAGGTAGGCAGTGTTTATAAAAAATATACAAAGATGATACAAAATAGGAACAAAATAATACAGTACATACAATTACCTATAATAACAGGGATAACAAAAGAAAATTACTAAACTTGTGTCAAGGAAATTTCTCAGAGCTTAGAGGAGGGAGGTACTCCATAGGAAAACTGACAGAACTACGGCAAGCTGTGCCTTTCATGACTGACAAAATACACAATCCTAAATTCTGTTTTTTTTATTACATCAAGGTTATGCCCACATACCTCCTCTTGGTGATCTCATGTGGGAGCTGGCTGTGGGATGTGCTAGCTCTTGTAGAATTTTATGAGATCCTCAACTTACAGGTTATTTAAAGAGAACCTGTCAGCAGGATTGTGCACAGTAACCTATATACAGTGTCAGGTCAGCGCCGTTATACTGAATAAAATGATACCTTGGTCAATGAAATCCGTCTTGTGGCTGTTTCTTAATCTTCATTTTCAGTTTTGTGTTAATGAGATTCTCGTGCCCTAAGGTGGGGTTCATATATATGGTGCTCTGCCGGTGATAGCTGCTGTTGCGCAGACACTGGCAGCACCATCTTGCTGGAGAAGAAAAAAAGTCCTCCTCCAAGATGGCGCCATCCACGTTTGCGCAGTAGTGGCTCTCGGAGATCGCCGACAGCTGCTTTTGCACATGCACGGGTGGCTCCTCCTTGGTGGAGGCAAGATGGCACCACCTGGCGCCTATGCAACAGCAGCTATTGGATCTCTATACAAACCAATTGCTGCTACTGCGCAGGTGTGGTGGACGCAATTTTCAAAATTACTTTTTTTTTTCCTCGCTCAAGAAAATTTGTAAAGGGGATTAAGTGCACTCTAACCATGCGATTATTCTGCTGTGCAGGTGCCATGGCCGGCACCTGCCTGCAGAAGCATTTTTTTTTTATTTCTTATGTGATGGTATTCATTATGCAAACTAGGGGGAAGGTCAGTGAGGGATCAGTGACCTGTCAGCAGTCTGCATTATGAATACCTAATCAGAGCACCACATACATGAACCCCGCCTTAGGGCACGAGAATCTCATTAACACAAACAAAGCTGAAAATAAAGATTAAGAAACAGCCACAAAATGGATTTCATCAACCAAGGTATCATTTTATTCAGTAAAATGGCACTGACCTGACACTGCCTGTAAGTTACTATGCATAATCTTGCTGACAGGTTCCCTTTAAAGTAGACTTTGTCATTATGTTTCCTATTGCGCTTTTACCTTCATATAGAGATGAAACATGGCCCATCATCCATTAGAGCATTTTTGAGGAGGGGTTAGAATGGCCTTAAGGCAATGTAACTGAATGTATTATGTTTGTCCATTTGCTATGACTCCCTGAAAAGAAATCTCCCATAAATTTTGGCTCAATGCAAACCCCAATATTCATCACTGACCACTAGCTCTGAAAAGTCTCAGCACTGTGATTTGATCACAGGAAGCACCTATACTTCTCTGCCTCTGAAAAAAATGAATCCTAGCTTTGGTTTCTGGCTCTCAGAGCAAATCTCCTGTCGTGATTACTTAGTCACTGCCGGAGGTACCAACTTCAATGGAGGTTGAAGTGACATCTCTCACTTCCCCAGTTATAATTAGCTTCTCTTTACCCCAGTTATAATTAATCCCATATGTCCAATGTGAGAGTGATACACCCCCTCTCCGGAGATGTCTTCATGTATTTTAATTTTTCTCTAAGACATGGTACTTTACAGTTGAAATATAAAAATGATATCGATTTGTAAAATCACACTCAGTATACAGGAAAGGAGAAGTGGTACTGTGCAATTTGTATATATACAGAATATTACAGGCACTAAGAAATACACCCAGTATATAGGACAGGGAAAATAGTACAATAATGCAAATAATGAGAATTGTGAGAGTTACATCCAGTTACAGGACAGTAGATGTGGTAGTGTGCAATATATTTATACAGCATAATATACATACTGAGAATTACACCCAGCGTTTCAATGCTGTACTGGCATTTTTATCAAGTGGAAAACACCCACACTTGATAAAGATGCCGGTATGTCATTAAAACTACTTTTCAGTTTGTTGTAATGTGAATATCAGCCTTTTTAGCTCATGTGCAGCACAAATAGCAAAAAAGTTTTTAAAAAATCATGGGAAGTGTTGTTTTTTTATGCCGGACATTGAAGCTATCCAGCCTGTAATCATGATTTCCTGAACTGGAGACAAACCTTTTATATTTTCTGTAGAATGCAGCAGGGACATATACAAGTCAGGAATTCCATGAAACCACAAAGAAAAAAAAGCATCTTTTTTTCACTTCACAAGTGAAGAGTAAAAAGACTAAGTGATACATCTTGCATTGTGTATCGAGAATGCAAATGAAATTATGGGAATAGAGTCCCACTGGGCACTTGGTGGTATGGAAGATATGCTCTAAGGTAAATATGCTTTCTGGAAATACAGTTAAACTTTCCACCAAGGGAATTACTAGAAAAGACAGTTCAAGGTTAAGGAAGAGTAATAGCATGAGGAATGATGGGGGCTGATTTTTTTGTTAGATGTAAGAAACAATTCCTTTTATGTTTTTGTATGGTAATATTACCATTGGTTTGAAATTTGAAATTTCAAGTTAATTGTATTTCATAGTAAAGAGCTTTCGTGTTGTTAAATAAATAAATAAATATACATATATGAGCAAGAAGGTGGTCAGTGGGGACCACAAAAGCGACCATACAGTCCAAAAATATGAAAAAAATACACATGCTTTATTAGACAAGTATGCAGGGACAAACAGTGCAAATGAGTGCAATCATTGGGCACAAATAGGTGCCATAAAAAACAAGGACGCCCAGACCCCTAAAAGATCTGATTCCCCATAGCAATCGTCATTTTAGAATAAAACTAAAATAAACTGTACAGATTTACAAAAATGGTAGGTGAATTACAAACAGTCACTGGCCAGGTTAGACCAACAGGTACCATCAGTGTGCCGCTTAATAGAAGAGATACACTTGTTGTATGACATTTGAACGATGCCTGCAAGAATACCTGTAACCGATCCTGTGCAGGGGCAGGGGTCAGCGCATCCTTACATCTTGTTGGGTTGCAGGCGGCCGCCACCTGGTATTCCGTACTTCTTTATTAATTCGCCGGCAATCCTGCCTCAACTGCTCAATCTCTTGCAGGTACCTCACTCGATACTCCAATAGCATCCTGTTGCATCCCCTCACCCCTCGGCGCACTCCACCCGGAGCGCTCCTGTCCTGCAGCGCGTCCCCGCGCCCGGTCTCCGGCTCCAGCAGCGTCCAGCACCTTCCCACAGCCTAGCTTCCGGCGCACTGCCTCATGGGTAAGGTGATGCGCTGGCTCCGCCCCCAACATGGCGGCCCCCATCACTACATATGCCTGGTGCCGGGGCAGGTAAGATGCCTGATTATCGTATACGGTGACCCTGCCCCGTGCGGTGTTCGCTGTATCTTTAGGCCCCCTCTCCTGTGTCTGTCTGCGCGCTGCTTCTACTCCTTGTACCTGTTTGCTGCGCTCTGCCTGCACAGTCTTTGTCTGTGCCCTCTGTGTCCTGGGTTTCCTTGCCTCCGGTACCGTTGTGCCTCCCTGTCCTTTCCCTGCCTCCACCTGGTCCCCCTCTGCACCGTCCTGTGCTCCGTCCCTCTCCTCCTTACTCCTCATTGTGCTCTTTCTCTATTGCAGCCTCCAGTCCTTGTGTTCCCTGGCTCTCCTGACCGGTACCTTGCCTGCTCCCAGCGTGTCTCGGTGTCCAAACTCTACGGATACTGCTGTGCCTCCTTACCCATCTATTTTTGCCTAGTCGCCCCTTTGGTTCCGGTTGTCGCGGTTCTATCCCCTGGAGGTTTGTCCCTAACGCTCCCTGTATAGGGGGTGGTCTTCACCTGGGTTCTCGCCCCCGGGGGCGCTGGAACCGTGACCCAGAGGGTCCACTCCCAGCCCCCTTTTTCTGTCCTCTTTCTCACTAGCTACAGCCATAACACATCCGAAAGTCTCTCAGGCTCTCCCCGGAGCTCCCTTGCTATCTCTAGGTGTCGAGCAGCCTTCACATTACTCTGCCTGACCCGCTGTTTGGTGTAGAGACATTGTAGATGCATCTCTTTTAGGACAGCTACTCGGTTAGATGTATCTTCTCTGTTCGATACTATCACCAACTGCCGAGTCTCAGGTGTCCAGTGCACCTCACACGCCTTGACCGCTTCTTTGAAAGCCTCATGCACACCTTCCTCCGCACAGACTTCTTGCATGTCCTCTGGTACGTCAATCACCAACTGGAAGGTTGTGGTCTTGCTCTCTTCCTGGACTGAAGGCTCTAGCTTTACCACGGACACTTCCCTCACTGCCGTTGACCCGACCGGGTGTGACTGTCTTCTTCCGTTCTTAACTCATCAATTTCATATGACTGGTTCCCTTCAAGACCCTTTGCCCCGAGGGCTACTGGCCGTTCTGTCCTGTTATCACTTACGCTCACCCACGGTAAGTCTTCATCCAACTTCTCCCGCAGAAGACTTTTAACTACTCCTCTGAGTTCTTCCATTTCTTCTGTAAGGGTCTTGTTCACATTTTGCCACGTTGACAGGTGACTTCTGAGCTCCAAGACTTCTTTCTCAAGCCCTACCACATCCTCTCTTAAGGTGTTGTTCACACTGTGTCACGTTGACAGGTGACCTCTGAGGTTCAAGACTTCTTTCTCGAGCTCCTTCACTCTGTGCTCAGCCGTTTGTCTCCTCACACTTTCACGTTCGAGATGTTCCTTTACTGTCTCTTTTATTAACTGTAACTCCTGCTCTAGTTCTCTTTTGGCCAGTATGTGTTGCACTACTACTTCTTTAATCATATCGTCAAAAGGTACCCCTGGGTTAGTCCCGTCAGTCGAGTGAACCCCCCAGTTACCCTCTGACTGTATCTCTACTCCCGTTATCTTCTCGACCAGGTTACCATCCATCCTGTCACGAGTTTCAGTCAGCACAGCACTAGATTCTGTCCTAGGGGTGGCTACTGGTAATAACATGTCACAGTCACACCACACCGTATGGAGAACCCCCAAGGCACTCTCTTTCCATGTGTCAGCTCTGCTCTTTTTGTTTACCACACCCTTCTCATTCACACTGATGTACCCTTCAGGTGACGTCAGGTTAGTAAATTTGTCCGATGCCATTCTTTGCCCGGTCACCCCTACGTCTGGCCTGTCCACGTTAGGAGGCGTCAGCGTCTCAGTGTCTGCTAGCCCTACAGTAGACACGTCTCCATCCTCCTGGCATAGGTCATCAAACCTGACCAAGTCCCGGCCGCACTCCAAGGCATAAACTAAGTCTGGTGGTATACTGCCACCTTGGCACTTACTGCCTCCGAACTCCTTAAACACTACTCTGTCTACCGCATAGTTCACTGTGACCCCATGTGCACAGCGAACCTGGACCATTTTCTCGGTCAGACAAAGAGTGAGAGGAGTTCCTACCAGAGTCACCTGACTCTTTGAGTGCAACCGTCCCGATATTCCTTCCCGGTGTAGCATCACGGTACACACTTGCGGCCCGCCATCATTCGGAAAGAATATCCCACATTCTGGAAATGACATACACATACACTGCGGTACTCCTGACATACCCACTGAGTCAACCAGTGCTGTTATTCCTTCAAACTTGGCCCCTTTCTGGACCACCACCCCCTTTGGGTTGCCGCCCCCTCCCAGGACTCCACCCCTTTTTGGGTTATCACCCCGCTTTGGGTCACCGCCCCCTTCTGGGACTCCACCCCCTTTTGGGATCTCCCCATGTCCGTTATACCGGTCTTCTCAGACCACAGTTCACACAGCACAGTTTATGTCTTAACGATACCACACAAGTCCTTGTTGGCACCACCACAGATCCTGCTGTCACCGATCACCGACACCACCGGCTGCTGTTTACACACACAGCGGCTGGAGTGACTGCAGCACCTGCTGCGCCGTCTTCGTGGACCCGCCGATCCACCGGAAGCCGCTTGCCACCTTCGTAGCCCCGCCGAGTTACAGGAAGCCGCTTGTCACTTTCGTGATCCCACTGAGCCACATCAAGCCGCTTGTCACCTTCTTGACTCCCACTGAGCCACCGCAGGCTGAGTTGAGAACAGAAGAAAAGAAAAACACCACACAAAAAAACTCCAAAAACTCATGTGTCCTTTTTGTGTGCTATTCAGGATGTACCGTCTCCGCCTGAGACCGTCCAACACATAGGGCGCACCGGTTGCTATTCAGGGAGCGACCCTCCTCCCAGGGCTTCCCAACAAGCTGGCCACACCAACACAAAGCTCACATGTCCTTTCTGTGTGCTATTCAGGATGTACCATCTCCGCCTGTGACCGTCCAACACACAGGGCGCACCGGGTGCTATTCAGGGCCGACCCTCTTTCCAGGGTTTCCCAACACACCGGCCTCACCAGGTCCAGGGGCTTAGCGGGTGCTATTCAGGACATCCGTCTCAGCCTGAGACTGCCCAACACTTACACCTCACAGGTCCAAGGTCATACCACGTGCTCCAGGGCTCTTCCCAATACTGACCCTCCAGGACCTTGCTCACTGAACCCTCCAGGAACACAGTCTTTACCACTGACCCAGGTCAGTACACCACGAACACCAGTCCATTGCCTGTGTCGGCCACACAGGTCCTCGGATACCTCGTCTCCTCAGAGGTACCCTATAGCAATCACCAGTCTCTTGCTCACTGAGCCCGGTCAGTAAAACATGTTTTTTTTCTCTTTCATGACCATCACCTGCTGGCCGCGCAGGTTCTTGAACCCCTCTACCGCAGAGGTGTCTTATCAGTCTCTTTCTCCTGGGGAAATGGCCACACTGGGCTCACCGATCCGGACAGTGTCTTACTCACTAGGCCGCCCCACGGTTCCAGGCAGTGGCTTCCCCAACCGTCAGCCTTCCTGGCTCAGCGTTGCCAGTACTGCAACATGCACTTTTTGGAAACCGTTGCCCTTAGCAACCGAAACTTTGCAGTCCTCTTCTGTTACTCCCAGCAAGAAGGCTACAACCATGCCCATAGCTTTCTCCACCAAATGTGAGGTAGCGCTGTCATTTACTTTCTTACAGCGAACAAAAACACATCCGGCACCAGGATTTCCATATATCATCACAGTCCATGTGGTTTATTGTTCAGCATAAACCAGCATACAGTTCATATCAGCATTACCAGCATAGCGTTCATTACAGAGTTCCCTTCTGTCAGCAATGTCCAGCATACACAGGTTGCTCAATGTCCAGCAAACAGGCTCTCTTAGCCTCACAACTGTCTCACCCAAGTCAGGGTTCCTCATGTGGCTTCAGCATTCCGCACACGTTCATTCCCTCCAGGGAACTCTCAAGCTCTGGCAGCCATTACACCCAGCCACACACAGGCTGTTAGCCAGGAGACATTCCTCCTCACGGGACCTTCCACTCTGGACCAACCAGGTCCCAGCATTCACCACATGTGCCCTACCCTGGCCACATTAAAGGGTCCATAGCCACGCCCACCGGGTCACGTGTCTATGACCTCATCACAGGTCCTTCAGGCATTCACATAGCCTTTTACAACAGGCGTTTTCAGACACACCCCTGGGTGGGTTTGTAGGTAACTGTCCCGCCCGAATCCCAAGTTACCTAGAGACTTCTCCCTTATACCTTGAAATAACACCTCAGCAATACCATTGCTGATCAATACGCATAACTAAGACTCCATCTCAAAGCCACCCCCTTTGAGATACACAACCATCCTTCAGGATTCTGCCACTCATCCTCTCCCTTGGAACCTCAACACAGCGCCCCCTAGCAGACATAGTGGTTACCACACCACTATATATATATATATATATATATATATATATAGTATATATAAATATATATATATATATATACACACAGTATATATATATATATATATATATATATATATATATATTAGTAGAATACCCGCGGCTATGCTCGTGGAAAATATGTTAAATTGTTGATTATGGTAGCTAAAGTAAAATTTTCAGTGTCACCCTGAAATTGACATTTTCAGAGTGCTACAGTAATTTTTTTTTTCCACTTGAAATTTTTAATATTTTGGCATCTCTTTTTTTTTTGTCTCAGGTATAGCTTCACAATGTTTATCAGCTGGCATTTGTTCATCACCCAAAAAATACATTTGTAAAAACTTTGGATCTTCATTTGCTACAGGATGCATTGAACTGATTTTGTGATATATTTGGCCCTGGACTTCAAAAGTTGGCATAAATCCTGCTTCCTGGAGTCCAGCTGTCATACCAAAGGATGTCATCTCGAACGATGAATTGTATCTCCTAATATTTTGCAGAAAATGCTTGGACTCGGGAGTTGTTCCTGATATGTATGAAAGAAGTTGTTCTAAAGGTGGCAAACTGACTTTGCCATTTGAGCAGCACATACCAGACGATTCCAAGTTAAACTTCTTTGCTTGACAGTGTTTGCATATTATATCCATTTTGCTAATTATGACTTTCTAATGTGACCTATAGTCTTGAATTGGGTTGTAGTAAGATGGTTCCAAACACAAATCAGCCTGCCTACAGCTCTACACACATTGCATATGTGCGGTCATTTTCACAATGTTCATCCTTTTTTTCAGATGTTTCCATATTCCTTGCTTCAGCCTGCCTTCTTGTGAAGATGATATTCCCGTTGCTCTGATGTCTCAGCTGCCTTACATTTAGCCTGTCTCATCCATTTCTTTTCAAGCCGCGAGTCACGTTGTTCACTTGTCTGAGCTCTTTGACACAATTTTGCTTTCTTAACTTTTGGATGAACTTGCCCAATAGATGGTCGTTTTTTGGGCGGCATTTTAAAAAACAGTCCTTAGTATTATGACCCTTTAGTATTCACTTAACACTGATAAGAGATGTAATAGGATGAATAGTAAATACAGAGCAGCCCTCACACAGTATTACTATGACCTGAAGGAGCTCACATCTCAGTAATGAAAACCACCTCACAGGCAGACTTGTCTAGTTGCCCATAGCAAACAATCAGAGCTCAGCTTTCACTTTACCTCAGCAGTTTCAGTGATGAAAGCTCCCTGTATAGTAAGCAATAATGACAATCTTACTATGAGGCATTTTTCGCCTGACCAATATTGCTGCTCAGTAAGGCTGCTTGCACACACTTTACCTCAGCAGCTTCAGTGATGAAAGCTCCCACACGCATGTGATCCATGTGTTTGTGCGTGCGCAGTGCAAGTGTCCATGGTGTGTGTGAGTATGCATGTGCTCTGTTCGTCCATGTGCGTAGGATACATCCATCTGAGTGTGTTTGCATTCATGTGTGATCCTTGCGTGTGTGTTTGTGTGTGCATGTGGTATTTATGAGGTGGTGTTGTAGTATTTGTGGGGTGGTGTTTGTGTGGTGTGTTGTGGCAATTGTGTGATGTTGTGCTTGTGGGTTGGTGTGTGTGCTGTCTGTGTGATATTTGTATAGTGTTTGTGAAATGTTTGTGTGTTGTGTGTGGTGGTGTGGCCCATTTAGCAGTGACTCTTTGGCACCGTCGCTATAATCCGTCCCTGTCAGTCACAACTGTTGTTTTCCCATCAGCACTTTTACTTTCACCTTCACATTTCTCCATTATATGTATAGGGCCTAACTTCAGGGGTCCCAATCTCATGACGGGGGACGCTAGCGAGATTTAATGTGCACATTATTCTGCTCCTGTGGGTGGAGAGGGGGCATGCAAAATTTCTCCCAAATCAGGAGAGAACTGTGGATTTGTATAGAGCGGGCTACTACAGATTTCACATTTCCCCATTATATGTATAGGGCCTAACTTGGGGGCCCCAATCTCATGACGGGGGGACGCTAGCAATATGTAGCGTATGCAGTAGTCTGCTCCTGTTGGTGGAGAGGGGGCGTGCCAAATTTCACCCAAATCGGGTGAGAACTGTGGATTTGTATAGAGCAGGATACTACAGATTTTGAGTTTTATATATTATTATTATTTATTTATATAGCACCATTGATTCCATGGTGCTGTACATGAGAAGGGGTTACATACAAATTACAGATATCACTTACAGTAAACAAACTAACAATGACAGACTGATACAGAGTGGAGAGAGGACCCTGCCCTTTCGGGCTTACATGCTACAGGATGGTGGGGAAGTAGACAGTAGGTTGGTGGGTTGCAGCAGTTCCGGTATTGGTTGAGGTGATATCACCGGTAGTGGTGAGAGAGAAGGAGGTAGCGGGGTCATTGCAGGCTGTAGGCTTTCTTGAAGAGGTGGGTTTTCAGGTTCCGTCTGAAGGATCCAAATGTGGTTAATAGTTGGACTTGTTGGGGCAAAGAATTCCAGAGAATAGGGGCTATTCGGGAGAAGTCTTGGTGGCAGTTGGGTGAGGAGCGAATAAGTGTGGAGGAGAGAAGGAGGTCTTGGGAGGACCAGAGATTACGTGAGGGGAAGTATCGGGAGATTAGTTCAGAGACATATGGGGGAGACAGGTTATAGATGGCCTTGTAGGTCAGAATTAGTCATTTGAACTGGATACGCTGAGGGAATGGGAGCCAGTGAAGAGATTTGCAGAGGGGAGAAGCGGGGGAGTAGCGAGGAGAGAGATGAATTAGTCGGGCGGCAGAGTTAAGGATGGACTGGAGAGGTGCGAGGGTGTTAGCAGGGAGACCACAGAAAAGGATGTTGCAGTAGTCGAGGCGGGAGATGATGAGGGTATGCACAAGCATTTTAGTAGATTGAGGGTTGAGGAAAGGACAGATTCTGGAAATATTTTTGAGCTGGAGGCGACATGAGGTAGAAAGAGCTTGGATGTGCGGTTTGAAGGACAGGGCAGTGTCAAAGGTTACTCCGAGGCAGCGGACTTCTGGTACTGGGGAAAGTGTGATGTCATTAATTGTTATAGCTAGGTCGGGTAAAGAAGATCTGTGAGATGGAGGAAAGATGATCAGTTCAGATTTGTCTACATTGAGTTTGAGGAAGCGAGAGGAGAAGAAGGAGGATATGGCTGATAGACACTCTGGGATTCTGGACAGCAGAGAGGTGACGTCTGGGCCAGAGAGGTAGATCTGAGTGTCATCAGCATAAAGGTGGTAGTGGAATCTGTGGGACTTTATGAGTTGCCCCAGACCAAGTGTATAGATTGAGAAGAGTAGGGGTCCTAAAACCGAGCCTTAGGGGACTCCAACAGAGAAAGGATGGGTTGAGGAGTTGGTGCGGGAGTGGGAGACGCTGAGTGTGCGGTTGTAAAGGTATGAGGAGATCCAGGATAGGGCAAGGCCTTTGATGCCGAAGGAGGAGAGGATCTGTAGTAGGAGGCAGTGGTCAACTGTGTCAAATGCAGCGGACAGGTGTAGAAGCAGGAGTATAGAGTATTGTCCATTTGATTTGGCTGTAAGTAGGTCGTTAGTAATTTTGGTCAGGGCTGTCTCAGTGGAGTGATGGGGGTGGAAACCAGATTGAAGATTGTCAAAGAGCAAGTTAGATGATAGGTGGGAGGAAAGTTCAGCATGGACATGCTGTTCCAGGAGTTTGGAAGCAAATGAGAGCAACGATATTGGGCGATAGCTGGACATAGCGGTTGGGTCGAGGGTTGGCTTTTTAAGGATAGGCGTTATTGTGGCATGCTTGAAAGCAGAAGGGAAGGTACCGGACATTAGTGATAGGTTGAAGAGGTGGGTTAGGCATGGGATAAGTGTGGTGGTGAGGTTGGGGAGGAGGTGGGATGGGATGGGGTCAAGTGCACAGATTGTGAGGTGCGATTTGGAGAAGAGGTGATTAAGCTCCCCGTCAGTGACGTTGGAGAGTGAGGTTATGGGGTTTGGGCATTGGTCTGGTATACAAAGGGTTTGTGGTGGTTGAGTGATGAAGACTTGCCTTGTTTGGTCTATCTTGTTTTTGAAGTGTGTGGCAAAGTCCTCAGCAGAGATGAGGGGGGTTGGAGGGGGCAGTGGTGGGTGGAGGAGGGGGTTAAAAGTTTTGAATAACTGTTTTGGGTTGTAATATAGGGAAGATACGAGGGTTGTGAAGTAGGCCTGTTTAGCAGAGGTGAGGGCAGATTTAAAATCGAGTGTTGCCTGTTTGAATGTGGTGAAGTCATCTTGCGAATTTGTTTTCTTCCAGCGCCGCTCTGCAATCCTGGACACTTGCCGGAGCTTTTTAGTGGTGTTATTGTGCCAGGGTTGTCTGTTGATACGTCGCATTCTGCCATGAACGAGAGGGGCAACCGTGTCAATAGCTGATGCGAGAGTGGCATTGTAGAAAGCAGTGGCACTGTCTGTGTCATGGAGTGAGGAAGTGGATGCCAGTGGTAGAATAGAGTCAGAGAGCACGTGGGTGTCTAGGTGTGCAAGGTTTCTGCGGGGGTGTGCATGTTGCTGGACATGGGTGCCAGGTGAGGAGGGCAGGAATGAGAAAGTGAGTAGATGATGGTCAGACAGAGGGAGAGGGGAGTTGGTGAAGTTAGAAAGAGAGCAGAGACGGGTGAAGACCAGGTCTAATGTGTGTCCATCTGTGTGGGTGGCTGAGGAAGACCAATGAGTAAGTCCAAAGGATGAAGTAAGGGACAGGAGTTTGGAGGCTGCTGACTGAAGGGTATCAGTGGGGATGTTGAAGTCACCCATGATGATAGTGGGGGTGTCAGTTGAAAGAAAATGAAGAACTATATATATATATATATACTACATATATATACTATATATGTATACTATAATATATATACTAGCTGAAGTGCCTGGCGTTGCCTGGGCATAGTAACCAACTGTGGTTAGTTATAACAAATTATAATGATTATATTGCACATAAAAACTGTGCATATAATCCTATTCTGTGCGATACTGACCGCTGAGCCGTGTATCTAATCCTATTCTGTGTGATACTGTCTGCTGAGCCGTGTATCTAATACTATTCTGTGTGATACTGTGTGCTGAGCTGCATATCTAATCCTTTCCTGTGTGATACTGTCTGCTGAACCGTGTATCTATTCCTATCCTGTGTGATACTGACTGCTGAGCTGTGTATCTAATCCTATCCTGTGTGATACTGACTGCTGAGCTGTGTATCTAATCCTATCCTGTGTGATACTTCCTGCTGAGCCATGTGTCTAATCCTCTCCTGTGTGATACTGACTGCTGTGCTCTGTATCTAATCCTATCCTGTGTGATACTGACTGCTGAACTCTGTATCTAATCCTATCATGTGTGATACTGGGCTCCCCCTGCAGTCTGTGTCAGAGGGTGGTCTGTGGTGGCACGGTAATAAATTGTGTTATTTCCATCTTTACAGAAGGACGATAACATCATATAAATTATAAGAATAATAGGCCTCAGTTACCACAACTGTCTACAAAGAAAACTGTTGCTGATAGCAACCAATCACAGTTCATTTTTCATCTTTTAAACAGCACTGGGACATCGTGGCGAGTTTTGAGTGGTGACTTTTGTGTTTCGACTTTTATGTGGCGAGGTTTGTGTATGTGTGGTGAAATGTGTGCTGAGGGTGGTATATGTGTTGAAGCACATGGTAGTGTGTGGCGCATTTTGTGTGTGTGTTCATACCCCTGTGTGTGGTGAGTATCCCATGTCAGGGCCCCACCTTAGCAACTGTATATACTCTTTGGCGCCATCGCTCTCATTCTTTAAGTCCCCCTTGTTCACATCTGGCAGCTGTCAATTTGCCTCCAACACTTTTCCTTTCATTTTTTCCCCATTATGTAGATAGGGGCAAAATTCTTTGGTGAATTGGAATGCACGGGGTTAAAATTTTGCCTCACAAACATAGCCTATGACGCTCTCGGGGTCCAGACGTGTGACTGTGCAAAATTTTGTGGCTGTAGCTACGACGGTGCAGATGACAATCCCGGACATACATACACACATACACACCCACATTGAGCTTTATATATTAGACTAGCTGAAGAGCCCGGCATTGCCTGGGCATAGTAACCAACTGTGGTTAGTTATAACAAATTATAATGATTATATTACACATAAAAACCGTGCATCTAATCCTATCCTGTGTGATACTGACTGCTGAGCCATGTATCTAATCCTATTCTGTGTGATACTGTCTGCTGAGCCATGTATCTAATACTATTCTGTGTGATACTGTATGCTGAGCTGCGTATCTAATCCTATCCCGTGTGATACTGACTGCTGAGCTGTGTATCTAATCCTATCCTGTGTGATACTGCCTGCTGAGCCATGTGTCTAATCCTCTCCTGTGTGATACTGACTGCTGAGCTCTGTATCTAATCCTATCCTGTGTGATACTTCCTGCTGAGCCATGTGTCTAATCCTCTCCTGTGTGATACTGACTGCTGAGCTCTGTATCTAATCCTATCCTGTGTGATACTTCCTGCTGAGCCATGTGTCTAATCCTCTCCTGTGTGATACTGACTGCTGAGCTCTGTATCTAATCCTATCCTGTGTGATACTGACTGCTGAGCCGTGTATCTAATCCTATCATGTGTGATACTGGGCTCAACCTGCAGTCTGTGTCAGAGGGTGGTCTGTGTTGGCATTGTAATAAACTGTGTTATTTCCAGCTTTACAGAAGGACAATAAAACCATAGAAATGATAAGAATAATAGGCCTCAGTTGCCACAACTGTCTACAAAGAAAACTGTTGCTGAAAGCAACCGATCACAGCTCATTTTTCATCTTTTAAACAGCTCTGGGACAGCGTGGCGAGTTTTGAGTGGCAACTTTTGTGTTTTGACTTTTATGTGGCGAGGTTGGTGTATGTCTGGTGAAATGTGTGCTGAGGGTGGTATATGTGTTGAAGCACATGGTAGTGTGTGGCGCATTTTGAGTGTGTGTTCATACCCCTGTGTGTGGTGAGTATCCCATGTCAGGGCCCCACCTTAGCAACTGTATATACTCTTTGGCGCCATCGCTCTCATTCTTTAAGTCCCCCTTGTTCACATCTGGCAGCTGTCAATTTGCCTCCAACACTTTTCCTTTCATTTTTTCCCCATTATGTAGATAGGGGCAAAATTCTTTGGTGAATTGGAATGCACGGGGTTAAAATTTTGCCTCACGAACATAGCCTATGACGCTCTCGGGGTCCAGACGTGTGACAAAATTTTGTGGCTGTAGCTACGACGGTGCAGATGACAATCCCGGACATACATACATACATACATACACACATACACACCCACATTGAGCTTTATATATTAGACTAGCTGAAGAGCCCGGCATTGCCTGGGCATAGTAACCAACTGTGAATAGTTATAACAAATTATAATGATTATATTACACATAAAAACCGTGCATCTAATCCTATCCTGTGTGATACTGACTGCTGAGCCATGTATCTAATCCTATTCTGTGTGATACTGTCTGCTGAGCCATGTATCTAATACTATTCTGTGTGATACTGTGTGCTGAGCTGCGTATCTAATCCTATCCTGTGTGATACTGACTGCTGAGCTGTGTATCTAATCCTATCCTGTGTGATACTGCCTGCTGAGCCATGTGTCTAATCCTCTTCTGTGTGATACTGACTGCTGAGCTCTGTATCTAATCCTATCCTGTGTGATACTGACTGCTGAGCCGGTAGTGTGTGGCACATTTTGTGTGTGTGTTCATATCCCCGTGGGTGGTGAGTATCCCATGTCAGGGCCCCACCTTAGCAACTGTATGGTATATACTGCTTGGCGCCATCGCTCTCATTCTTTAAGTCCCCCTTGTTCACATCTGGCAGCTGTCAATTTGCCTCCAACACTTTTCCTTTCACTTTTTACCAATTATGTAGATAGGGCCAAAATTGTTTGGTGAATTGGAATGCACGGGGTTAAAATTTCACCTCACAGCATAGCCTATGAGGCTCTTGTGTGACTGTGCAAAATGTTGCGGCTGTAGCTATGACCGTGCAGATGCCAATACATACATACACTTTTTCCCCATTATGTAGATAGGAGCAAAATTGTTTGGTGAATTGGAACAAGCGGGGTTACAATTTTGCCTCACAACATAGCCTGTGACGCTCTCGGGGTCCAGACGTGTGACTGTGCCAAATTTTGTGGCTGTAGCTGCGACGGTGCGGATGCCTATCCCGGACATACATACATACATACACACACCCACATTGAGTTTTATATAATACTAGCTGAAGAGCCTGGCGCTGCCTGGGCATAGTAACTAACTGTGGTTAGTTATAGCAAATTATAATTATCCTCCATCCCATAGTCCCATGCCCATATACCCATCATACATATCCACGATCCCATAGGCCCGTGCCCATATACCCATCATACATATCCTCTATCCCATAGTCGAGTGCCCATATACCCATCACACATCCTCCATCCCATAGTCCCATGCCCATATACCCATCATACATATTCGCCATCCCATAGTCGAGTGCCCATAAACCCATCACACATCCTCCATCCCATAGTCCCGTGCCCATATACCCATCATACATATCCGCCATCCCATAGTCCCATGCCCATATGCCCATCATACATATCCTCCATCCCATAGTCCCGTGCCCATATACCCATCATACATATCCTCCATCCCATAGTCCAGTGACCATATACCCATCACACATCCTCCATCCCATAGTCAACCATTATGACATCATAATGAGCGGCGGGGCTTGCAACCTATGATGACATCAGCGTCGCCATGGCAACTATTATGACATCATAATGAGGGGCGGGGCTTGATACACACACTTTTTCCCCATTAAGTAGATAGGGGCAAAATTGATTGGTGAATTGGAATGCGTGGGGCTAAAATTTCGCCTCACAACATAGCCTAGGACACTCTCGGGGTCCAGATGTGTGACTGTGCCAAATTTTGTGGCTGTAGCTGCGACGGTGCGGATGCCAATCCTGGACATACACACATACATACATACATACATACATACACACACTTGAGCTTTATATATTAGATTATATATATATATATATATTATTGTGGTACAGTAAAGGGTGTTTTACTGGATGGAAGATATGTTTCTCCCAGCAGATTAATGTTTGGCCGGGTTTTTCCCTAAAGACGGGACCTGCGATGATGTCAGGGTCACGTGATCAGCCCAAGTGATGTCTACCTCACTGGTGGGAGGGGTTAGGCCCTATGTAATGGAGGTCAGTAATTGCCACAGTGTGAGTGTGTTTCTGGAAGCTACAGGAACTTGTGTGGACTCAGCCTGAAACTTGTATACTGGATTCCCGTGCTGCAGGACTATAGCAGCAAGACTCGGAAGAAACCCGGGAATGGCACCTGGTGGATGCCGCAGGACCTGGCAGCTGCTTAGTTACGCCCGTCCCGTGCAAGGGGTGAGTCTGGGACCAGTGGTTCTCCAAGCTGGAGTATGTGTTTGGTTTTCCTTATGTTTTGTTAAGCTGCGGGTTACTGAGTGACATTAAAACCACTGCAATTGGACTTTATGCCTGTGTGTTGCCTCGTTACTGCCGCACGGCTATTACCTACCAGAGCGAATCCCTGCAAAATATATATATATATACAGTATATATATAAATGGAGATTCAGTGGCGCTTGTGTATGAGTGTAATTCCAGCAGCAAACACTAAGACACCTGTCACAAGGGTGTCAAAGAAATAAGGTAAAATAACTAATAATTGTTCCAAGCGCACACTAATATTATTATTATTAGGAGATTGTCTTTACATTCGGGGACTAGGGGGTACCACCTGGTAAGCGTCCGCACTATAACTCTTTTTTGTACAACCATGTATGGGTGAACTTATATTGTTGCATTCCTTGCCATAGTGTCAGCCCGCCCTGGGAGCTCTCTGTCAGTTTGGACTTATTACTGTTACTAGATTAAGGCCCGATGCTATCGCATCGAGAGGATAGTGACACACCTCTTGCCATGTTAACCCTCAATACACACACACCTCCTCAACACACACTCCTCTCACCTTTCACCATCTCCACTCACTCTTTCACTCCACATATGACCCTTTCTCTTACTCCGTCTCTCATACTCACACTGTCATCGTCGCTGCTCCATGATCCCCGACATCTTCTTCCGCCGGCGCCATCCTGGATCCCGACGTTGTCCACGCCGGCGACATGTTCTTGCGGCCATGCCATCTTGAGTTTTCTGAAATCCTGCGAGTGGACATTAGTGGAGATAGTGAAAGGTGAGAGGAGTGTGTGTTGAGGAGTGGTGTGTTGAGGGTTAACATGGCAAGAGGTGTGCTGTGACGTCACCAGTTACAACTGGACGGAAGTTGTTACAACCCGGAAGCTGCTTAGCGCATTTATTATAGTAGATTAAAGCCCGATGCTATCGCATCGAGAGGATAGTGACACACCTCTTGCCATGTTAACCCTCAATACACACACACACCTCCTCAACACACCACACCGCCTCAACACACACTCCTCTCACCTTTCACCATCTCCACTCACGTCCATTCACTCTTTCACTCCACATACGACTCTTTCTCTCACTCCGTCTCTCATACTCACACCGTCATCGTCGCTGCTCCACGATCCCCGACATCTTCTTCCGCCGGCGCCATCCTGGATCCCGACATTGTCCACGCCGGCGACATGTTCTTGCGGCCATGCCATCTTGAGTATTCTGAAATCCTGCGAGTGGACATTAGTGGCTCACCATTGTTATTTTGAAACACGACTGCTACTTCACTGACAGTGGGATTATTGTAGCGTCGAGGGTCTTGAGTACGATCTTGTTTAATAGCCATAGTGATGTTTGGCATGACAGTTCCGTTTTGTACATTTTTGATTTTCTTTACATCGTAAGCGTTGTTCGTTTGCGGTAGTGGTGTCGAGAATGTAAAGTTGGGCAAATGTGCGTTGCTGGTCATCTGAGGGATGTAGTGTTCCAGTTCTATGATAGATCTGGCCATGTATGCGGAAACAGTATGGGCCATATCCAGGAGGTGGTGAAATATTTGCACCCATGGAGGCAAAAGCAAAGGAACTGTTAATACTTCGAATATTATCCATGAAATTTTTGCTAAATTCACTTTGCCCTTTCAGCAAACGTGTAAAGACATCAGGATATTGTAGTATGGGTACATGGACTTTACCCTTCTGACAGCAGAGCGTAAAGTTGTTATCAGAAGGTATCTCTGCTACAAAATGCAAAGCTTCGCAATGCTCACATACATGGGTCATGTCACCACAGCTGTGTTCGGTAATACTATTTTCATCATTAGTGAAAATGTGAGGTTGTAGTAGAAGTGCATGTCCAACCGATGGGGTGCGCCTAGTTTTGAGACCAACGTATATTTGTCTTGGTTGCACTTTCTGCGGGCTAACTGCAGCTTGTATGTGAAGAAACTGTGCGTTGGTATTGACTAATGGTGGTATTGATAGGGCAGAAACAGATTGCTGATTAGTTATGTCAGTGAACGGCATATAGGATGAAGTGTGGTAGTAACTTGTTCCACATGCTGATGTGGAAGCATCCTGTTGTGAGTCTACTAATAATGATGAGGAAGAAGCCGTCTGTTGTTGGCGGTGATGGCGTGTAGAGGCTTCTTCAGCCAATGTAATAGATTTAGAGTTAGGGGTTTCGTGTGTGAGACGACGGCGTTTATAAGCCTTAATCTTGTCAAGTCGATGCTGTTTTTCCTCAGGAGTCTCATTAGCACGGCGTTGTTTTTGTCGTAGTGCTAAAGCTGCTTTCCTTTCACTGGCATTGGCATACTGTGCATCGGTATTGAATGGTGGTATTGATAGGGCAGAAACAGATTGCTGATTAGTTATGTCAGTGAACGGCATATGGGATGAAGTGTAGCAGTAAATTGTTCCACATGCTGATGTGGAAGCATCCTGTTGTGAGTCTAATAATAATGATGAGGAAGAGGCCGTCTGTTGTCGGCGGTGACGGCGTGCAGAGGCTTCTTCAGCCAATCTTATGGATTTAGAGTTAGGAGATTCGTGTGTGAGGCGACGGCGTTTATAAGCCTTAATCTTCTCAAGGCGATGGTGTTTTTCCTCAGGAGTCTCATTAGCACGGCGTTGTTTTTGTCGTAGTGCTAAAGCTGCTTTCCTTTCACTGGCATTGGCATACTTTTTGTTATGACTCATGTTGGCACAGGTAAAGGAGTCTATTTGGCAGTTATCTGGCAGTGAAGAAGGCGTCCTGGAGTATTGTAGAGTAAACAGATACTAATTGACCCTGTAATTGCCCAGCAGTAGTTATGAAGTGGTAGTGGCAAATTGGCCCTGTAGTTAGACACCGGCAGAGGAGCAAGGCAGCAGTAGTTATGGCGGTAGAGTCAAATTGGCCCTGTAATTAGACACCGGCAGAGGAGCAACGCAGCAGTAGTTATGGCGGTAGAGGCAAATTGGCCCTGTAATTAGACACCGGCAGAGGAGCAAGGCAGCAGTAGTTATGGCGGTAGAGGCAAATTGGCCCTGTAATTAGACACCGGCAGAGGAGCAAGGCAGCAGTAGTTATGGCGGTAGAGGCAAATTGGCCCTGTAATTAGACACAGGCAGTGAACAGTCAGAGGAGCAAGGCAGCAGTACTTATGGCGGTAGAGGCAAATTGGCCCTGTAATTAGACACCGGCAGAGGAGCAAGGCAGCAGTAGTTATGGCGGTATTGGCAAATTGGCCCTGTAATTAGACACCGGCAGAGGAGCAAGGCAGCAGTAGTTATGGCGGTAGAGGCAAATTGGCCTTGTAATTAGACACCGGCAGTAAACAGGCAGATGACCAAAGCAGCAGTAGTTATGGCGATAGAGGCAAATTGGCCCTGTAATTAGACACTGGCAGAGGACAAAGGCAGCAGTAGTTATGGCAGTATAGGCAAATTGGCCCTGTAATTAGACACCGGCAGAGGACAAAGGCAGTAGTTATGGCGGTAGAGGCAAATTGGTCCTGTAATTAGACACCGGCAGAAGAGCAACGCAGCAGTAGTTATGGCGGTAGAGGCAAATTGTCCCTGTAATTAGACACCGGCAGAGGAGCAAGGCAGCAGTAGTTATGGTGGTACAGGCAATGCCAAGCGTCCGCACAGCAAGTCAGCGTGAGGTAAATGACGCAATTTCACGAATGCAAGATGGCGTCGGCGAAATCTCGCGAGATTTCGCCGACGTCGTTAACACCTCTTGCCATGTTAACCCTCAACACACCACACCGCCTCAACACACACTCCTCTCACCTTTCACCTCCACTCATGTCCACTCACTCTTTCACTCCACATATGTTCCTTTCTCTCACTCCGTTTCTCATACTCACACCGTCATCATCGCTGCCCCGACATCTTCCTCCGCCGCCGCGATCCAGGATCCAGACGTTCTCCAGGCCGCCGACATGTTCTTGCGGGACGCCATCTTGGATGTCGTGAAGTCCCGCGATATTCAAGATGGCGTCGCCGCATCAACATGTCGCTGGCATGGGCGACATCGGGATCCAAAATGGCGTCGGCGTAATCTCGCGAGATTTCGCCGACGCCATCTTTTTGGATCCCGATGTCGTCCACGCCAGCGACATATTGTTGCGGCGACGCCATCTTGAATCTCGCGGGACTTCACGACATCCAAGATGGCGTCCCGCAAGAACATGTCGGCGGCCTGGAGAACGTCTGGATCCTGGATCGCGGCGGCGGAGGAAGATGTCGGGGCAGCGACGATGACGGTGTGAGTATGAGAAACGGAGTGAGAGAAAGGAACGTATGTGGAGTGAAAGAGTGAGTGGACATGAGTGGAGGTGAAAGGTGAGAGGAGTGTGTGTTGAGGCGGTGTGGTGTGTTGACTGTTAACATGTGCGTGTGTGTGTGTGGTGACGTCACCGGTTACAACTGGATGGAAGTTGTTACAACCGGAAGCTGGTTAGGGCATTTATTATTATAGATGATGCGATTATGATATAGATCTTTGCCTCCCATTTACATTCCATAAGGGCTATTACATCTTAGGCATTTCTTGTGGGTGGTGCTCCTTGTCATTGTTGTGCATCTCCCTCCTGGTGTATGGTGTCATTTTTTATGTGTAACTATACTATTTCTATTGTGCTTTGTTATATACGGATTGAATAATAAAACATTTATACTTTTATATATAAAAAACAGCTGGATTCAGTTACTCCTTTTTCTCCGTGTTCATTCATTGTCTTATGGAGTGGAACCATTTATTATGGCAGATTTTCTATTTAGGTCACTGCCATTTGTGTGTTATAAAGTATTGGGCTACTGTGCTTTACTAATATTATTAGTTATATATATATATATAGTGGGTGCGAAAAGTTTTCAGACCCCTTTAAATTTTTCTCTCTTTGTTTCATTGAGGCCATTTGGTAAATTCAAAAACGTTCATTTTTTTTATCATTAATGTACACTCTGCAGTGTCTGCACCCCATCTTGACTGAAAAAAACAGAAATGTAGAAATTTTTGCAAATTTATTGAAAAAGAAAAACTGAAATATCACATGTCATAAGTATTCATACCCTTTGCTCAGTATTGAGTAGAAGCACCCTTTTGCGCTAGTACACCCATGAGTCTTCTTGTGTATGATGTAACAAGTTTTTCACACCTGGATTTGGGGATCTTCTGCCATTCTTCCTTGCAGATCCTCTCCAGTTCCATCAAGTTGGATGGTGAACGTTGGTGGACAGCCATTTTCAGCTCTCTCCAGAGATACTCAATTGGGTTTAGGTCAGGGCTCTGGCTGGGCCAGTCAAGAATGGTCACAGAGTTGTTCTGAAGCCACTCCTTTGTTATTTTAGCTGTGTGCTTAGGGTCATTGTCTTGTTGGAAGGTGAACCTTCGGCCAAGTCTGAGGTCTAGAGCACTCTGGAAGAGGGTTTATTCCAGGATATCTCTGTACTTGGCCGCATTCCTGTTTCCTTTAGTTGCAACCAGTCGTCCTGTCCCTGTGTAAGGAGGCTGCAGGTGCCTGCATCATGCTGGTTCCGGAACTGCTGAGGCTGCGTCCCATGTTGCCTGGAGGAAGGAAAAGAGGACAGGACAGGCCCCATGACCCAGGAAGAGGGGATGTGGCTAAGCCAGACAGTGAGGGGAAAGCGCACAAAGAAAGGGTCAGTTCCCCGCCGGCAGTGAGAGCGGAGGCAGGTGTGCGGCGCGCTCCGCAGTGAGAGACGCAGTGTTGAGCCGTGCTCCAGCAGGACTACAGCGGGCGCTCCAGTGAGACAGTGTGCGTGTGCCTGGCTGTGCAGAGTGCAGTGTTCAAGTGGAGGAGATGGGGCCAGGTGCAGGATCCAGAGGTGTGTTCCCCAAGACTGATAGACGCACAGCAGCACCCTTGTTGGTCAGAGTACTCAGAGAGAGTTGGTTGGGAAAAGCTCCCGGCCGCAGAGCACAGATCTGGGACAGCTGTGTGAGAGACTTACTGTGTGAGAGATTTACTGGTATCGGTGCACACGCAGAACAGCACAAACTGAGCAGAGCCATGCAGAGCAGCCATTCAGGTGATGGCAGCTGCTCAGAGAGAGACAGGTGCACTCCGTGACTGGGAGTACAGCGCACGTGCCACATAGAGAAAGCTGAGTACTGAACAGACATTCGCGGCTTACCTTGCCAGTTGAAACCTGCCAGTCCAGACCAAGTTGGTCAGTGCTGCGAACCTGTTTGCTTTGGCCGCACCAACTTATGGACTAGGGGCTCAGCGGAGGGTGCCGGAGACTGACCGCTGCTGCCAGAAGACAGACCATTGTTTGCAGGACCCCAATGGAACAGCACCCCGCCAGCCGTTTTTGGCACCACTGCCTTCAAAGCTTCAGTTGTGGACTAAGAAGCCTCTGACATGATAAGTGATTTAAAGGACTACCGTTATCTTGTTTGTTACCCATTAACTTTGCCTATTGCTTGCCATTGAACTGCTTAACCCCCATTTAGCCATTTATCTCCCTGCAAGGAGTTAATCCCCTGTTAAAATAAAACTGTTAAATTTGTTAACTCTTGCTCTGCCTTCTGTCTGTCACTGCATCCCGCAACCTGCTTACATCTGCAGCTGGAAAACACCCCCATAGCATGATGCTGCCACCACCATGTTTCACTGTTGAGTTGAGAGTGTATTGGGCAGGTGATGAGCAGTGCCTGGTTTTCTCCACACATACCGCTTAGAACTTTTTGGTGATAATTCTATCTTCGTCTCATCAGACCAGAGAATCTTATTTCTCATAATCTGAGACTCCTTTATGTGATTTTTAGCAAACTCGATGCAAGCTTTCGAATGTCTGGCACTGAGGAGAGGCTTCCGTCTGGCCACTCTGCCATAAAGGCCCGACTGGTGGACGACTGCATTGATAGTTGACTTTGTCGAACTTTCTCCCATCTCCCTACTGCATCTGTGGAGCTCAGCCACAGTGATCTTGGGGTTCTTCTTTATCTCTCTCACCATGGCTCGTCTCCCACGATTGCTCAGTTTGTGTTACGTCGGCGGCTGTGCCCGCAGCGGTCCCACCAGCGGCGGGTCCCGCCGCTGCATCCTCTTACCAGGCCATGTCCTGCCGCACTGTTCTCTTCGCTCGCGCGCTCCCACCTCCTCCCTCCCGGTCAGCTGCGGTCCCGCGCATGTGCCTTAGGCAGCGGGTGCGCGCCCGGCGGGTTTCTTAACCCTGCTGTGGGCGTCTTCTGTGGGCATGGCCAGCCAATCATCTGCTGGCAGGGGATTTATTAGGCGTCTCCCATAAGGGGAGGATGCCTGGTTATCGTGTGTCATTTCCTGCGCTAATCTGGCCGCCTTATAGTGTGTCTATAAGCCTGTCTCCCTGTCCTGTTGTTCCTCCTGTCCCTGTCTCTGGTGTCCCTGCCATAGTGACCCTATAGCCTGTCTTCCTGGCCTGTCATCTGTTCCTCCCCTGCCTCCGGTTTCCCAGTCTGTGTCTCCTCTGATCCTCATCCCGTGTCCGCCTCTCAGTGTCTGTCCTGATCTCTGCCCTGATTCTCCTGCCTGCTGGCTGTCTCATTTGGTTCCTGGTGCTAATCCGCCCCGTGCCTCCCTCCGTGCTTATTGCACGGAGTCCTGTGCCCTAGTCCTGTTACCACCTCTCGGTACCTGCTGTCTGTTTCCTGTACTCCAGTCCCCATCCGGTACTCCTAGCCCCTGCACCCTGGATCCTGTCTGGTATCCTGGCCCTGCCTGTAGCTTACCCCAATCCTTTGAGCTGCCCCTCTTGGTTCCAGCTGCCGCGGTGTCTAACTCCCGCGGGTCTGCCCCTAACGGTCCCTGTATAGGGGTCGGTTCCACCTTGCGCGCTTGCCCTCGGGGGCCTCAGTTCCGCGACCCAGAGGGTCCACTCTTGGACGCTGCCAATCCTTGAAGCGCCGCAGGATAACCAGGCCTTAGACCCCGCTGGTGCCGCGGCCACTACACAAAAGGAATTGCTCTTGTGGGAAAACCAGACCCGAATAATGTCCTTCATGAAGTCAATGGACACCCGGCCTTCCGCCCTTCAAACTACCGACCCAGGGAATGCTCCTCTGTTAGCAGGCCTCCAGCAGGAGCTCGCGCAGCAGCGCGATGCCCAGTCCCACATCCTGAGATACATGGCGTCTGTTGATGATTGACTACTTTCACTGCAGTCCTCTGCGGCCGCCTCGATCCAACCCCGGGACCCAGCATCTCACTCGCCACCTCGCCTGGGGAAGCCCCCCAGGTATAGCGGGAACCCCAAGCTATGCCAGGGTTTTTTGAACCAGTGCAGACTTCACTTTGAGCTTCTGCCCCAGCAATACCCCTCAGATCGAGCCAAAGTGGCATTTATAGTGTCCCACCTTGAGGAGGAGGAGGCCTTAGCCTGGGTGAATCCCCTGTGGGAAAGGGATGATCCTGTGGTTTCAAGTATACAGAATTTCCTGGATACGTTCCGCAAGGTATTTGACGAGCCCGGACGGTTGGCTTCTGCTACCGAGGCTCTTTTTAACCTCCGTCAGGGTTCCCTTACCATAGGACAGTACGCCATCCGCTTCCAGACACTGTCCTCGGAGCTAGGGTGGAATAATGAGGCTCTGGTTGGAGCCTTCTGGAGGGGGCTCTCAGGCAAAATAAAGGATGAGATTGCCGGTCGGGACACTCCCACCACCCTGGAGAACCTCATATCCCTGGCCACCCATATAGATTTACGGTTTTTGGAGCATTCCCGTGAATCAGCTAGAGAGAGAAGACCTTTTAGGCTATATCAAGCCCCCATTCCACGTTCTTCCGCACTGTTGGCTAGTACCGCCCATGCAGGTAGATTGAATAAGATTGTCTGAGCAATGGCGCAAGGGCTGTGTCATTATTGCAGCGGAGCCAACCATTTTCTGCGTACCTGCCCTGAGAGACCGGGAAACGCCTCCACCTAGGCCAGGTAAGAGAGGCATCCCTAGGTGACCCTAATTCCTCTCTGCCCCTTACCATTTAGGCTCTAATTATTCTAGGTCGGGAGCGTAGATCTGTGGAGGCGCATGTGGACTCGGGTGCGGCTGGTAATTTCATTCGGCTCGAAGAAGTGGACAAGTTCCAGATTCCGGTGGTCACCCTAGAAGACCCGCGTGCGATCTCCTCTGTGGACAGCAGACCGCTACCCGAGCTCATCACCATGGTTACCACTGAAGTGGAGTTACAAGTTGGAGTACTTCACCTGGAAAAAAATAGCTTTTTACGTCCTGCCTAACTTGTCCCACGCCGTTCTCATTGGACTACCCTGGCTCAGGTTGCACGAGCCAGTTCTTGACTGGCGCTCAGGGGAGATTGTGTGCTGGGGCCACTCCTGCCATGAACGCTGTCTGCTGTCGATTGCCCGTCCCCGTCCGCTACAGGGTCCAGCCAACCTTCCGGGACTTCCCGCACCTTATCACGCGTACGACGATGTCTTCAGTAAGAAAGTGGCGGAGTCCCTGCCGCCGCACCAGTTCTACGACTGCCCAATCGATTTGATTCTGGGAGCCACCCCTCCCAGGGGGAGAACATGCACTGTCTCCAGTAGAGACCTTGGCCATGTCAGAGTACATTCAGGAGAACTTGGCCAAGGGTTTAATTCGGAAATCATCTTCCCCTGCAGGCGCGCGGTTTTTCTTTGTCCGGAAGAAAGATGGATCCCTCTGGCCATGTATTGACTATCGAGGCCTGAACAATATCACCGTCAAAAATCGGTATCCTCTTCCGCCAATCCCTGAACTCTTTGACCATCTGAGGGGAGCCCATGTCTTTACCAAATTGGATCTACGGGGAGCCTATAATTTGATCCGAATCCGCGCTGGGGCCAAGTGGAAGACTGCTTTCAATACACGGGATGGCCATTAGGAATATTTGGTCATGCCATTTGGACTCTGCAATGCCCCGGCAGTGTTCCAGGAATTCGTTAACGAGGTCTTTCGGGATTTGTTGTACTCCTGTGTCGTGGTATATTTAGATGACATCCTCATCTTTTCACCCGATTTATCCTCCCATCGGAGAAGTGTTCGCCTGGTCCTGCAACGCCTTCGGGAGAATCGACTCTATGCTAAATTATAGAAATGCCTGTTTGAGCAAACTTCGTTGCCCTTCTTGGGATATATAATCACGGATTCCGGGTTGAAGATGGATCCCGAGAAGCTCTCTGCCGTACTCAAATAGCCTCATCCAGTCAGAGTAAAAGCCATCCAGCGGTTTCTAGACTTCGCAAATTATTACAGGCAGTTTGTTCTTCACTTCTCCTCAGTGACCAAGCCCATCACGGTCCTCACCCGAAAAGGAACTAAATCGAATATCTGGTCTCCTGAGGCCGAAGACGCCTTTCTTGCCCTGAAACGCTCCTTTGCGTCTGCACCGATCTTACATCGCCCAGTAGCCAGTAGGCCCTTCGATGTAGAGGTGGATGCCTCCTCCACCGGAGCTGGGGCGGTTCTTTCCCAGCGGGCACCATCAGGGCATCTGGTTCCCTGCGGGTTCTTTTCTAAATCCTTTTTCCCTGCTGAGTGCAACTATTCAATCGGAGAGCGGGAGTTGCTGGCCATAAAGATGGCTCTGGAGGAATGGCGGTATCTGCTGGAAGGGGCGGTTCACCCCTTTACAATCTTCACTGACCACAAGAAATTAGCCTATCTTCAGTCAGCCCAAAGACTCAATTCCAGACAAGCCAGATGGTCTTTGTATTTTTCTCGCTTCGACTTCAAGCTCCATTTTCGACCCGGGAATAGGAACATCAAGGCGATGCACTTTCCAGGTCTTTGCAGTTGTCACGCCGTCTCTGCATACTCACCCGGCCATCGCTCCCACGCCGCAGCCCCTCGCCGCCCGACAGCCACAGCTGTCACCTCTGACAGGCGCGCGGCCGACGGCGTCTTTGCATGCAATGCGCATGCGCCATAGGCCGCGGCCACGCCTCCCGTCTGCTTCTTGTGCTCCGACTATGCCCTGGCCCGGAAGCACCCCCTGACCAATGGCAGACCAGACAGAGGCATATCAGGCCGCTTCCCCCTGAGGGAGGCGCCTGATCGTTGTGTTTCCTTGCACACTGGGCCTCGCTTCTTCGTGTGCTCTCTGCAGTCTCACAGTCCCGTTCTCGTGTGCTCCCTGCAGCAGCCTCGCAGTCTGGCTATCTGTGTCCCCTGCCCTACTCCAGTCCTGCCTCCAGTGTTCCTGTTCCATCCTGCTCCAGTCCTACTCCAGTCCTGCCTCCGGTGTTCCTGTTTCATCCTGCTCCAGTCCTGCCGTCCTACTCCAGTCCTGCCTCCGGTGTTCCTGTTTCATCCTGCTCTAGTCCTGCCGTCCTACTCCAGTCCTGCCTCCAGTGTTCCTGTTCCATCCTGCTCTAGTCCTGCTGTCCTACTCCAGTCCTGCCTCCGGTGTTCCTGTTTCATCCTGCTCCAGTCCTGCCGTCCTACTCCAGTCCTGCCTCCGGTGTTCCTGTTTCATCCTGCTCTAGTCCTGCCGTCCTACTCCAGTCCTGTCTCCAGTGTTCCTGTTCCATCCTGCTCTAGTCCTGCTGTCCTACTCCAGTCCTGCCTCCGGTGTTCCAGTTCCATCCTGCTCCAGTCCTTCCGTCTTCCTCTAATCCTGTCTCCTGTGTTCCTGTTCCAGCTATCCCTCCCACGTTCCAGTCTACAGTCTTACTCCACTCCTGTCTCCTGTCTTCCAGCTCTGCTCTGTCATCTACACTTTAGTTCCACAGTCCTACTCCAGTCCATCCTGAACCGCCCCTCTCGGTATCGGCTACCGTGGTACTCGAACCCCTGGGCCTGCTCCTAACGTTCCCTGTATAGGGGTCGGTTCCACCTGGCAGCTCGCCCGGGGCCCCTCGGTGCCACGGCCCAGAGGGTCCACTCCTGGAGAGTCCGGCTCCCGACCAGCCACGTTAACAGTACAGTCAGGCCATGGACTCCACCGGTACTACTGCTGCTACCCAGAAAGAGTTACTATTCCTGCGGGAGAATCAGGGACGCATTATGTCTGTCATGAAGTCTATGGACACCTGTTTGTCAGCCCTGCAGGTGGCCGATCCTGGAACTGCCAATCTACTGGCCAGTCTTCAACAGGAGCTGGACCAGCAACAAGATACTCAAGCACATATTTTGTCTTACATGGCCTCCTTTGATAGTCACTTGTCGGTCCTCCAGTTTGCCGCCGCAACTCCGACTCCTCCCTCCGCTCCTACAGCTCTCCCGACACCCCGTCTCGTCAAACCACCTCGCTTCACTGTGGATCCCAAGCTCTGCAGGGGGTTCTTAAATCAGTGTAGCCTCCACTTTGAATGGTTGCCGCAGCAATATCCCTCTGACCGGGTCAAAGTAGCCTTTATTATGTCCCATCTGGAGGGAGAGGCCCTGTCCTGGTTGAATCCTCTCTGGGAATGTGACGATCCCATTGTCTCAAGTCTTCCGGTTTTCTTGGATACATTTTGCACGGTCTTCGATGAGCCAGGTTGGTTAGCCGCTCTCACCGAGTCACTCTTTAACCTACATCAGGGTTCTCTCACGGTCGGACAGTATGCTATCCGCTTTCGCACTATCTCCTCCGAGCTCGGCTGGAATAACATGGCTTTGGTAGGGGCATTCTGGCGCAGTCTTTCAGGCAGAATAAAAGATGAACTCGCAGGTCGAGATACCCCGCCCACCTTAGAGGACCTTATCTGAGATGGAGGAGGCCCCATTGTATATCATCGAGCCTGCCAAAGTTATCACCGTGGCTCCCGTGAGTCTCGCCACTCTCCCACCGGGCAGAACCTTCGTTCCACAGAGCAAAAGACTGGAGGTGCTACGCCGGGGGCATTCCTCCAACATTGCAGGACACATCGGGACCAAGAAGACCCTCATGCTTCTCTCTTGCTACTACTGGTGGCCCTCTCTTCGCCAGGACGTGACGGATTTCGTAGCCTCCTGTACGACCTGTGCTCAGAATAAGGTACCAAGGAGCCTGCCTTCCGGTCTTCTTCACCCGTTGCCTCTTCCAGTATCTCCTTGGTGGCAAATCGTCATGGATTTCGTTACGGACCTGCCTCACTCTTCTGAGTGTACTACTATCCTAGTAGTAGACTGCTTCTCCAAGATGGCCCATTTCATCCCATTTCCCAGTTTGCCTTCGGCCCCTGAGTTGCCCGAGATCTTCATCCATCAGATCTTCAAACTGCATGGTCTCCCTCAACGGATTGTGTCTGATCGAGGAGTCCAGTTTATCTCCCGAGTCTGGAGAGCTCTCAGTCGGCTCATGGGTATATGTCTGGATTTCTCCTCCACCTATCATCCTCAGACCAACGGGCAAGTGGAACGGATTAATCAAGTACTGACGTCCTACCTGCGTCACTTTTACAACGCCCATCCAGACAATTGGGTCTCACTTCTTCCTTGGGCAGAATTTGCCCATAACAATCATCCTAATGAATCCACCTCCAAGTCACCGTTTTTTGTGGTCTCAGGCCAGAATCCTGGTGTCCCGCTGCCCATTTCCACATCTTCGGGGGTTCCCGCAGCAGATGCTCTCGCCTTAGAATTTTCGCAAGTCTGGAAGGAGACCAGGGAGGCTCTCGTGAACTCCACTGCCCAAATAAAAAAGCATGCGGATAAAAGACGGAGGGACCTTACACCTAAAATAAAAGTCGGCATTGAGTGGATGAATGTCATCCGCTCAATGCCGACTTTTTTTTCCCCATTGACTTGCATTGGGGTCGGGTTTTGGACGAAACTCCGACTTTTTTTGCCCTAGTCGGACCAGTTTCATCTGAAACAAATTTTGTATCATGAAACCTGATCCGACCAAAGTCGCTCAACTCTAGCTGCCACCTCTGGGCCAGCAATAGCAGCGTAGGCCGCTCAGCAATGAGCCACTCCAGTGGCTAAGTCCTCCAGTTGCTCTACCGGGCATGCTCACGAGACGATCTCCCATTAGAGATCGGGAGTCACATGCCCAGGTCCTTCTCGTGATCTGATTGGTCCATCTCAGGGATCTGGAAGCTTCCGGAAAGTCCCGGCTATAAAAGGTTCGTATGGCCGCTCGGCCATGCGCTAGTTTAGTCTCTAGTTGCCTACTGTGTGAATGATGATGGATGCATGAACCTGCGAATGACTCATTAAGATCCCCTCCCTCTGATATTATGAGTGTGTACAGGGATTTTGGCTTAGAGTCAGCGCCAGCCAGTGGCAAGCCACAAGAGCATCATCAACAGTGCTAGCGTCTGACAGTGCACCTGCTACCGGGCATTGTCAATTAGCGGCAGTGTCTGTTGCCGCTGCAGTCTGCAGCTCCCCTTGGTGTCTGCAGTAGCGACGCCACACGCACGGTAGGTCTAGACGGACGCTGACTCTCTGCCTAGGGTTCAGCTCCTGTGACCAGATACCGTGCATGCACTTCTCTGAGACCTGTGGCGTTAACAGGCTCAGCCCTTTTGTGTTTAACACATTGGCATCTCTGTGAATTAACAGAGCTCGCACAGCGCACCCGGGTGACGTTTAACCCGCATGCGTCATACCGCCATATTGTATGTCCGCCATTATCTAGCAGCAGTATTAACATCTTTGGCACGGTGGACCCCGGGCGGCGAACGCACTTTACGTTATTTTATATTTAGTGCGTTACGCCGTCCCTAACACTTAGCTTTGCCATGTGTAGGAGGAAACTATTTTTTCGGCACAAATGAGGGCTAGCTGCTGTGCTGGCACAGAGTGGAGTAGAGTGAACACAACAAGCTGCTAGACTGTGAGAGAGGTGCAGGCGGAGATGTTACAGTGGATTGAGAAAGTTGGAGTGTGCTTGATATCTAAAATCAGTCAAAAACAGCAGGAATGTCCACTTCTGTATCAACTTACGGGTTCTTGCTCATCCCGATTGTAGCAGGTAAACAAGTGGAGGTTCTGTGGCCGGAGACCAGTGTGACAACACTTGCCACGGTGAGGGAGGAGGAAGAAGATGCGGTTGATGGGGTAGACCGTGTTTGGTGAGGCACGCTAGTCTGCATTTTAGCACAGTGAGATTCCCAGATTAACGCATCTTGATCACGCATATGCCAGTGAATGCATGTAGTAGTCAAATTATTGAATTTTTTTACTCTTCTCTATCGTTTTTAATAAAGTTGGCAGATAACATAATTTTTGTCATTTTTGTTGGTCTGAAAAAAAGACACAAGCTAGCCAACTGCAGACCCGTGAATGCTGCTGACCGCTAACATAGTTGGGGCTGAGGATGCATTGCTTGTCGTGGTTGCATAACTTTGTGTCTGTGGGAAGCCGCAACATAACCTCATCATCTTCCTCTTCCTCCCCTGCTGAGCTATTCAGCTGCATGCCTTTGGGTTTACACCAAGTGTGATCTGCTACCTCATCATCATCCTCTCTGTTCTCCCATTCCTCCTCTTCCTGCCCTGACAGCACAGTACTGTCCACGTGCACTATGAGTATCTGAGTCTCATCAGGAATGGATCACTTCCACCCCACCTGAGTTAACGTTTGTTGATGAGGGTTTGGATTCTGCTCGGACCCTACTTCATCTGACCCTGGATCAAACTGAAAAAAATTGGGCATCAGTGCAGAAGATTTCCTTCTCTTGACTTTTTGTAAATCTTTGGCGTACACTTCCGATGCCTATGGCATAGAATGTATGAACAGATCTGCAGACTCAGCCAGCTGTGGTTCCCAACAGTCAGTTGGGCGGTTGAAGAGTTGTAACATGAAGGAAAACCAGGGTAATTGGGGAGCCACCTCTGAGGACTTTACTGTGTGTGATGTTGAGGTGAAGGAAGAGGAGAGGCCACTTGATGTAGCGCTTGCCATCTACTGGAGCACATGTTCATTCTGGCCCTCATCTACAAAGCGTACCACCAAAGAAAGGGAGTGGAGTAGCCCATCTAGTAACAGAAGTTGTAAAAATGCTGTGCAATTGCTTACTGCAGCAAAACAAACCTACTTCTCATCTCTCATATCATACTATATCAAACCATCTTCTCCATCCACCAGTTCCCCCTCCCTCTCTTGTTACCTAAGGGTTTCCCAGCCAATAGCTGGGTGACACCTATTTAAGGTTCCTCCTCCAACATGGAGGTGCCTGAGCTAGGTTGCTAGTTTGCCTTACATGCTTGCTAGTTGTTGGGTTCCCCAGGTCCGACCATCTGCTTGTCTACCCTGTACCCATTTGCTCGTACCTGTCTGTGCTCTTCTGTACATCAGCAGGTCCAGATCGCACCTGTCAGTGCACATCCGTCTAACACCCAGTCCAGCCCGCACATGCCAATGCTTTTCTGTTCCTCAGCTGGTCCAATCTGCACCTGTGGTTCCAGTGTCCCTACAGTGCCTGCCTGCATTCTCCATCAATCCTTCGGGCAGTAGCAGTGACCCACTCAAGGGGTCAGCTGCCACCCACTGTAGCACCTTTTGCCACATTCTTGTCCCTTCTTGGGTCACAGTTTTTACCTGCCACTTATCCGAGTTGGGATTTGGTAGGTCACCTAGTTATGCCCTTCCAGACTTTCTGAGGGATGCGTCATAATGGTTCCACTACCTTGCCCGTTACAATCTCCATCTGCTGGGTTGGCTGAGTGGAAGAGGTGTCGGCCCCTATTATACTAGTTCTACTCTGTTGCAATTAATGCCACTTTGTTGGTGTCTGCTATTAATCTTTGCAAATGTCTAAATTCCTGGTTGGATCTCCTTCATGCGTGTTGCCTGTATCAGTAGGCCTCCGAGACAGTCTGACCTCCACTTCGTCAACTACCTGTGTTACTATCCTTAAAATTTTCTGACAATAGTAGTCTACAAAACTGATATTTGTGCCACCTGAGTATGGCTGAGCATCAAAGCAGGTTGAGCTGTTGCATGTGGTATCAGGGCTCCCAGCACAGCAGGCCTATACCAATATCTCACCTACCTCGTCTTACTTTAACATACAATTCAAAGCTGTAAATGCTGGCCCAGACTCCGATACCTCTTGCATGGCTGATTGCTGTCATGCCATGCTACAATTTGTACTGTGGGTGAATTGAGGACACTTACCTGGTGTCTATCCCTCATTTGATGTGTTTTGGCAGCTTTTGGGCCCATTTAAAGGCGTTCTGTATGTGTTTGTTTTTGCCTCCCATTGACTTTAATGGTGTTTGGCTATGTTCAGTGAATATTCGATGAATAAATCGGCAAATATTACAAATTCGGCGATCATAATCAGTATATACCCCTCCTCCACCTAGGGAAGATGGGAAGTAATAGTGTACCATAATACACCAACCAGACAAACAAGGTAATACAAACAGGGGTAACGGAGAATACTAAACATACAAATATATACACATAAACAACAGAGGTAAGCACCAGGGAAAGGCGGATGGGTTAAAATCAAAGTAGGAGAAGAAAGGGAATTATCACACACTCAAAATCTAGCAACAGTCACAGATAAATCCACCAAATGCCTTTCTCCTACGACCACCAGCAACACCCTCCAGCCATGCAGCAAAAAGCTACTCTGACAATATGTGCTAGCAGGACTCAGATCGGAGTGGCTGACAGTGCACAGCTGAGAGCCTTAGTTCCAAGAACTCTCAACAGAGCAAATTAACCCCTCCACTGCCCAAAGAAATTTGCACCATTTAATAAGAAGGTGAAGTGCTTTTAATCCGTGCAGGAGTAGGAGAAATCATATGCTGCGGTCTTCTGGCTTCTCTCTGTCACGGTAAACCTGTGACACTAAAACTATCAATCAAGAACCAGGAGGTGTAAATCCAAGTGAAAGAAGAGATGGACTTGGCGGTGTAGGTGGAAGAGACGGAGGCGGAAGTAGCCAAGACAGTTTTTTGTGTTTTTTATTTGAGGAGGAGGTGTTATGAATGAGTCACCGAGGAGGAAAAACAAGCTAAGCCACAGAAAACAAGAGAGGTTGGTAACTAAGCGGATTGCAGACCCCTGATCCTATCCACATAACTAGCAGTAGCTGTGGAGCATACCTACGATGATCCTAGATGCCTCGTCACAGCCGGAGAACTAAATAAGCCTAAAGCAAGAAAAGGGGAAATCTAAACTGCCCCAGAGCAGACCCCAAAGCAATAGACAGCCCCCAAACATATATTGTCGGTGAGACAAGATGAAAACACAAACACAGATAGAAAAATAGGCTGAGCAAATGATGGGGCCCACACTAACTAGAAAGGACAGGAAAGGAAAGATGCTGTCTGCAATCATGCACAAAACCCTGCCAAAAAATGTCCAACACTTTATGATAACAAAAACCCTGAAGTCGCTAGACTTCAATTCCCTATATCAGCACTCTGGTATATTCTGAAGACAGAGCAAAAAGAGACCAATCTGATCAGGGACAAAAAGCAAACTGGCATAAACAGAGACATAAGAATGGAAATTCAGCACAGCCCCAGCAGGGGCTGGCTGGCGACAAAAACTGAGTAAACCAGACCAAATCTCATGTGAAAAAATAGCAGAGCACACTTAGCTTGAGAAGGCAGGAACAGAACTGGAAACCAGAACCTCAGGGCAGGAAAAATAACACGAACAAAATTAGGGAGTCGGCTGTCTTAAATCCAGTCAGAGACTCCTGATGTCCACTCACATTCCTCCTCCTCAGGTGGAGGTCTCTGCCATTTAGATCAGCTTCATTACCTACTGTCACAACTAGAGGGAGCCCGGATGGAGAACTCACGACCCCTCTGTCAACACAGCCAGCTCCACCACCCTCACTAGAAGCCAGAGGAAAACCAGAAAGAGTTCACAACAAGGAGGCACCCAAATGAAACAAATGGCAAATAGAGTTTAATACTGACCGGGTGTGGCTCGTATAGTTGTCTAGTCATCCAATGCTATGGACAAGTCTTGTGGGATCCACACGGGGTTCATTTTAAGGAACGTTAACTTCCCCATCTGGGATGTGTTAATGCTAAACACACACTCCAAAAGTACACTTGCTGCAGGGCAGGGCAGTGCCTCCAAGGCATAAAGAGCAAGCTCAGGTTATGTGTCCAATTTAAACACCCAGAAGTTAAATGGGGCAGACTCATCTATTAGTATGTGGAGACATGTGGAACCCACTCTTAACCATGTGTTGTAATGTGTGTCAAACCAGCTAGGCCCAGAACTGCCACAAGATTTTGCCCACTATCACACACCACTAAGCTGAGCTTGAGATTCACTGGCACCAACCATTCATCTGTCTGCTGTTTGATGCAAGTCCAAGCTCCTGTACGGTGTGGGATCTGTACCCCAAACAGAGGACTTTAAGAATAGCCCACTGTGGTTTCACCCTGGCTGTGTAGAAGTTGGTGGTGCATATCTTACTGTGAACATATGAGGAGATGGTGGAGGAGGTGGAGTAGGCAGAAAAGGCAATCTGGACAGATAAACGTACAGCAATCCTAGGTTGTGGTAGGACATGAGCTTCCGGCCCATCCGCCACAGCATTTACCCAGTGGGCAGTTAGGGACATGTATCGTCCTTGGTTGCTTACTGGTCCACATATCAGTGTTTATGTGGTCCTTGCCACTGACGGTGCAGGGCACACCTTATTTTGACCGCTACATGTGTGTGCATGGCAGGGATCGCATGCCTGGAAAAGTAGTTCCAGCTGGGAAGAGCTTACTGCGGTTCAGCCCCCGGCCATCACTTTTTTTAAACTATCTGTATCCACCAGCCAGAATGGCAGCATTTCAAAGGCCAGTAATTTGGAAATACGGTCATTCATGACCATGGCTTGAAGATGGTTAACGGGGTTTCTCCTCTTTCTCTCAAGGGATTGGAGGATGGAAGCTTAACACTTCCATGGGACAGTGTGCTCATTTGAGTTGTCTTTGGTGTACTGATTTCAGTGGCACGGTGGAAAATAGCAGCCGATGTACTGGCTAGGGACCTCCCGATGTACCTTTGCACCCTACTCCCTCTTCTGCTGTGCTGCTGAGACAGTGTAGCCACCTCCTCTTCCTCTGAACTACGCATGTCACTACAATGGCCTTCACTCTATGTGGGGTCTAGGACCTCATCATCCCCTGCAAGTGGGTAATACCATTTATTTCCCAGACTACTAGAAAACACACACTGGTCCAGAGATAAATAATTTTTGGCCTACAAATGGCAATGACACTGCAAATGCTAATTATTTATTTCCCGGACTACTACAAAACACACATCATTGGTCCAGAAAAAATATTTCTTTGGACAACAAATGGCAAGAAGACGCCTGATGCCAATTATTTATTTCCCAGTTTACTACAAAAGACACCGGTCCAGAAAAAATATTTCTTCGGCCTACAAATAGCAACGAGAAAGTTGATGGTCCAGAAAAAATATTTCTTTGGTCTTCAAATGGCAATTAGACAGGTAATGCCAATTAATTATTTGCAAGAGTGCTAGAAAACACACAGTGATCCAGAAAAATGTTTTATTTGGCCTACATATGGTAACAAGATGGCTGAAGCCAATTATTTATTTCCCAGACTACTATAAAATACACACCGATACATGAAGCTAATTACTTTGGCCTACAAATGGCTACGAGATGGCTGATGCCAATTATTTATTTGCAACAGTACTATAAAACACTTAGCGGTCAAGAAAAAATATTTATTTGGCTTACACATGGAAATATGTTTGATGGCAATTATTTCCCAGACTACTAGAAAACACACTGGTCCAGAATTTTTTTTCTTTTGCCTGCGAATGGCAAAGAGACGGTTAATGACACGTATATATTTCCCAGACTACTAGAAAACACACAGCGAATCAGAAAAATTATTTATTTGGACTACAAATGGCAACGAGATGGCTGATGCCAATTATTTATTCCCAGATTACTACAAAAAACACACCAGTCCAGAAAAAATATTTATTCGGCCTATAAATTCCAACGAGATGACTGATGGCAATTATTTATTTCTCAGACTACTAAATAACACACACCAAAACAGAAAAAATATTTCTTTGACCTACCAATGGCAACGAGACAGCTGATGCCAATTATTTATTTCCCAGACTACTAGAAAACACACAATGGTCCAGAAAAATTGTTTCTTTGATCTACCAATGGTAATTATACAGCTAATGCCAATTTATTTGCAACAGTACCAGAAAACACAGTGATCCAGAAAAATTATTTATCTGGCCTACATATGGTAATTATTTATTTCCCTGACTACTATAAAACACATACCGATCCATGAAAGTAATTACTTTGGCCTACAAATGGCTATGAGATGGCTGATGCCAATTATTTATTTGCAACCGTACTATAAAACACTAGAAACATAAAACAGATTACTAGAAAACACACACCATTCCAGAAAATTATTTCTTTGGTCTACAAATGGCAAGGAGACTGCTGATTCCAATTTTTTATTTCCCAGACTGGTCAAGAAAATATATTTTTTTACCCTACAAATGAAAACGAGATGGCTGCCAATTATTTGCTTCACAGACTATGTGTTAGGCGGCAGGTTTCTGCGTCTGCTCTGCAGGAATCCAGAGCCTCACATTCTGCGGTCTCCAGCTGTCTCTCTACCGCAGAGAAGATTACTTTGCAGCAGACCGCTCCAGAGACTAAGTCCCTCTGTGCTCATACTGGGCATGCTCATGAGACGATCTCCCATTGGAGATCAGGAGTCATGTGCCCAGGTCCTGCTCCAGATCTCATTGGTCCATCTCGGAGATCTGGAAGGTCCCACACGGCTATAAAAAGCGCACATGACCGTTCGGCCATGCGCTAGTATAGACTATACTTGCTATGTGTGAATGGTGACGGATGTATGATTCTGGTGACTGACTTATTAAGAAACCCCTTCCCTCTGATATTACGCATGTGAATAGGGAATTAGTTCAGCAGTCAGCGCCAGTCAGTGGCAAGCCTTAGGCCACTGTGCACACCGCACCTCTGCGCTAGCGTCCGACATTGCGCCTGCTTTGTAGCTGTGTCGTCCTGCGGCAGTGTCCTATGCCACGCTGCAGTTGCAGCCCTTCTTGGCGCTCACAGTAGCGACGCCGCACACACGGTAGGTCTAGACGGACACAGCTCCTCTGCCTTAGGTCCTGCTCCTGTGACCAGATACCGTGTGTGCATTTACCTGAGGCCTGTGATACTAACAGGCTCAGTGTTTTTGTATGTTTATGTTGCGAAGCCAATGTGTGTGAACAGAGCCCGCTTTGTGCACTTCGGGCGAAGTCTAACCCATGCGCATTATACCACCATATTGCTTGTCTGTCAAAACCTAGCAGTGGAGTAACATCTACTGCACGGTGGACCCCAAGCGGCGAACGCACTTTATTATTTATTTTTATTTAGTGCGTTCCTCCGTTCCTAACACTATGGGGGTACTGTGCCTTTAAGCCACTGTGTGTACTCTGCGCCCCCAGCCTGTGGGAGTATCATGAATTTAAGCCACTGTGTGTTTTCTAGTAGCTGACATAAGCCCCTACCAGCCGTGGGGAGAATCGTGATCCACCCGTGGCTGTTAACATGTTAAATGTCGCTGTCAATCTTTGACTAGAATGCAGATGAAACAACCACTCACAAACCTACCTTTCATGGAAGAGGTGATAAAAATGTAGAAGTTGCTATTTTTTCAACTTCCTTTATTGAATCCTTGATAGTGTTTTCCCAATGCCTCTACAGATTCAGTAGTCTATTTGAAAAAAAGTGGAAAAAATGGCTCTTTCAAAGTTCAACATAAGAATGAGTGGAATGTCCAGACACTCTCCTAGCTATGGCCACCTTCTTCTTCAAGAGGTTATTTCATTAAAAAAATCAAAATTTGGAAGTATTCCATGTAGGAATTGTGTTTTACTTTGCTCAAATGCAGTACATCCACAATGTTCTGGGCACACTGACTTTCTACAATGCCCAATGGCAGTTGACAGAGAGACGCAAGTTGTAAGATTTGCTGCTTGATACATAGGAACAACTCATACATTTAATGGCTTTTGTCGCATTTGGTTGTAAGGGATATAAAGATTGCCTGCCTTAACCCCTTTCTGCCATGAGACGTACTATCCCGTCTATGTGCCCTGGGACGTAATTCCCAGGGACGGGATAGTACGTCATAGCGATCAGCGGTGCCCACGTGGTGAGCGCCACTGATCCGGCCGGGTGTCAGCTGATTATCATAGCTGATACCCGGCACAATGTGTCAGGGGCGGTCACGGACCGCCCCCGAAACGTTAACCCCTTGCACACCGCGATCAAACACGATCGCGGTGTACCGGGGGTTAAAGGGAAGCATCGGCAGGGAGGGGGCTCCCTCCGTGTTTCCCTGAGCCCCCCACAGCAGTGCAACGTGCAGCGCTGCTGCGGGGGACTCCTTCCCTGCATGCCCCCGAATCCAAGATGGCGATGGGGGCCTTCGGGGGCCTGCAGGGAGCTGGCTTCCTCAGTGCCTGCAAAGCGCAGGCATGAGATCGCTGATCTGTCACAGTGATCTGTGATGTGACAGATCAGCGATCTGTCACAGGACAGTGATGTCCCACCTGGGACTATGTAATAAAGTTAAAAAAAAAAAAAAAAGTATTAAAATAATTTTTAAAAAATCGCCAAATAAATTAGAAAAAAAAAAATTCCCCCAATAAATCCATTTTTTTGAAATAAAAAAAACAATAAAAGTACACATATTAGCTATCGCCGCATCCGTAATGGCCTGCCCTATAAAACTGTCCCATTAGTTAACCCCTTTAGCGAACCCCTTAAAAAATAAAAATAAACGAAGCAAAAAATAATGATTTATTATCATACCGCCAAACAAAAAGTGCAATAACGCGCGATCAAAAAGACGCATAAAAATATCCATGGTACCGCTGAAAATGTCATCTTGTCCCGCAGAAAACGAGCTGTGACACAGCATCATCAGCGAAAAAATTAAAAAGTTATAGCTCGCAGAATAAAGCGATGCAAAAATAATTATTTTTTATATAAAAGTTTTCATTGCATAAAACCGACAAAACATAAAAAACGACCTAAATGAGGTATCGCTGTAACCATACTGACCCGAAGAATAAAGCCGCTTTATCAATTTTATCGCACGCGGAACGCTGTAAACGCACCCCCCCAAAAGAAATTCATGCAACGCTGGTTTTTGTTCATTCTGAGTCCCAAAAATCGGAATAAAAAGCGATCAAAAAATGTCACGTGCCCGAAAATGGTATCAATAAAAATGTCAACTCGTCCCGCAAAAAATAAGACCTCACATGACTCGGTGGGTCAAAATACGGAAAAATTATAGCTCTCAATATGTGGTGATGCAAAAACTATTTTTTACAATAAAAAGCATCTTTTAGCGTGCGACAGCTGCCAAACATAAAAACCGCCATAAATAGTAAATCAAACCCCCCGTTATCACCCCCTTAGTTAGGGAAAAATAATAAAATTAAAAGAAAATATTTATTTCCATTTTCCCATTAGGGTTAGGGCTAGGGCTAGGGTTAGGGCTAGGGCCAGGGCTAGGGTTAGGGCCAGGGCTAGGGTTAGGCTTAGGGCTGAGATTAGGGTTAGGGGTGTGTTGGGGTTAGGGTTGGAGTTAGAATTGGGGGTTTCCACTGTTTGGGCACATCAGGTGCTCTCCAAAGGCAACATGGCGTCTGATCTCAATTCCAGCCAATTCTGAGTTGAAAAAGTCAAATGGTGCTCCTTCCCTTCCAAGCTCTGCCATGCGCCCAAACAGTGTCTTACCCCCACATATGGGGTATCAGCCTACTCAGGACAAATTGCAAAACAACTTTTGGGGTCCAATTTCTCCTGTTACCCTTAGGAAAATAAAAAAATAGGGGGCAAAAATATCATTTTTGTGGAAAAAAAAAGGTCTTTTTATTTTCATGCCCGGGCGTTATAAACTTCTATGAAGCACTTAGGGGTTCAAAGTGCTCACCACACATCTAGATAAGTTCCGTGGGGGGTCTAGTTTCCAAAATGGGGTCACTTGTGGGGAGTTTCAATAGTTTAGGTACATCAGGGGCTCTCCAAATGCACATGACACCCGCAGACCATTCCATCAAAGTCTGCATTCCAAAACGTCACTACTTCTCTTCCGAGACCCGACGTGTGCCCATACAGTAGTTTTCTCCCACATATGGGGTATCAGCGTACTCAGGACAAATTGGACAACTTTTGGGGTCCAATTTCTCCTGTTACCCTTGGGAAATTAAAAAAATGGGGACTAATTGATCATGTTTGTGGAAAAAATACGATTTTTTTATTTTCATGCCCGAGCATTATAAACTTCTGTGAAGCAATGGAGGGGTCAAAGTGCTCACCACATATCTAGATAAGTTCCTTGGGTGGTCTAGTTTCCAAAATGGGGTCACTTGTGGGGGTTTTCCACTGTTTAGGTACATCAGGGGCTCTCCAAAACGTGACATGGCGTCCGATCAGAATTCCAGCCAATTTTGCATTGAAAAAGTCAAACGGCGCTCCTTCCCTTCTGAGCTGCTCAGCCATGCGCAGAAACAGTGGTTCCCCCCCACATATCAGGTATCAGCGTACTCAGGACAAATTGCACAATAAATTTTGTAGTCCAATTTCTCCTGTTACCCTTGGTAAAATAAAAAAAATTGAACCTGAAATATTTTTTTTGTGAAAAAAAGTTAAATGTTCATTTTTTTTTTTAAATATTCAAAAAATTCCTGTGACGCACCTAAAGGGTTAATAAACTTTTTGAATCTGGTTTTGAGCACCTTAAGGTGTGCAGTTTTTAGAATGGTGTCTTGGGTATTTTCTATCATATAGACCCCTCAAAGTGGCTTCAAATGTGATGTGGTCCGTAAAAATAAAATGGTGTTGCAAAAATGAGAAATCACTGGTCAATTTTTAACCCTTATAACTTCCTAACAAAAAAAAATTTTGGTTCCAAAATTGTGCTGATGTAAAGTAAACATGTGGGAAATGTTACTTATCAAGTTTTTTCTGTGCCGTATCTCTGTGATTTAAGGGCATAAAAATTCAAAGTTGGAAAATTGTGAAATTTTCAAAATTTTCACCAAATTTCCACTTTTTTCACAAATAAACGCAAGTTATTTGAATGAAATTTTACCACTATCTTGAAGTACAATATGTCACGAGAAAACAATGTCAGAATCACCGGGATCCATGGAAGCATTTCAGAGTTATTACCTCATAAAAGGACAGTGGTCAGAATTGTAAAAAATGGCCCGGTCATTAACGTGCAAACCACCTTTGGGGCTTAAGGGGTTAAACTTACAATAATAAAAATACTGAAGATGAGAAGTGGATGCAACATACTGCACTGTTGACATTGAAGAAAGGATGATGATTATTGAGGAAGATGTGGAGGAGATGTAGGAGGAGGTAGATAAGTGAAAGTGGCTTCACCACTTGTACTAATTGCAGTGTTGCATCGCCACTCAAAACATTGGGCTGAGAAATATACTGTTCCTGTTTATAATTCCTGCTGCATATGTCAATGGTGCATTGCACGTTTGTTCTCAATGCCAAGTGCAGGGAGCAGCCATTTTGCTGCACATGGGAGAAAAGAGAGGACACTTCCTTCTGTAAGAAATAATAGCTACTGGGTATCTTCCATCAAGGCTGTGTCCATGGCATATTTTCTCAACAGTCACCAACAACTTCACTAGGTGGGAGTTGAATTGGCACACAAATTGTTGGCAGCAGACTAGTCTCGGTAGTGTCCAGCCGTTCAACAAAGATAATAGCTTACAACTGCTATTTTTTATAGCTTAAGATCTTAGTATCTTGTCTGTCAGCTTGAAAAGGAAAAAAAGATCTTCTCATTGCATGCAAGTTTTATGCATCCTTAAGGGCCCATCACACTAAGCGATATCGCTAGCAATATTGCTATAATATCACTGGTTTTGTGACGCAGCAGCGATATTGCTAGCGATATCGCTATGTGTGACACTTACCTCCGACTGGCTCCCCTGCTGGTTATCGCTGATCGCGCGAGAACGGCCTGGGCCGTTTCTCGTCGTCAGCTTCCTGCTGGGCTTCCTGCTGTGGCGACGAGCGACGCGTGGACGTTTTCATCGTCTCGTCTGACAGGTAAGTAGCGACCGCCGACCGCTGCTATGTCGCTGGTGAGATCTGCCTATTTGGCAGCTCACTAGCGACCACTTAGCGATGCACCAGCGATCCTGACCGGGTTGTATCGTTGTCGGGATCGCTGGTGCATCGCTAAGTGTGACAGTACCTTTAGTTGTCATCACAAATTACCATCTGTTGAGTTGATGGCTTATCAAGATTACCTAATAATTGGTTTAACCAAATGACCTCTTGACTAGTGTGAGCAGCAGGCACATTCTCTGCTTCTGGCGATGACAAGGCTACAGACACCTGTTTTCTGCTAGACCAAGAAATTAAACTTTCTCCAAGAATAAACAAATAACCACTTGTCAATATACAATCACTTAAATCACAAGCTCAGTCTCCATCCACATAACCTGTGGGTTTTAGATCTCTTTTTGCATATATCTTGAGTCTCTTTCAAATATCGATGAACTTTCTTAACGGCACTCCAGTCCTTTTTGGCGTGGTTTTTCCACATATCTGCAAAGAATTTCAATTGTTGCTGCAATATCCAGCATGGGAAAGTCTCAAGAATTGTTTGCATAGATGAACAAGGCACCTTCAAGTATCTTCAAAATGTACCCAAGGATGAGCCATACTTGTGCAAGTCCACAATTCTCTTCCTGATATCTTGGCTGATTTCTGGGGACTTTCCCATGATGCTACACAAAGAAGCAGTGTGTTTCAGGTTTGCATTAAAATACATCCACAGTTGTGTCTCTAATTAACTCAGATGTAGCCAAAAACCAGAAGCTTCCAAACACATGACATCATCATATGGGCAGTCCAGAACTGTTTAAAGGCATATTCTTAGCATATGTTAACTTTTGAATTTGCAGTAAGTAATAAAAATGCCTTAAAACATTTTCTGTCTCTCATTATTATGGCATTTGGCAAATATTAAAAATTATGGTAATCCTAATTGACCTAAAAAGGGAAAGGTTTATTCTGATTTCATGTCAGATATTGAGAAAAACATGTATATGTGTCTTTTTGTAAAGTTTATGTAAACTTCTGGTTTCAACTGTATAAGAAAATAGACATCCACTTTCCGTCTGTCTTTTTAGTGTAAAAACATGGATCTCCTTGACCTCTTTTAAATCCTTCATGTTCTTGCCAGTTGCTTAAGACCATAGAGAGATTTTTGAAGTTTGTAAAGGATATTCTCTTCACCCACTTTAACATAACCCTAAGGTTGAGTCATGTACAAGTCCTCTTCAATTTCACCATTTAAGAAGGCAGCTTTCATGTTCAAATGTCTGACAAACAAGTTTTATACAGCAGCTATAGCCATTGGAGTCCTGAATGTGGTCTGCTTAGCAACTGCTTAACGTTGTACTTAAATTTGGCAAAATTCAGTCATAGTTCGGTAAATCATCGTATGATGAGTGGGGGGAACATGTTTAATGAGAGTAGGGGGGTGTCTAAGTCAGAGGAGCTGCAGAGTTTCATTTTTTTTCTTTAATAATTTAATGTTTGCACATTCCAGCAGCCAATCAGGACGCATAAACCATCCACAACGTCATCACACAAGGTCTTCTATGATTGGGTGCCAAAGTCACATGTCCCTGTCCATATAAAAAAGCAGACATGTTGTTTTGCTGGCTCCATTTTCCCAGTGTCACAGTGCAGAGAAGGCACTCCTGCTAATGGTGCTGCTGCTGAAACTGAACTTGTCAGTTAGCTAGATAGGATCCTGTCCCGTGTGAAATCAATCTCCCAGCATCTAACTAGATAATGCTAACTGTGTTGCAGTCTAAGAAGGCCACATTTGCCAATCGAAATCACTTGTGATAAAATGGTGTTGCAGTGAGAAATCAGATTTCATAATCAAAGCCTTTGTGCTAATTCTGTGGCTCCACCACAAGCCCACATTTTATAATATAATTCCTTTGTGCTAATAATATGTTGCAGGCACCAGACCTCATTTCATAATCCAAATTCTCTGGGACATAATCAGAATCTTTTGTAATAATTCTGTGGTCTAGCCACACTATATCAGCCAATAAATAATGAATATTAATTTAGTGATACTGTAGGTCTGGGCTATGGTTGTGAAACAGCTGGTTAAAAGAGGGGAAGGGTGCATACAACATAAGTGGGAAAGAGCGAGGTTGTGGTGAAAGGGGGAAATAGGCTTGGTGTTTGACATGTACATGGGTTAGGTGTTAATATTAATGGAAGCTCAACTGAAAAAACACCATCTCGACCTATCTAAAGACCACTGACAAAATCTGTTACTGGATGGGCTACTCAACTCCTTTTCTTTGGCAGACGCACAGTGGTCTGCCTTGTAGATGAGGCTCAGAAACAGCATGTTCTCCAGTGGATGGCAAGCTCTGCATCAAGTGGCCCCTCCTCCACTTCCTCCACCTTAACATCACACACAGTACAATCTTCAGAGGTGGCACCGCAATCACCCTTGTTTCTCGCCATGTCACAAGTTTCCAAACGCCCAACTGATTATGGGGAACCACAGATGAGTCATTCTGCAAAGCTGTTCACACATTCTATTCCATGGGCATCAAAGGTCTGCTTCAAAGATTCACAGAATCATGAGGAGGAAAGCATCTTCATTGATGCTCAAAAATTTTTCATGTTGGATCCAGGGCTCGACAAAGTAGGGTTTGAGCAGAATCTAGACTCTCATCACCAGACATTAACCATAGGGGATGGAGATGATATTGATGAGGTGCACGAGGACTGTATGGTGATATCAAGGCAGGAAGAGGAGGAGGGTGACTCTGAGGGTGAGGAGTGCGAGAACAGAGAGGTTGATGATGAGGTTGTAGATCGCACATGAAGTGAACCCAGAGGTACAAAGCTGAGTAGCTCAGCAGAGGAGGTGGAGGAGGAGGAACATGAGGAGGTTACATTTCGTCTTCCCACACAGACATGAAGTAATGCATCCACAACAAGCACTGCATCTTCAGCCAAACTCTGGCTGTGGCCAACACCAATTGTGAGTGTGCACTTCGCAGGGGCAGCAAGGGTTGCCTACCCTTGGCCTTTTTTTAGACCACAAAGGATGACCCAACTCACGTTATCTGCCAAATTTGCAGAAAAAAATCAGCAGAGGCAAAAATTGCAATAATTTGACAACTTCATGCATGAACCGGTATATGTGCGATAAACATGCCTTAGTCTGGGAATCTCACTGTGCTAAAAGGCCATCCCATCAACATCTGCTGCTTATTCATCCTCCATCACTGTGCCAACTGTTCTCACACAAGTCTCTGGCCTGACAAAATCCACTTGTTTACTCCCTACACTCTGGGTGAGTGAGAGCCATCAGCTGTTAAGGAAGTGGGCATACCTGCTGTTTTTGTGTCAGCTAGCACAACATATCTATCTCAATCCATCATAATATCTCCACCTGCACCTCACTCACAGTCTAACCGTTTGTCATGTTCACCCTACTCCACCCTTTCTCATCACAGCAGCCAACCTTCTGCCCCGCAGTTGTGGTCACATAAAAGAATGTTTCCTCCTACACATTCCAAAGCTAAGAGTTTGAGCTCCACCATCTCCAACCTGTTGGCCACAGAAATGCTACCTTTCCAGACGGTTTCCAAAAGTTTATGGCCCTTGCAGTCCCCCAGTACCAGTTGCCCAGTCGCCATTACTTCTCTAAGAAAGCTGTGCTTTACACCAGCATGTCGCAGACATCACACGTTCCCTGAAAAAAATCTGTGTCTGCCAGAGTGCATTCCACCACTGACAACTGGATGAGCAAACATGGACAAGGGTGTTGCATCTCACTGGCTGGGCACTCTGTTTCTCTTATGGCTGTGAAGGCAGGTGGTGAAGAGGCTGCTCCACAAGTCTTTGCAGGCCAAACCTCTGTATTAAACACTACCTCCACTGTTTCTGGCTCCTCCACCTCCTCTAGGGCCTCCACCTGTGCCCTCAACCTCTCACTTAGGGCCCCGTCACACATAGCGACTCACCAGCGATCCCGACAACGATATCAACTTGTCAGTGTCGCTGGTGAGTCGCTACATGATCGCTGGTGAGCTGTCAAACAGATAGCTTTACCAGCGACATCAAGCACGCGGCGTCGCTGTGTACTTTAGTTACCAGCGCGCTGATGCAGGGAGCTGGTAACTAAGGTACACATCGGGTTTCTAAGGGGCGTGCGTCACTTAGAAACCCGATGTGTACCTTGGTTACCAGCTCCCTGCATCAGCGCGCTGGTAACTAAGGTACACATCGGGTTTCTAAGCACCGCTCAGTGCTTAGAAACCCTGCGTTTACCTTAGTTAACAGTGCGCTGATCGCTGGTCTCCCGCCTGTCACACGCAGCGATGCGTGCTGGCTAACGGGAGACCAGCGATCAAAAAAATGTCCTGGCTATTCCAGGACGATCAGCAATAACTGGCAGCGGGGCCGGTCACTGGTAAGTGTCACACACAGCGATCTCGCTGGTGAGATCGCTGTTGCGTCACAAAACTTGTGACTCAGCAGCGATCTCGCTAGCAATATCGCTATGTGTGACGGGGGCTTTAAGCAGACACACATTCCAACAGTGCAGACAAAATCCCCCCACCATTGTACTGCACAGCCATGGCTCACCACAATCAGGCAGTGTAAAAATTAATATGCCTTGGAGATTGCAGTCACATAGCTCAAAAGTTATGGACAGAGTTAGAGCAATGACTGCCTCCTCTGAAAATGGAGCCAGGGAAGGCCATGTGTGATAACGGTGCAAACCTGATGACGGCACTATGCCGGGGCAACCTCACACTCGTGCCTTGCATGGCGCACGTCCTCAACCTGGTGGTACAGCAATTTCTCTGCCACTATCCTGTCCTGGATTTGCTGCTACAGAAAGCAGAGTCGCTGTGTGCTCGCTTCCACCAATCACACTCCCGGGTCATCGACTTGCATTGCTAAAGAGGTCTTTCAGCCTACCGGTTAACCGTTTGATTTTCAATGTTCCAACATGATGGAATTCCACTCTGCACATGTTGCAGTGACTGTTGCAGCAGCAGCAAGCCCTGGTGCAGTATGTCCTTTTGCATAGCCTGGAATAATGCAGTATGGACGTGGTGCAAATCACACTAGTGGAATGGGCACAGATGAACCTCTGCACCCTTCTGCACAGTTTTAAAATAGCTATTAAGATGCTTAGTGCTGACGATGCCACCATAAGCATCATTATTCCGATCATCTACGTGCTGGACCAATCTATGAATAGTCTGCGGGAGGAGGTGGTGGTCCCAGAGGAAAAGATGGAAGCAGAGGATGATGCAGAGGGGATAACAATATCTCAAAGTTCCGGACTGTCATAACACAGGCAGGTGCCATGGGAGGGTGGATTACAGAGATTGAGGGAGGCTCATGGTACCAGACACTGTAAGTAAAGGTGCAGGAGCCAAGGTTCAAATGGAGGAGGAAGAGGTGATATACGTGCAACTCTCTGGAGAGGAAGAGGATAATGATCCCTTCTCTGTTTTCCATGGTTGGCAGGATGGGATGGAGGAAGCAACCCCGCCACCAGCACACCATGGACTTGGACCTTATGGAAGCGCCTGACACATGAGTGCTTTTTTGCTGCACTATCTTCAGCATGATGCCTGTACATTTAGGGCTAGAAATAATGCTGGCTACTGGGTTGCTATTTTGCTAGATTCACGGTACAAGAGTACATTTAGCCAGATGCTTCCCCTTCTGGAAAGGGACGCGCGCATGCTGGAGTATTGAAACATGCTTGTAGACAAGAGTGGTTTTCCCCAAGGCAGCAGTGAAGCACACAGTGTACATCACAGTGTAACAGACTAGAGTGATTTGAAGCCCACAGTGTAAAAGACTAGCTTTTAAGGCAGTTGGGAATTAGTATTGTGCAGAACACAGAACATTGACTAAATCTGACTGAGGTAAGAGTATCTGTAGTGAAACCTCCACCAGGGGGAGCTGGTGAAGGAAGAGAGGTTACACACTAAGAGCAGCAACCCTGATTAACAGCACAGGTGCCACAGGTAACGAGAGAGAATAGTCAGACGAACCGAGTCAGAAACTAGCAGGAGCAGACGTACCAGAAGGAGCAGCAATACACGTAGTCAAAATACCAAGCCGGGAGTCAGAAAGCCAGAACATGAGCACGGGGTCCAAAACGTGAGATGAAATACGTGGTCGGGGTACAAGCCGGGGGGTCAGATGCCAGAGAGGGAACGTAACAGCAGAGACGAATACCAAGAGACGGGGTCAGAGATCAGTCCGGGTCATACACGTGAATATCAGTCAAAGGCAGGAGGATCACCATGGTACAAGGGTCAGAGGCTCTAAACTGGAAGCTTGAGCTATCACTAACACTGGTCAGCAGGCTGTGAGAGACTGAAATAGCCCAGCTAGCTCCAGAACGAGGCTGAGGAGATTAACCCCTGCATGACCAGTCCGGAGTGAAGACAGCAAAAGATAAACTCAGGACTGGACCATGACAGTACCTCCCCTCTCAATGGGGGGCCACTGGACCCCCAGGCTTCCCTGGATGACGAGCATGAAGGCCCGGACTAACCGATCTGCATGGACCGAACGCGCCGGCACCCATGACCGATCCTCAGGACTGTATCCTTTCCAATGGATCAAGTACTGAAGTGAACGACGGAGCATGCGAGAATCCATCACCTGTTCCACCTCGTACTCAGTCTGACCATCTACCATAACAGGTGGCGGGTGCGAGGGAGACTCATCAGAGGAAGGCACCGACGGCTTCAGAAGCGCCTTATGGAACACATTAGGAATCCGTAATGACAGAGGCAAACGCAGGCGAAAGGCCACAGGATTAATCACCTCTAAAATCTCATACGAACCAATACACTTGGGACCCAACTTAGCAGAGAGAATTCTCAGCCTTATGTTTTTGGTGGATAACCATACCTTATCTCCCACCTGATAAGTCGGCTCCACCGAGCGTCGTTTATCCGCAAAAAATTTATATTTGCCCTGAGCCTCTCCAATGTTTCTCTGAACCTCCCTCCAAACCTCCTCCAACCGCAAAAAGGCCGAATCAGCCCCTGGACACTCCGAATCTAGTCTCGAGAATTCACCAAAATGAGGGTGAAACCCATAGTTGCAGAAGAAAGGAGAAGTACCAGTAGACTGATTGACACGATTATTGAAGGCGAATTCCGCTATAGGTATCACAGAGCACCAATCATCCTGTCTGGATGTGACAAGACACCGCAGGATCTGCTCCAAAGACTGATTGGTCCTTTTAGTCTGACCATTGGTCTCGGGATGGTAGGCCAATGAAAAGGTCAGACTGATGCCCAGCCTTTTACAAAAAGCTCTCCAGAATTTTGCCATGAATTGCACCCCTCTATCAGACACCACACTGACAGGCACACCATGCCACCGAATCACATGCTCAATGAATAGCTTAGAGTCTCAGCATTAGGAAGGCCCGTTAAGGGTACAAAATGTGCTTGTTTACTGAACCTATCCACAACTACCCAGATCACGATTTTGCTAATAGAGGGTGGGAGATCGGTGATGAAATCCATGGACAGGTGAGTCCACGGTATATCCGGAATTAGCAGTGGCACCAATTCCCCGGCCGGCCAGTTGTGGGAGGCTTTAGCACGGGCACAAATTTCACAGGAGGACACAAAACCAGTGACGTCAGAAGTCAACGAGGGCCACCAGAACAGCCTAGTGATGGCTTTACGAGTGGCCGAGATTCCAGGATGCCCACTCAGAGCTTAGTCGTGGAACTCCCGAAGCACCCTTAACCGATACTGGACAGGCACAAAGAGCTTATTTTCAGGTATGGACGGAGGAGCAAGAGATTGGGCCTCACGAATCTCCTGCTCCAATCTTGGGGACACCACAGCCACCACCATCCCGTGCTGAAGAATGGAGAAAGGAGGCTCAGGAGGCGACACCGGATCTAGGCTGCGAGACAAGGCATCCGCCTTCACATTCTTGGAACCTGGTCTGAAAGTGATGGAAAACTGAAATCGTGAAAAACAAAGTGACCACCTTGCCTGTCTCGGAGACAGACATTTGGCGGATTCGATGTAAGACAGGTTCTTGTGATCTGTAATGACAGTGATACGATGGACAGCCCCCTCCAAAAAATGCCTCCATTCTTCAAAAGCCAATGTAATGGCCAACAACTCTCGGTTACCCACATCATAATTTCTTTCAGCAGAGGAAAATTTTTTAGAAAAGAAGGCACAGGGTCTTAAGTTAGTTAATGTGGTGGGCCCCTGGGACAATACAGCCCCCACTCCCACCTCAGAGGCATCCACTTCTATGATGAATTTTTTAGACAAGTCAGGTTGAACAAGTACCGGAGCAGTCATGAAACATTCTTTTAACAAAGAAAATGCCGCCACAGCTGGAGCTGACCAGTTTTTGAGATCCACCCCCTTTTGGGTGAGATCAGTGAGGGGTTTGACCACTTGAGAGAACCCCTTGATGAATTTTCTATAATAATTGACGAAACCTAGAAATCGCTGAATACCCTTGAGATCTCTGGGTCGCACCCAATCCACAATGGCCTGTACCTTCCTAGAGAGTCCATACGAAACCCCTCAGCGGACAGGATGACCCCTAGAAAGGATAATTCTTGAGTAAAAAATGAACATTTCTCCAATTTGGCAAAGAGTGAGTTTTCCCTGAACCTCTGGAGAACCGCACGAAGATGACCCATATGACTTTGTCTATCAGAAGAATATATGAGTATGTCATCAAGATAAACAACTACAAAGCATTCAATAAAATTAGAAAAAACATGGTTAATGAAGTTCTGGAATACCGCTGGTGCATTAGTCAAGCCAAAGGGCATAACCAAATTTTCAAACAGACCCTCAGAGGTGAGAAACGCAGTTTTCCATTCATCCCCTCCCGCACATGGATGAGATTGTACGCTCCCCTGAGGTCCAACTTAGAACTACCTGGCCCCCGACAATTGATTGTACAAATCAGATATCAGTGGGAGAGGATAAGTGTTTCTTATGGTTATTTTATTTAGTTCTCAAAAATCGAGGCATGGGCGTAAACCACCATCCTTTTTTTTTTACAAAAAGAACCCCGCTGCCACGGGAGAGACAGATGGCCGTATATGCCCTTTACGGAGGCTCTCAGAGATATACTCCTTCATAGCAGACTGCTTAGGGCCGGAGAGATTGTACAGCCGGGCTTTGGGCAATTTTGCACCGGGAACAAGATCCATGGCACAATCGAATGGGCGGTGTGGTGGTAGAACCTCAGCCTCCTTTTCGGAGAACACATCCTCAAAATCCTTCAGGTACTCCGGAATACCCACCAGACAGACGGATGACATAGACACAGTAGCAAGACAATTTTCAGAACCAGGTCCCCATTTAACAATATCCCAGGACCCCCAGTCAATAACCGGGTTATGCCGTTGCAACCAGGGAAACCCTAACACCAGGCCAGCAGGGAGGTTATCCAAAACAAAGCATGACATGCGCTCCTGGTGTAGGGCCCCCACCCTGAGGGTGAATTCTTTAGAAATGAAATGGAGACCATCCTTAGTGAGAGGTGTAGAGTCAATAGCCACAATTTTTAATGGAGTCCCCAACCTATCTGTCCCTAATCTACAGGGAGCCACCAGCTTAGAGTCAATCAGACTCAGGGATGACCCACAGTCTACAAAAGCCGACGTATGGAAAAAGCCGTTCTCAACACCAAGTTCCACCTTTAGCAGGGTCTTTGAAAATGAAGAAAAAGGTACCTGAGAGTCTGGGTGACCTCCACGATTATCACCCAGACTCAGCCGCTTGTTAGTCGGAGGACAGGACGGGCAGTCTTTTTTCCAATGTCTGGGATCTCCGCAGTAAAAACACAACTTTCCATCACGTCGCCGTTTCCTCTCCTTCTCCTGGGGGTTGGTGGCTCCCACCTCCATAGGTTCAGATGGAAGCAAAACATCAGGGTTAGCAGGGAAAAACGGAAACCCTTGCTGAGTAACACCTCTCTCCCGCAGTCTCCGATCCATATGGATAGCCTGAGTCATAGCCTCCTCCAATGAGCTGGGAGGTGGATGGAGAGCCAGGGCGTCCTTCAAGCAATCCGACAGTCCCTTCCTGAACAGACATCTCAGTGCGGAGTTGTCCCAGGACACCTCAGTGGACCATCAACGGAATTCGGAGCTGTGCCATTCGACTGAGTGCTTCCCTTGCCCCAGACCCATAATAGTGTCCTCTGCCACCCTAACACGGTCCGCTTCATCATAGATAAGTCCTAGGGCCTCAAAGAACCTATCTACCGAAATCCGTTCAGGGGCAGTAGGGGACAACGAGAAAGCCCAGGATTGGGGACCCTCCCTAAGTAAGAAGATAACAACCCCCACCCGCTGAGTCTCATCCCCAGACGATCGGGGTCTAAGAGAAAACCATAATTTACAACTCTCCTTGAATATGTGAAATCTATCCTTTTCGCCAGAAAATGTGTCAGGAAGTTTAACTGAGGGTTCAGGAGAGTGCAAAATAACATCTACAGAGTCACCTGGTGGACAAACAATATGAGAGGTGTTTCCCTGCATGGTCTTAATAGTCTCAGTCAGTTCTTTCTGTAAGTGGGTATGAGACATGACAAGGGACTGATGATTCACAGAAAAGTCCTGCGCCATCTGCGTCAATCTGGACACTTGATCTGCCAAGTTATGCAGCAGATCCATGAACAAAGAAAAAAAAAGTGCAAAATCCCGTTTAAAGCTATGTGCCCACGCTAGCGTTTTTAAACGCTCAGGAAAAGGATCCCCTTTCCCAGAAAACGCGTGGAAAAACCCGCGCGTTTCTTGCGCGTTTTTTGACGCGTTTTTGACGCGTTTTTTGACACGCGATTTCTGGGAACATTGGGGATGGCTAAAAACGCTCAGCTATGCGGAAAATAATGTGCATGCTGCGTTTTTAGCCGCTAAGCGATTCCTGAGCGGTTAAAAACGCATGCATTGGCACAAAAAGCCAAAAACGCATGCAAATGAATTAGAAGCATCTTGTAAGCGTTTCTGCAACATCTGAGCCGGCACAAACGCTGTGGAAACGCTTACAAAAACGCAACGTGGGCACACAGCCTAAATGTATAGGTTAGTGATAATGTAGTGAAACCTCCACCAGGGGGAGCTGGTGAGGGAAGAGAGGTTACACACTAAGAGCAGCAACCCTGATCAACAGCACAGGTGCCACAGGTAACAAGAGAGAATAGTCAGACCAACCGAGTCAGAAACTAGCAGGAGCAGACGTACCAGAAGGAGCAGCAATACACATAGTCAAAATACCAAGCCGGGAGTCAGAAAGCCAGAACATGAGCACAGGGTCCAAAATGTGAGACGAAATACGTGGCCGGTGTACAAGCTGGGGGGTCAGATGCCAGAGAGGGATCGTAACAGGAGAGACGAATGCCAAGAGACGGGGTCAGAGATCAGTCCGGGTCATACACGTGAATATCAGTTAAAGGCAAGAGGATCACCAAGGTGCAAGGGTCAGAGGCTCTAAACTGGAAGCTTGAGCTATCACTAACACTGGTCAGCAGGCTGTGAGAGACTGAAATAGCCCAGCTAGCTCCAGAACGAGGCTGAGGAGATTAACCCCCGCATGACCAGTCCGGAGTGAAGACAGCAGAAGATAAACTCCAGACGGGACCATGACAGTATCGTTCTGAGACTGAGACAAGTGATGTGCTATATATTTTATAATGTCGTTTACTTCCTCCAGACTAATACGCTTGCTGGAGGCAGAGGATGGCAATTGTGACCTGCGTTTCATAGTATTACTACCTGGATGCCTAGTGCTAGTGGTGGTGGTGCTGCTATTGCTTTTTTTCCTCCCAAGTTACCATTGCCAAATGCCATGAATGATTATTTTTTACATTACATTACCCTGTCCATTACCATTGCCACATTTTTTGCTTACATTTTTTTATTACACTGGAATTAACGGTTGTCACTGTTTTCAACCAAAATACCCCCTTCCGAAGAAGGACTGAACAAGAAATGCTAGGTACTTGGCATGCCCAAAAACAACAGGCTGCAGTGTTGGTGTGGTGAGTACGTGCATCAAATTAGACTAATAAAACAAATCTGCAACAAAATGATAGTTTGAGAGTTGCACAGTTAAGTATCTGTATATTTTATCTTCTTTCTTCCAAAAATGCCTTCTACATTCCCTGCTTCTGGTTTTATACAGGCTGTGTTTGTCCCTCATAGTTGGCTACACTATATTGTATCATGTTATGTGATAGCTGCAAGGCATTATAGGGAAGTCTGCCAGGCCACCATTGAATAAACTATGTATTAATTCAGTAGTCTGCAATAAAATTAGAATATTTGTGTAACATTCGAGTAGTGGTGAGACAACCGACCTGAAGGCCAGCAATAGCAGTATGCCAGACACACTTGGCGCAAGCCTTCACGCTTATGCACACCCTTGAGGGCCAGGATATTCTTCACTCTCTCCAGCTAAAGGATGGGAACCTTTTGCAGAGTCCTTCCCATGTGCCAATAGCGGGGTGGCTGGTGACTAAGCACACTGGCCAGAGTTGTGTGGGAGAGGGGGTCCCAGCCTGGTGTCCGGGTCAGAACCAAGGGGACCGTCAACTGGGTTCCGGGGGAAACTGTCCCCGGGGGACAGAGTTCAGGGATGGTCCGTGGAGACTGACAGGTGGACTGGGGGAGGATCCAATATAAAAGGGGCGGGGAACACGAGTCACAGTGAGTCAGCAGAACGAGACAGAAGGAGCAGGAGATTGTGGGAGCGACTGAGAGCTAGAGTGACTCACCAGAGCCAGGAAGGAGGCCAGAGACAGGAGAGATACTTCCCCTGGACATCAATTGGACGGCGCCGAGACGACCGTCCAAGAACCGCTGCCCCGCGTTGACCGGTGGCCGCCGCCGCCTTCCTCCAGCCCGTGGCTGCGGCCTGCCCGCGGTCGCCAGCGGCCGTTGCCGCCTCACTCCAGCCCACGGCTGCCGCCTGTCTCCCGCCGCCCGCAGCCGCTCTGCCCTCACCCGTGGCCACGGCAAGTCCAGTGCCGTCGGCGGCCACCACTGTCCCACTCCGGTCCGCGGCAGGGGCCAAGCCTCTGCTTGCCACAGACTCCCCGTCGCAGCTGCTAGCTGCACAGGTGGCCTGCCACTCACCACCCCGCACCGCTACCGCTTACCCCAGCCCGGGGGCTGCGGCCCACTCATCCAAGGACTCCTCCGGGGCCGGAGGTGCCCCAGTGTCACAGGAGCGTCAGAACGCTCGAAGACTACGTCGACTCTTCAGCAGCTGGGCCCAGCGGCTGCTCCGCCGAAGAACCACCGTCCAGGACGCCGAGGGACATCAGGACGGCTAAGTTGACTATATAGTTAAGGACCCGTAGTCGGCCATACCGCGGCCCTATAGTGACCGGCTCTTGCCGGAAGTAGTCGTGTTCTACTCTGCTTGTGTTTACTTGTATTGAGCCCCTGCGAGGGCAATCCTTGTTACCCCTTTTGGTTGGTCAGGCTGAGACTGAGGAAAGTCACCTCTAGGCCTATAAACGTTATTATAAAAAGCACCAAACCGTCTCGCGACTCGTCACTGCATCCTGCATACCTGCTTATACCACAGTTGGGTCAAACACACCAATAAACTATACTGGGAAGTCATAGATGAACCTAATAAACTTGGAAGGTCAGGGAACATAAACAGGGATGAAGAAACCAAAGGACACCAAACACCAGAGCCAGAGACAAACCAAAAAAATACTCACCAAAAAGTTACGAATCATACCACTAAAGTGAAACTGAATAATCAGCGGTGAAGTAGAGGATATGGCTGGTTTAAATATCCCTCTCATGGATCACCTGACACTACTAAGTTAAAGACCAATCTCCACTCTCTACCCAGAGAGACAGAGAAAGGGGCGAGAAGGGAGGAGAGAAAGAAACCTCCTACCACATACCTGAATCAAGAGACATAGCATCCCATGTCTTCTGGCAACAGTTGACGCTGGGGAACCCGGTGTGTCAGGACCCCAGCGTCAAAGGACCCCTGAATAGCATGAGGGCTGGAAGCGATGGCATCCCACTTCTCAGCCACATCATGCCCTGAAGCAGGTACCCTGGAATGAAGTACACGGGCATGGCAGAGCCCCGCACTGGCCGCTCCCAAAGGTGACACCCCAGCCCTAGAAACCATAGAGCGGTGAGAGACAACCAGCCGGGGAGCCAGAGTATGCCCAGAAGCATGAGGGGCATGCTTGCACTGCCTGACAGTTTGTTCATCAATTGACTAGCCATAAGTCACATTAGTCTGTATCCTAAAATAAAAAGCATTAAAAGTTGTTAAATGGAGCTATAAACACTTATATTCTCAATCAATACAAATAGTCCCTTTGGGATTTAGGTCTATACAAAGGACACTAGGTCATCCTCACTGATATTTGCAAAGTGTGGGATTTCATCTTCAGTAACACAATTTTCTCTTTATACTACACACTACTTAATATATTAAAGAGGCCATCTAAAGCTGTTGTTTGAAAAAATCTATAATGGATTGTATACTTTAAAGAAAAACTCAATCTCAATTGTAAATAATACATTGAAGCTTATTAAAATACAATGTATTGAAAATATTGGTAACAATGTTATGAAAAAATCTGACGGTTTAAGATCTGAGATTGAGATTGATCTTGGATGGTGCTTTGCTTTTCAACCACCTTATATGTATTACTTAAAGCATATTGCTGTCATTAGCTCAACATCTCACTGGGCAGGATGGTGGCTCAGTAGCTAGTACTGTTCCTTTGCTGCACTAGGGTCCTGGATTCAAATCCCACCAAGGACAACATCTGCAAGGAGATTGTATGTTCTCCCCGTGTTTGCGTGGGTTTCCTCCTGGTTCTCCGGTTTCCTCCCACACTCCAAAGACATACTGATAGGGAATCTAGATTGCGAGCCCCAATGGGGACAGTGATGATCTCTGTAAAGTGCTGTGGAACTAACAGCACTCTATAAGTGAGTAAAATGAATAAACTGCCTTGAATCCATGAACATAGTCTGTCAGAGCCACCACTTCACTAACAGCAGTACTGTTGGGAGAGACGGGAATTTGTATAGCAATCTCTATAAGGTGAGTTTAACACTCTGTGCTTTCACTCCTTTTTTGTGGTGTACTAAACAAAGTTCTTACGCTGGTGCATTTTTGCTATGCTGCAAATTTTCTGGAGCAGTTCAGCACCTATTAGCTAAATTAAGTTATTGCTGTTTGTCATTGTGTTTTTGAGTACAACGGTTAGCACGCAGCCAACTGAAAACAAGCTACAACGATACAATTCTTACAAATAAATTGTTTCAGATGTCAAGTGTAGAGGAAGGCTAGAAATCCAGGTGCCAAATTCTGAGGGGGTAAAAATTTCTGCCTCTCCTCAGTCAAATGAAGCCACTAATGGTACTTTGAACCTTATTGATACCGATCGATCATGTAGTAGAGCAGTAAGTCAAGGCCTACCTGCTCTACAGCACTTTTTCTTAACCCCTTAATGACCGCCGATACGCCTTTTAATGGCAGTAGTTAAGGGTACTTAAACCACAGCGCCGTTAATTAACGGTGCTGTGGAAGAAGTGTATAGCGCCCCCGAGTCGGATTTTCTCCGGAGTCTCGGCTGCCGGGGGGTCCTTATTACAAGTACTATCTTGACTATCTCTATACGTCCTATTGGGAACTGATCTATAGAGTGCATGCTATTATTGTTTATATGTTTTCAGCCACCTTATATGTATTACTTAAAGCATATTGCTGTCATTAGCTCAACAGCTCACTGGGCAGGATGGTGGCTCAGTAGCTAGTACTGTTCCTTTGCAGCACTGGGGTCCTGGATTCAAATCCCACCAAGGACAACATCTGCAAGGAGTGTGTATGTTCTCCCCGTGTTTGCGTGGGTTTCCTCCTGGTTCTCCGGTTTCCTCCCACACTCCAAAGACATACTGATAGGGAACTTGGATTGGACTTGGATGTTTTTCCCCTCTATTGATATCCTCCTTGTATGACCTTTATTTGTTATATCTTTGGTGATGAACATTTAAATGTAATCAATAAAAGGTGAATTTTATTTACTCCTTTGGTGGTCTTCGGTTACTCCATCTTTTTTGTTTTCTTTGGGTTTCTATTTGTCTAGTCTTGTTTAGAGAATTAAACTTACTCAACATATCAACCAAACTTGTCACTAGGTCGAATGTAGACAGATTTTGCTCCTGTTTTATTTCTGATTTCTTAGGGTTTTGTTTATCTTTAACCTGTTGTATGGTTCCAGACATACAGTATACAGTATATGGACTTTTTTATTTAGTGCTAATTTTTTGGGGGGGAGTTTTTATCAAAGGAAGCATTTATAACATGATTCCCTGGGGTTGTGTCTTTAGGCTCCTCTGTATTGTTACCCCTTTGAGCAACACCCTCTTGGGAGAGACCATGAAACACTACATAAAAATGCTTGTATCTCTGGAGCAATATGGAGGATTAAAAAAAAAGCATAGCAGAACACTCAGGGTAACAGTGGGAATAAAATAATATCGAAACTTGCCATTTATGTCTTGATTATATTGTACCTGATGCTTTTTAAATTCATATTCCAAGTTAAATGTAAAGCTATGTTAAATTATACACTGTTCCAGATTTAGATTTCAATTTATATTGTATTCACTGGAAAGTGATACAAATAGGATTACTATAATATCACCATTACGTAATAATGTTTATCATTTTCTTGTTCTAAAAACTGTATGCATATTGAGGGTATGTGCACATGTTGCGGATTCGCTGCAGATCCGCGGCAGATTTCCTAGTGATTTACAGTACATTGTAAATCTATGGAAAAAAAAAAGCTGTGCAAATGCTGCGGAAAAATCCGCGCAGAATCGCAGGGGTTTATTTTCCATAGTATGTCAATTCTTTGTGCGGATTCCGCAGCGTTTTTACACCTATTCCATTATAGGAATCTGCAGGTGTAAAAACGTAGGCAAAATCCGCACAAAATCCACAATAAATCTGCAGAAAATCCGCAGGTAAAATGCGCTGATTTTGCCAAAAATAGCAGATTCCGCCTGGAAAATTCACCACACGAATCCGCAACTTGTGCACATACCCTTACTGCGATTTTAAAATTTTCAGTGCTTAAAACTCAAATGAATTAACTTTGTCTTTTATGTTTTCTAAAATTTGTTTCTTGTTTTTTTTTGCAAAACACGATGAACATGGTTTATCACAAGCCTTTTTAAACTTTCTTAGGGCATTTACCCAGAATCTGTCTGAAAAAGCACCACAAAAGCACCACATAAAATGAACATAATGCGCAGCGATGTCAAAACGCCATCTTATACAAAATTAGAATATCATCAAAAAGTTAATTTATTTCACTTCTTCAATGCAAAAAGTGAAACTCATATATTATATAGAGTAATTACAAACAGAATGATCTATTTCAAGTGTTTATTTCTGTTAATGTTGATGATTATGGCTTACCGCCAATGAAAACCCAAAAGGCACTATATTAGTAAACTAGAATAACACCTTAAAAATGATTTTAAAATCTGAAATGTTAGCCTACTGAAATTTATGTTCAGCAAATGCACTCAATACTTGGTCAATTACTGCATCAATGCAGTGTGGCATGGAGGCGATCAGCCTGTGGCACTGCTGAGGTGTTATGGAAGCCCAGGTTGCTTTGATCGCAGTCTTCAGCTCGTCTGCATTGTTGGGTTTGGTGTCTCTCATCTTCCTCTTGACAATACCCCATAGATTCCCTATGGGGTTAAGGTCAGGCGAGTTTGCTGGCCAATCAAGCACAATGATACTGTGGCAGTGTGGACAGGTGCCAAGTCCTGCTGGAGAATGAAATTTCCATCTCCAAAAAGCTTGTCAGGAGAGGGAACCATGAAGTGCTCTAAAATTTCCTGGTAGATTTCTGCATTGACTTTGGCCTTGATAAAACACCAGCAGATGACATGGCTCCCCAAACCATCACTGACTGTGGAAACTTCACACAAGACCTCAAGCAGCTTGGATTGTGTGTCTCTCCACTCTTCCTCAAGACTCTGGGACCTTGATTTCCAAATGAAATGCAAAATTTACTTTCATCTGAAAACAACACTTTGGACCACTGAGCAACAGTCTAGTTCTATTTCTCTTTGGCCCAGGTAAGAAGCTTCTGGCGTTGTTTATTGGTCATGAACAGCTTGACACAAGGAATCCGACACTTGTAGCCCATGTCCTGGATATGTCTGTGTGTGTTGGCTCTTGAAGCAATGACTCCAGCAGTAGTCCACACCTTGTGAATCTCCCCCTAATTTTTGAATGGCCTTTTCTTAACAATCCTTTCAAGGCTGCGGTTATCCCGGTTGCATGTGCACCTTTTTCTACCACACTTTTTCCTTCCACTTAACTTTCCATTAATATGCTTGGATACAGCACTCTGAACAGCCAACTTCTTTAGTAATGACCTTTTGTGGCTTACTCTCCTTGTGGAGTGTGTCAATGCCTTCTGTACATCTGTCAAGTCAGCAGTCTTCCCCCATGTTTGTGGAGCCTACTGAAACAGACTAAGGGACCTTTGCGGGTGTTTTTTGGTCATTATTCTAATTTGCTGTGATAATGACTTTTGGGTTTTCATTGGCTGTAAGCCATAATCATCAAAATAAAAACTTGACATAGATCACTCCATTTATAATGATTCTCTAGAATATATGAGTTTTACTTTTTGCATTGAAGAACTGAAATAAAGTAACTTCTTGATGATATTCTAATTTATTGAGATGCCTTTTTCATATCATATTTTAACCATTTCAGGGTTCAGAAACCCAGAAGCAGTTAAAATAACTGACCGGTCCATTCTTCGGGAGGCAGCAAAAACATCTGGAAAGACACCAGCAAACTGGCTTCAGGAAAACAATCACTGATATTTTCCTGTAGAATCTCCACCTTAAAAAGCCTGGAAGGTTCACTGGTGTCTAAATACACCATGTGCACATACCTTTGAAGTGGGTATGTGCTCAAGACTTCTATTTTACGAGGATTCTGTCTTAAATCCATCTGAAAAAAAGCTTAAAAGATGCTACAAATAATTGACATATGCACTGATGTGCTTACGGTATGTTCAGTCTTTTAGAGGTTTCGAAAGTCATGAAGTGGCTAAAAGATGTGATCATGCTTCTTCAGGTGGATTCCGTTTTGAAACGCTCACTAGTTTACAGTACAAATGCAGGTTGAAAAAATATGCCTGTGGCCAAAACACTTCTGAATCAGCCAAAAAGGTGCCAAAGAATGCCCAAAAACCACAGCCATTGTTTTACTGTAGCATTTTCTGATTCATCTAAAAGATTTTGTGTGCACACGCAGTTGTATAGGACCCTATGAGAAAATACTTGAAAACTAGCATGTTGATGTGTTGGGAAAAAAATAACAGCTTTACCTTAAAAAATGGAGACTTTAACAATCAATGCATAAGTGACCGTTCTTATGTGGGGCTGTACTCTGAGAGTTATTTTAGACAACCAGATTTATGACCAATATTTATCCAATCATACCTATGTCAATCTAAATTGTGGTATGTAAATGCGTTATTGACCTGACTGAAATCTGCCTTATCTGCCAAAGAAATGATCTGACATACCTTTAGATGTGTGCTAGCAGTTACAAGTTACAATCACGGTGTGTCTCACTGAACCATCACTTGCAATTTACCATGATTGGTACTAGTCACATGGCACTGTTTTCAAATTCACTAATTGATAGGCCCCCTTCACATGTCCTGGTGTTTCATATGATGGAAAAACCAGTACTGGTGTGATCCGTGGTCCATCTCTGGGTGCCATCCGTGTTACATCCGTATGTCCATGTGCTGCCAATATACTGTCAGTGTGCTTTCCGTGTGACACATATGGAATAAAATGCAGCATAAAAATTAAAGAGTGTTGTGTATTAACCCATTCACGACCAGGGGTATTTCCGTTTTTGTGTTTTCGTTTTTTTTCTCCGCTTCTTTCCAGAGCCATAACTTTTTTATTTTTTGGTCAATATGGCCATGTGAGGGCTTGTTTCTTGTGGGACAAGGTGTACGTTTGGATGACATCATTGGTTTTAACATATCATGTGTTGGAAAATGGTAAAAAAGTTCCAAGTACAGTGAAATTTTTACCATGTTAACTAAATTCTAAAAATGACCTGCCATGATTATTCTCCAGGTCATTACAAGTTCATAGACACCAACTATGTCTAGGTTCTTTTTTATGTAAGTGGTGAAAAAGAATCCAAAGTTTGGCTAAAAAAAAGAAAAATGGTGTCATTTTACGAGACCTGTAGCGCCTCCATTTTTCGTGATCTGAGGCTGGGTGAGGGCTTTTTTTTTTTTACTTTTTGCATGCTTCAATAGTCTCCATGGGAAACTAGAAGCTGAACTACTTCAATCGCCTCTGCTACACACAGGCGATGATCATATTGTCTGTGTGTATTGCAGAAATGCTCACTTGCTATGAGCGCCGACCACTGCACGGCGCTCATAGCAATCCGACAATGACAACCATAGCGGTCTGCTTCAGACCTATGATTGTCATGCCGACCCATCAGAGACCATCGATCATGTGACGGGGTCACCAATAGGCGGGATTTATGACGTGCTGCCTGTAAGTGCAAGTTAAATGCCGATGTCAGAAATTGACAGTAGAATTAAACTTGTTAACAGCCACGGATGGATTGCGATTCCACCCTTGGGTGTTGTGGGTACACATCAGTTGTATATATTAGCAAAGGGAAAGCACACAGCAGGGAGCTGGTCTTATTAGTTTGGGAAGGAGCCAATATCCATGGAGCCTATTAATTTCAGCTTGCAGCTGTCTGCTTTCATTTGCTAGTTATTAAAAATGGGGGGATCAAGAAAATGGTGTGGGGTACCCCCTATTTTTAATAACTAGCTAAGGAAAAGCAGACAGCTGTGTGCTGATATTAATAGTTTGGGAAAGCCATGGTTATTATACCTTCCCTAAGGTATGACTAATATGATCAGCCCTCAGTTGCTGTAACCTTAAGGGCTGCGCACCACCATTGAATACAATGGGTACGCTTGTGTCCATGTTTGCAGTCCTTATAAAACGGACCGCATACAGACAAAAAAAATGGATCTGTGATGGAGGCCTGAAAGCATAACCAAACTTTCAAATAGCTTTTGACAAGACTTAGAGACATGCCAGAAATGTTGATCATTGTGACTCTATCAAGTGTGTATGACTGTTTTTTTACAGTAATGGTATGTTCACATTGCATATTTTTTCTCTGTTTCTAAGCGCGAAGAAAACGCTAACAAAATTATAGAAAAAAATATCCCATTTATTTATATGCAAAAATACTTTAAGAACACTTGGAAAATTCTTTCATTTAGTTTTTATCAGAGCTCTACTCTGCCATTCATATGAGGAGTTTCTGGAGGTTTAAAAAAAACGCCTGGTAAAAAGAAAGTTCCAATAAAAAAAAAACTTCAAACCTGCTGCAAAAAAATCTTACGGGAAAGGAGAACTCCACCAAAAACTCCCAAAAAGTGGAGATTTTCATGAAGTGGTTTCTGTTTGAAACCAAACACCCCTTCCTGTACACCACACCCAACTACACACAACTCACTCAGCAATGTGAAAAAGTAAAGTAACTAAATTATCGGCACATTTTCCTTTTATCAAATGTAGGAAATGTACTCATTCTATGTAATGCTACAAATAACATAAAATGATACTTATTTGATTATTGATAATGGACTCCCACTAAATACAAAAGTTTATAATTAAGCTCCTAACATACAATTGTAGTAATCCTTAGGCTGTGTGCACATGTTGCAGATTTTAATGCGTTTCCGCAGAGTTATTGGATACGGATCAAATCTGCAGTGTAGTACAGTACCAATGACAGTCAATGGGAATTTGAGAATTGGTGTGCACATGCTGCGGAAAAATCTGCGTTTATTCGCAGCATTTTATTTTACGCAGCATGTCAATTCTTTGTGCGGATCTGCAGCATTTCTGCACCAATTGACTATACATTGAGTAAGGCAAATCCACACACCAAAAAACGCATGACTATCCGCAACAAATCTGCAAGTAATCCGCATCAATTTCACATGAAATCCTCATGGATTTTTACCTACGTTTTCTGCCAAGAGATGCAGATTCTGTCTGCAACGTGTGCATATACCTTTAACTTGTTAAACAGAATACTACTTTATTAACATAAACATGTAACACATCAACTAATAAGATAAGGATTGCTATATCTTACAGCATCAGGACCAAAATCAGTACAGGAATACAGCAGAAGAGCCATCATTAGAACATTAGTACTTCAAGAAAACCAACATCACTACATGAATACTTCCCAGAGCAGTTAGTACATGAATACAGCACCAGAAATAGCGTCAGTACATGAATACCTTGCTAGAACCATCTTAAGTACATGAATACAGCACCAGGACTATCATCAGTACAGGAATACAGCAACAAAACCAATATCAATATATGAATACAACACCAAAACCATCATTAGTACATGCATATAAGACCAAAACTATCATCAGTACAGGAATATAGGATGAGAAACAGCATCAATACAGAAATGCAGCACCAGAACTACCATCAGAACATAAATAGATTATCAGAACTACCATCAGTACATGAATAAAGCATCATAACCATCATTAACAGATGAATGCATTTCCAGAACTATCATCAGTACATGAATACAGCACCAGAGCTACCATTAGTATATGAAAAAAGAACCAGAACCATTATCGGTACATGAATGCAATACTCAGCTTAGTACAGTGATCGATTGCTATGTCAGGTCATCACAGCTATCTGTATCATATGACTCTACAGCCACCTGTATTATGTTAACAATGTTAAGAAGATGCTGGGAATTTTCTTAAATTCTATCAAGTTTTAAAGGTATGTATACAATTAAAAGCAGTAGAACCAGATCGGATCCTGTGGCTCCATCATTCAAATCCCCACCCTAGATATCAGGCACTGAGACAACTCCAAGCTATTAAATTAGATAAGAATGCTCAGCCATGCACTGTTCATTATTGAACCATCATTGGCACATATATACAGCACTAGATCCATCATCAGTGCATGAATTCATCATCAGAACCACCATCAGTACATGATTACAGCACCCAAACAACCATCAGTACATGACTAAAGCACCAGAACCATCATCAGCACAAGAATATTTCACTGGAACCATCATCAGTGAATGAATACAACAGCAACACCACAATCTGAACATTAAAACATTACCAGAACCATCATCAGTACATGAATATAACACTAGGACCTCCATCAGTACATGAATACAGAACAACAACCATCATCAGTACATGAATACAGCACCAAAACCATCCTAAGTATAAGAATACTATACCAGATCCACCTTCAGAACATGAATACATCTCCAGAACCACCATTATTACATGAATACAACACTGAAATCACCATCAATAGATAAATTCATCACCAGAATCATCATTAGTACATGATTACAGCCCTAGAACCATCATTAGTACATTAATATAGAACCAAAATCTCCAGAACCATCATCAAAACATTATTACTGGAACAGAACCAACATTGGCATCTGATTACATGTACTCAGTAGAAAGTCTAAATAGTTTCATTCTTTATTTTAAAGAATTAGTGGGTATTTCAGGAAAAAAAAATTAAAAAAATATATAATTTTGGAAGACAAACAGATGTTTAAAAATGTATAACTTTTGACTTGGTCTGTGCTTAGATTTTTTGCAGTACAGTCCATACATTTGCACATAATTCAATGAATTGCTTTGGGCTGCAGCTGTAGCTCAATAGTTAAAATCAATCAATATTATTACAAAAATTGTTGTTACAAAAAATTTTAACATTGCCATCTATAGGTTCTTATATGGCTGCCAACAGTATGTTTTTCTGGCCCCTATCGGCTAGTATGCAGCAATTCACATCATTTTTGACTGTGAGACATATTACTGATTGTGTGAACCTAGCTCGAGAAAGTAGCCCATCCAGGTACGGACTGGTACTGAAATTCAGCCCTGGCATTTGAAATCACACAGACCCATGCTGTCCCAGTCCCCAAGCACCAGATGGGATATATTACTAATATTACCCTGGATGGAGGAAAGCAAAATGTACTACAAGACCAATATTTCTAATGATACCCGTGGCCTGCTGGGGTAAGTGACGGAGTCAGCGACTTTCTGCTTCGCCACAACTCTTAACAGTGAGTGTCATGAGAACACTGATTCTGTTAACAACGTAGCAGACAAGGTGGCCCACGACTAGACAGGCCCTTCTGGCATTTGCCAGAATTGCCAGATGGCCAGTCCGGCCCTGAGCCCAACCCAAAGTGTTAACATATGCCATCAAGCCCCCAGTACACTCTTAATTATGAGCAGATTGTTTAAAAGGAATCGGACACAAGAAATAATGCTATTAACCTGAGATAGATATGCTGTTGTACAAGAAGTAAAAAAACAATTATTGCTTATAGAAATCCGCTCCTTCCGTCACACTACTTAGCAATCATGTTCCATAATTGGCAGTTATTAATCATTTACAGCTTCCTATGTTACAGAATTGGAAACTATCTGAAAAAATCAGATGCCATACTGATGGTCCGTATACTGATAGTGTACTGACGGTCCGTATACCGATGGTCCGTATACTGATAGTGTACTGACGGTCCGTATACTGATGGTCCGTATACCAATGGTCTGTACACTGATGGTCTGTATACTGATGGCCCGTATACTGATGGCCCGTATACTGATGGTCTGTATACTGATGGTCTGTATACTGATGGCCCGTATACTGACGGTCTGTATACCAATGGTCCATATACTGATGGTCTGTATACTGATGATCTGTATACTGATGGTCCGCATGCTGGTGATCTGTATACTGATGGTCCGCATGCTGATGGTCCGTATACTGGTGGTCCGTATACTGATGGTCCGTATACTGATAGTCTGTATACTGATGGTCTGTATACCAATGGTCCGTTTACTGATGGTCTGTATACTGATGGTCCGTATACTGGTGATCTGTATACTGATGGTCCGTATACTGACGGTCTGTATACCAATGGTCCATATACTGATGGTCTGTATACTGATGATCTGTATACTGATGGTTTGCATGCTGGTGATCTGTATACTGATGGTCCGCATGCTGATGGTCCGTATACTGGTGGTCCGTATACTGATGGTCCGTATACTGGTGATCTGTATACTGATGGTCCGTATACTGATGTTCCGTATACTGGTGATCTGTATACTGATGGTCCGTATACTGGTGATCTGTATACTGATGGTCCGTATACTGACGGTCTGTATACCAATGGTCCATATACTGATGATCTGTATACTGATGGTCCGCATGCTGGTGATCTGTATACTGATGGTCCGTATACTGATGGTCCGTATACTGATGGTCCGTATACTGGTGGTCCGTATACTGATGGTCCGTATACTGGTGATCCGTATACTGGTGGTCTGTATACTGATGGTCCATATACTGATGGTCTGTATACAGGTGATCTGTACACTGATGGTCCTTATACTAATGGTGCGTATACAGGTAATCTGTATACTCACGTTCTGTATACTGATGGTCCGTATACTGGTGATCCGTATGCTGGTGGTCTGTATACTCATGGTCCGTATACTGATGGTCTGTATACTGATGGTCCGTATACTGGTGGTCTGTATACTGATGGTCTGTATACAGGTGAGCTGTACACTGATGGTCCTTATAGTAATGGTGCGTATACAGATAATCTGTATACTGACGGTCTGTATACTGGTGGCCCGTATACTGATGGTCCGTATACTGGTGGTCCGTATACTGATGGTCCGTGTACTGGTGATCCGTATACTGGTGGTCCGTATACTGATGGTCCGTATACTGATGGTCTGTATACTGATGGTCTGTATACTGATGGTCCGTATACTGACGGTCTGTATACCAATGGTCCATATACTGATGGTCTGTATACTGATGGTCTGTATACCAATGGCCCATATACTGATGGTCTGTATACTGATGGTCCGTATACTGGTGGTCCATATACTGATCGTCCGTATACTGGTGGTCCGTATACTGATGGTCTGTATACTGGTCGTCTGTATACTGATGGTTCGTATACTGATGGTCTGTATACTGATGGTCTGTATACTGGTGGTCTGTACACTGATGGTCCTTATACTAATGGTCTGTACACTGATGGTCTGTATACCGATGGTTCCATTGACATATGATTTTTTTTTTTGCGCTGTCCAATTTGGGAGTGAAATTGCAGCATTTTTCTCATGCTGAATACAGCTGAGAAACAATATGCAGCTCTGCAATGACATTGGTCGGAGAGCAATCCGATTTTTTGTCGGATTGCACTTGTTCGTTTTATGAGCCAGCCCTCATAGTCAAACACATTTATGGGAAACTGCTCACAGACAACCACTGTTGTCTACTGATTTTAACCCTTTATTCCACACAACCTATAATCCTGCTTCCTTCTTGATTGCATTCACATAGATTTCTGTTTCATAGCAAACTAGTCTGAGTGACGCATGGAAATGTTGCTGCATTCAGTAGTAAACCATCCAATGTGCTCCAGCCATAATGGCCATGTGCTGCCATATGCAAGCTATGCTGTGACAGTGCTGACACTGCCAGGAAGACAACCTTCTAACACTACAAGTGTTCAACCCTGGCAGATGAAGAGATATAGGGAAAAACTGCAATAAGTGATGTATACATACAGGTTTACATTCACTGTGCTGCTTTTATCATGGCATCAGGGTCAGAGGAAGCTGAGCCCAGCCAATATGTATTCCCCAGGCCACAGGGTCGGGTTCCTGCGGTTGTACATTGCAGAGTGGTGTTTACATAGGAGTGTGTGTAATATATGTATACATTACAGGTTATATGCAGAATAGCATGTCTTCTACACTGTATCCAAAAACAGGATGATTGGTGATTTGGGTATATGTTAAAACACATATATATATATATATATATTCCTTTTTAAACTTGCAATCTAAACAATATTTGAAGATGGCAAAGATTAAATCGATTCTCCTGACTGTGATGAATTAGGGATAGTAATTCGAATTTATTGATCCCCTTCTTGCATGCCTCTTCCACCCCACACCAATTCCTCTCTCCGTATAATTACCAGTTTAAGTGTAATCAGTGAATTGTATATGCAAGAGAGGATGCAGATGTCCTCTATACCTCCGCACATAGGCAACATATATACATATATATACACACACCTCTCAGATGCACAGACATATACAGTAATCTAAGGTACCTAAGTGCACTGTGATGTGCAAAAAATATATATTATTGAAAAGATAATGATGACGGAAAGATGATAGGAGATAGATAGATAGATAGATAGATAGATGGATAGATATGGGATAGATAGATAAGGGATAGATAGATAGATAGATAGATAGAGAGAGAGAGAGAGAGAGAGATAAGGGATAGATAGATAGATATGGGATAGATAGATAAGGGATAGATAGATAGATAGATAGATAGATAGATAGATAGATAAGGGATAGATAGATAGAGAGAGAGATAAGGGATAGATAGATAGAGAGATAAGGGATAGATAGATATGGGATAGATAGATAAGGGATAGATAGATAGATAAGGGATAGATAGATAGATAGATAAGGGATAGATAGATAGAGAGAGAGATAAGGGATAGATAGATAAGGGATAGATAGATAGATAGATAAGGGATAGATAGATAGATAGATAGAGAGAGATAAGGGATAGATAGATAGAGAGATAAGGGATAGATAGATAGATAGATAGATAGATAAGGGATAGATAGAGAGAGATAAGGGATAGATAGATAGATAGATAGGAGAGAGATAGATAGATATGGGATAGATAGAGAGAGAGGGGATAGATAGATAGATAGGTAGATAGATAGATAGATAGATAGATAGATAGATAGATAGATAGATAGATATGGGATAGATAGATAGGTAGATAGATAGATAGATATGGGATAGATAGATAGATAGATAGATATGGGATAGATAGATAGATAAGGGATAGATAGATAGATAGATAGATAGATAGATAGATAGATAAGGGATAGATAGATAGATAGATAGATATGGGATAGATAGATAAGGGATAGATAGATAGATAGATAGATAGATAGATAGATAAGGGATAGATAGATAGAGAGAGAGATAAGGGATAGATAGATAGATAGAGAGATAAGGGATAGATAGATATGGGATAGATAGATAAGGGATAGATAGATAGATAGATAGATAAGGGATAGATAGATAAGGGATAGATAGATAGATAAGGGATAGATAGATAGATAGAGAGAGAGATAAGGGATAGATAGATAAGGGATAGATAGAT